>NW_004443959.1:8008678-8046656 GCF_000243295.1 Trichechus manatus latirostris
CACTGAACTGTGCATGTAGAAATTTTTGAAATGGTGTATCTTTGGCTATGTGTATTTTCACCAAACAAAAAAAGAGGTTGAGAAGTTAGAGGGTTGATATGTTGTGGGGTTGTTAACCAATGTTATAAAACAACATGTGTACTACTGTTTCATGAGAAACTATTTGTTCTGTAAGCCTTCACCTGAAGTACAATAAAAATAAATAAATAAATAAAGTAAAATAAAATAAAAATTGCTGCAAGACCTGGCATATTTCAGGTCCCCATACACTTCACATAGCAGCAGTAGTCGTCCAGGGTGAATGTGCCATTGCAGGCCCTGGAAACTCTGTCACATTGTTGCTGCAAATGCCAGCAGTCAAGGACACATCCATAGAACAGCCAGGCAAGACCCTCTCGGCCAACGTTTCCCTCATGAGAAGCATTTGCAGCCTGTGTGCAAGGAGGCCCAGGGGAGAAGGACAGCTCTGCCATGGTTACCTTTCACCTCTGCCAGATGACTCACAGAGCAAGGCAGTTAGACCTCTGTGTCTTCACAGTCACCTCTGGGAATCACGGAGGCAGGCCTGGTTTAGAATGGGTTGAAAACAGGTGGTGGTTGTCATTTTGTGACTGTGGACCACAAGGCACAGTCTATGTTCTCAGGATTGTTTCAAGAAGAGCTCTGGTTCCAAAACATCACAGCTGAGTACCAGTAAAACCAGTTGCCATCAAGTCAACTCCAAACATGGTGACCCCATGTGTGTCAGAGTAGAACTGTGCTCCATAGGGTTTTCGATGGCTAACTTTTTGGAAGTAGATCACCAGGCGTTTTTTTTTCAAGGTATCTCTGGGTGGACTCCAACCTCCAACCTTTCAGTTAGCAGCCGAGTGCTTTAACTATTTGCACCACCACCCAGGGACTCATGGTTGAGTTGTTAGTTGCCATCTAGTTGGTTCAGACTCATGGTGACTTTATATATAATAGAACGAAACGTTGCCAGTCCTGCACCATCTTCATGATCATTCACACATTTGATCATTGGTATGTTTGAGTCTGTGGCTGAGTAGCTGCCGTTTATTAAGCCACCCTGTGCCAGGCACATTCTTTATTTCATTTAATACTTAACCACAACCCTGTGAGAAAATATCAATAGCCCCATTTTATAGATAATGGGTGGAGGGTGGGTGTTGGGAAAATAATGGGATTTGGGGATTAATTGTCTCCAGGGGAAGTCTAGGAAACCCATCCCTGCTGCCTTCCCAGTCCCTGTGCCTTGGGGCTTGAATTTACCATGTGGCGCAGTGGTTAAGAGCTATGGCAAGCTACAGCTGGTAACCAAAATGTTGCCAGATCGAATCCATCTGCCACTCCTTGGAGACCCTATGGGGCAGTTCTACTCTGTCCTATAGGATCGCTATGACTCGGAATCGACTCGACAGCAATGGGTTAGGGAAGACAGCAATGGGTGAGGGAAGGCTGCGGGTGAAGGAATTGCCACGAAGGACCCAGCCATTATTAAGCTGTTCAGAGTCCTGACTCAGGGACCTCCATTATCAGAGCCAGCCCACCCAAAACTTAGCCTAACCCAGCATCTCCTTACTGCTCCACCTCTCAGAATTTGTTGCCTCCACCCCAAATGGAGTACACCCTTTTCTAGAGACTGGCAAAACCAGCCTGTAAGAAGTCTGACAAATATTTCATTGTCACTTTTTTTATGGGCCCTATTAGACTGTGAGCTCCTGGAGGACAGGGACCATGCCTAGCTTTCTCTGCATGCCAGGGCTAGTCCAGAGCCTGAGACATAGGAGATGAGAGGAAGGAAAGGAGGAAGGAAGGGAGAAAGAAAGAGGAAGAGAGGGAGGGAAGAAGGGAGAGAGGGCGAGTGGAAGGGAAGGAGGGAGGAAAGACAAGAGGAAGAAATAAAAAAGAACAGGGAAAGGAAGGGGAGAAGAAAGAAAGGGAGACAGGAAGCAGAGAGGCAAGCTGATCAGCCAGATGATTTTTCTTTTTTTTTAATTGTGCTTTAGGTGAAAGTTTACAGAGCAAATTAGTTTCTCATTCAGAAATTTATACATAAATTGTTTTGTGACATCAACTGCAGTTCCTGTGATGTGTCAACACTCTTCCCTTCCACACCTCAATTCCCCATTTCCATCCGTTCGTTTTTCCTGTCCCTTCTTGACTTCTCATCATTGGTTTGGGGCAGGTGTTGCCGTTTTGGTCTTGTATACATGATTGAACTAGGAAGCACAGTCCTCACATGTGTTATTGTTTGTTTTATAGACCTGTCTAATGCTTAGCTTAAAGGTGAACTTCAGGAGTGCCTTCAGCTCTGAGTTAAAAGGATGTCTGGGGGCCATAGTCTTGGGGGTTCTTCCTGTCTCTATCAGACCAGTAAGTCTGGTTTTGTGTGTGCGAATTTGAATTTCGTTCTACACTTTTTTCCAGCTCCGTCCAGGACCCTCTATTGTGATCCCTGTCAGCGCAGTTGGCGGTGGTAACTTGGCACTGTCTAGTCTTTATGGGCTCAGGCTGGTGAGGCTGTGGTACTTGTGGTCCATTAGCCCTTTGGACTAATATTTCACTTGTGCCTTTGGTTTTCTTCATTCTCTTTTGCTCCAGATAGGATAGGACCAGTAGATGTATCTTAGATGGCTGCTAGCAAGCTTTTAAGACCCCAGACGCCACTCATTGAAGTTGGATGTAGAACATTTTCTTTACGAATTTTGTTATGCCAATTGACCTAGATGACCCTCCCCCACCGACCATGGTCCCCAGCCCTCAGCCCCAGTAACTCAGTCCCTCAGAGCCAGCTGATTTCTTGAAGAAAACGTGTAACATAAATCCAAAATGCGATGAATGGTTTCACTTCCCAAGCTTTCTTTAATTGGCACACTACGGGCAGTATGATGCTTATCAAAACGTACATGCTGCTGGCTTTGAATTGCAGAATTTTAATCATGGGATGACTGAACCTTTCCATTTCATGAGTGAGAAATAGAGGCTCAGAGATCTGAGCCCTCTTCTGCAAAGTGCCATGGAGTGGGAGAAACAGGGCCAGGACCAGAACCCAGCCTCCTGCCTCCCAGCACCAGGCTCCATGCCTAGCCCGGCCCTGCACCCCAGAAGGAATTCCCTCAGCCTCAGCCAGCCTTACCGGGATGCAGCTGCCGTAGAACTCTGGTACTTTTGTCATTGTGGGTATCTTTTGAAAGGACTCCCACTTGAATCTTTCCCTGAAGCACTCACAGCCATTTCCAAAGGGAACTCTAGGTTGTGTACCATTCACAACTCCACTCTTCAAAAAATGGGCAAGTCCAACACTTGATGCCTCCTGCTTTCTCACCCCTGCCAATAGATTCATTACCAAGTCCTATCCATTTTGTCTCACTCCATCCTCTCTGCCCCCAGTCACTGCCGGAGTCCAGGCCTTACCACCTGTTAAGGATTGAATTGTGTCCCCCCAAAATGTGCGTCAACTTGGCTAGGCCATGATTCCTGGTATAATGTGACTGTCCACCATTTTGTCATCTGATGTGATTTTCCTTTATGTTGTAAATGCTACCTCTATGATGTTAATGAGGCAGGATTAGAGGCAGTTACGTTAATGAGGCAAGACTCAATCTATAAGATTAGGTGGTATCTTGAGTCAATCTCTTTTGAGATATAAAAGAAGTGAGCAGAGAGACAGGGGGACCTCATACCACCAAGAAAGCAGAGCTGGCAGTGGAGTGTGTCCTTTGGACCCAGAGTTCCTATGCTGAGAAGCTCCTAGACCAGGGGAAGAATGATGACAAGGAGCTTCTCCCAGAGCTTTGAAATCAGACTTCTAGCCTCCTAAACTGTGAGAGAATAAATTTCTCTTTGTTAAAGTCATCCACTTGTGGTATTTCTGTTATAGCAGCACTAGATGACTAAGACATCACCCTTGCTGGGACTGTTGCAGGAGCCTCCTGTCTGGTCTCCCTGCTCCAGGCTCCCCACCATCTGGCTCTCCCTGTCCTCCACAGGTCTGGTCACTTCCCTCTACTCACTAAGACATGCAGCTGTCCACTGCCTCCGGAATAAAGTCTAGTCACCTGGGCCTGCCATTCGAGGCCCCTGGCAATGTGGCCCTGCAGTTCCTGCTACATTCTGATAAGAGCTGGGCATCAAAATTTTTCCCCTTCCCCAGTCATTCCTCTCATCGCACACCTCTAAGCTGTTGTTCATGCTACTCCCTCAGCCTGACATGCCTCGTCCCCTTTTATCACTCTCTGAGATGTCTTTTATTTTTCAAGGTCTGGGCCAAATGCCACCTTTTCTGTGACTCTTTCTTTGACTGCTGTTTTTAGCTGCCATCAGGTTGGCCCCTGACTCATGACGACCCCATGTCTTACAGACTAGAACTGCTCCATAGGGTTTTCTTGGCTGTAATCTTTACAGAAGCAGATTGCCAGGCCTTTCTTCCGTGGTGTCACTGGGTGGGTTTGAACTGCCAACCTTTCAGT
The DNA here is from genome assembly GCF_000243295.1 of Trichechus manatus latirostris. Taxonomy (NCBI): domain Eukaryota; kingdom Metazoa; phylum Chordata; class Mammalia; order Sirenia; family Trichechidae; genus Trichechus; species Trichechus manatus. Next base: position 8,013,151 of record NW_004443959.1, read on the forward strand.
TAGCAGCTGATCTCAAACCGCTTGTGCCACTCAGGCTCCTCTTTCCTTGACTAATCTCAGAACTGATAGTTCCTTCCTGAGCTGAGTGGTTTATAACCGGCTTTAGCACACAATCTTTCTGCAGTGTGGCACGGTTTACTCTCTTTTCTCCCTGCTCATCTGCCTTTTACAACACCTGTTGAACCCCTAGGAATCCCTGGGTGGCACGAATGGTTAAGCACTCGACTACTAGCTGAAAGGTTGGCGGTTCGATCCCACCCAGAGGAGCCTTGGAATACAAACCTGGTGATCTGCTTCCAAAAGGTCACAGCCTTGAAAACTCTGTGGGGCAGTTCTACTCAGCACACATGGGGTTACCACGGAGCAGAATCGACTTGCTGGCAAGTAACAACCGCATTGCATGTGGAGCAAACAGTCTGCACTCACTACTAACATAAAGGAGCCCTGGTGGTGCAGTGGTTAAGAGCTCGGCTGCTTACCAAAAGGTCAGCAGTTTGAATCTACCAGCCGTTCCTTGGAAACCCTATAGGAGCAGTTCTACTCTGTCCTAGAGGGTCGCTATGAGTCAGAATGAACTCGATGGCAACGGGTTTGGTTTTTGTTTTTTGGCTTACTAACCTGAAGTTTGGCAGTTCGAACACACCCAGCAGTACCACAGAAGAAAGGCCTGGTGATCTGCTTTCATAAAGATCATAGCCAAGAAAACCCTGTGGAGCAGTTCTACTCTATAACACATGAGGTAGCCATGAGTCAGAATTGACTCCATGGCAATGGGTTTTTTGTTTTGTTTTTTATTGCACCCTATCCCTACACCTAACTTCAGCACTCAGCCAGCCGCCTGTGTAATGACCAAGAAGGCTGAAGGACCCTGCAGGGGGAAAGAAGGGGCTCAGGCAACGACAGGCCCCCCTCTCCCCACTCTCTCTCTGAGGGACTCAGCCCTTACGCTGTGTCCACTGCTCCTGGCCCCTGGATGTGCTCTGGAATTGCCTCTGAAATTTCTCCTGTGGCTGCCTCAGCAGCCTCAAGCCTGGGCCATGTTTAACCTGGAGTAGCACAAAGAAGAAAGCCCCCGTGTTGTTGCAGGCAACAGAATAGTGTGCAGGGAACCCAAGACAGGCTTCAAGAGGTTTTCTGCTTCTGAGGTCCCCAGCGCTCTCTCTGCTGCTCCCATCCCCACAGTGGGTACTTCCCAATGTGCACATTTGGCAGAACTGGGGAAAACTTCTGCTCAGCTCTGAAGGATCAAGGCCTCTGTCCTGCTGCCCGGCTGTGACTTTTCTGATCACTTATTGCAAAGATGCTGTATCAGTCTCCTAGAGCTTCTGTAACAAATGACCCCAAAGTGTGTAGCTTAAAGCAACAGAAATTTATTCTCTTGCAGTTCTGGAGGCCAGAAGTCCAAAATCAAGGTGTTGGCAGAGCCATGCTCCCTCCCAGGACTCTAGGGGAGATTCCATTCTTTGTCCCTTGCAGTTTCTAGGAGCTTCAGGACCTTATCTTTGTGGCCACATCACCCCAACCTCTGCCTCCATGGTCACATTGCCCCCTCCTCTTCTCTGAGTCAGTCTCAAAACCCCCTCTCTCGTAAGAAATGTGATTGCATTTAAGGCCCATCTGGACAATCCAAGATAAGCCCCTTTCCTCAAGATCCTTAACTTAGTCACATCTTATGCTATGTAAGGTGATATTCATTCTTTCGCCATACAAAGTAACATACGAGTTCCAGGAATTTGAAGTGGATAGCTTTTGGGGGTGCTGATATCATTAGTCATTGCCCAGTGTCATGGATTGAATTGTTTCCCCAAAAAATATCTGTCAACTTGGCTAGGTCATGATTCCCTGTATTGTATGATTGTCTACCGTTTTGTAATCTGAGGTGATTTCCCTATGTGTTGTAAATCCTATCACTATGATATAATAAGATGGATTAGCGGTAGTTATATTGATGAAATCTATAAGATTAGATAGTGTTTTAAGTCAATCTCTTTTGAGGTACAAAAGAGAGAAGCAAGCAGAGAGACATGGGAAACTCATACCACCAAGAAAGCAGCTCAAGGAGCAGAGTGTGTCCTTTGTACCTGGGGTCCAGCCCAGAGATGCTCCTAGTCCAAGGAAAGACTGATGACAAGGACCTTCCCCGACAGCCAATAAAGAGAGAAAGCCTTCCCCTGGAGCCGGTGCCCTGAGTCAGACTTCTAACCTACTTGACTGTGAGAGAATAAACTTCTCTCTGTTAAAGCGATCCACTTGTGGTATTTCTGTTATAGCAGCACTAGATAACTGAGACTCCCAGCCATTCCCTTGACCTCAGCTTCCCTGTCATTAAAAGGGGACAGAGAGAGGTAGGGCCCTTTGAGCTCGGCTCTCTTTGAGTCTGTCCTGGGGAATGCAGAAACAGTACTCTCGTATTTTCCCCACCCAGTTCCTCTTGTGCTCCTCCCCTGCTCCGTTTATGAATCAGTGTGTATTCACTGCCTACCTCCCCTGCAAAGACATGTTTCTTCTACAACTGAGTAGTTAAACTCATAGAATCCTAAAATTCCTCATTTGAAAAGGGGCTCAGAGGAGCAGGAAGGTGAGAAGAAGCAACCTTCATCAAGCATTCATTGTGGGCCAGGTGGTGGCTCAGCCCAGTCTGTGCACTTTCTCATGAGACCCTCCAAGAACCTAATGGCACAGGGATCATTGTCTTCAGGTGACAAGTGGGGAAAGCGAGGCTCAAAGAGGTCGAGTGATTGTCTCAAGATCACACAACTTGTAAGCAGCACAGGTAAGATTAGATCCCAAATCTGCCTTTATGCGAAACCTGGTGATGTTGATACCCAAGGAGGCTATCTCACATCATCTAACCAAACCCACGCATTTTGCAGACTACAAAACTCGTAAACACCACTAAATCAAAAACCAAACCAGTTGCCTTCAAGTTAATTTCAACTCATGGAATGACCAGTGTTGCAGAGTAGAACCGTGCTCTATAGGGTTTTCAAGGGTGTGACCTTTCAGAAGTAGATCACCAGAGGCCTTTCTTCTGAGTTGACTCTAAAAACAAAACAAAACCGGCTGCTGTCAAGTTGATTCCGACTCCAGCGACCCTATAGGACAGAGTAGAACTGCCCCATAGGGTTTCCAAGGAGTGCCTGGTGGATTCAAACTGCCAACCTTTTGGACCTTTTGGTTAGCAGCCGTAGCTCTTAACCACTACGCCACCAGGGTTTCCAAGGTGCCTCTGGGTAGGTTCAAACTGCACACCTTTCAGTTAACAGTTAAGCACTTAACCGTTTGCATAACCTGGAGATTCCCTAAGAGGGGCAGAAATTGGTCCCATTTCCCACAGGAAGTCCCTGGCAAAGCTGGGACCAGGAGATGTGTCTCCCAATCCCCACTCCGAAGCGCTCTCAACTATTATGCATGGATAGTATCAACACAAGGAGACTCTTAATTCCTGAGACCTTGTTTTGTTATAAACAACCTTCTGTTCCCCACTGTGTGCAGAATCACGGCTTAAGGAAAGGCTCTCTGACTCATGGAGATTCCAAGTAGCTGCCTGGAAGACACCAAAACAGGAGATGGTCTAGAGGGAGTGCATAGCTGAGCACTGAGCTGGCATCTGATGAGAAGCCAGGGGCTTAGGACAGGAATTCTGGCACCTTCCCATCCCAGGGCACCTCTCCCCACAAAGGATAAGCCCGGGAGGCCTGAGGGCGTGCCCCCCCTCCCCCGCCCACCACCAAAGGGAAGCCTTCTGAGCAGCAGCAGTAGCCGAAGAGGCCCAAGTCATGTGAGCATGGACCTAAGACCACACACATGAACCCCAAGCCTATGAAGGAGGGCACGACAACCCCACTTCCTGTGTCCCTCAGGCCCCAGGAGGTGTGTGTATGTAGTGGACCGAGTGAGGGCCTGGAGACTCACAGGCATAGCTTTGAATCCTGACTCAGCCACTATTAGCTATGAGCTGTTGGCCACATTCCCACCTATAAAATGGGGATAAAAGGGCTTGATGCAATCCAAAAGGTCAGAGGTCCAAGTCTACCCAGAGGCTCCTCAGAGGAAAGGCCTGGTGATCTATGCCGGAAAAATCAGTCATTGAAAACACTATGGAGCACAGTTCTACTCTGACACACATGGGGTCTCTGTGAATTGGAATTGACTCCACGGCAACTGCTTTTCAGAGGTTTTTGGTTTGGGGAAGAACTAAATGAGACCATGTACTGAAGCCCTGCACAGTGTGCCAGCCAGGGGCAGAGCAGGCAAGCAGTAGCGGTCAATGTCACCTCTCCTCTCTAGGACTGGCCACAGCTGGTGGAGGGAGAGGTAGGTCGCCGAGCCTGCCTCTTCCAGAGCCTCCCAGTGCACAGCAGACCCAGCTCCCAAAGGCTGGCCCCTTGGCTGGTTCCAGATTGTCCCTACAGGCTGGCAGGGCCAGCAGCGGGAAGGCAGGCAGGGAGCCACTCATACGGCCACTCCGTTTCTTCAGCTTTCAGTTTCCCTAAGGGACCATTCCCCCTAATCAAGGGCACAGCCGAAGGCGTGACAGACAGCTCTCACTACCTTGCTGTGTGAGCATGGGAAAACCATGCCCCTCTCTGTTTATAAAGATGGTGGCTGAATCAGTTTGAATCCACCAGGCACTCCTTGGAAACCCTATGGGGCAGTTCTACTCTGTCCTATAGGGTCGCTGGAGTCGGAATCAACTTGACAGCAGCCGGTTTTGTTTTGTTTTTAGAGTCAACTCAGAAGAAAGGCCTCTGGTGATCTACTTCTGAAAGGTCACACCCTTGAAAACCCTATAGAGCACGGTTCAGAATCTTCTGATTCTGCATTTTTTCCAAAACACACTCCAGCTCATAATTCTTCATAATAATCTGTTTAATGTCTCCCTTCTCCCCAGACTTTCTCAGCTCCATAACGGCAGGGATTGCACCTATCTTTTCCACTGTCATATCCCTAGTGTCTAGCACATAGTAGGTGCTTGATAAACATTTGTTGACTGACATCCTCCCAACTCAGGCCTCGGCTGGAGTTACAGCATATGGAGATTTATTATCTACTATCTGCCAAGAACTGAATTAAGTGTTTCCTTTGATGATATCTTATTTAATCTTAATAACCTTGAAAGTTTATTACCCTCACTGCATAAATCAGGAAACATCAGCGACTCACAGAGGTTAAGTAGTTTGACCAAGGTCACACCAGTAGAACACAGCGGAGTCAGAATTTGAACTCGGTTCTGCTTGACTCCAAAGCTCAGGCTCTTTCCACTCTACCCAGCCCTCTCAGGATTCCTCCATTCCCTTAAAGACGCCCCTGCTGCTCTTCTCCTGAGCTCTCCCTTCTTTTCCTGCACCGTCTTCTCTCTTTTCTCCTGGGCCCACATTACTGTTCAGTAGGTAAAACTAAAGCATTTGCCAAAATATTTATTGAAAACTACTGCCCTGAGACAATCTTTAAAACTTAAACCAAAAATATCCCCTGAAGTCTACTTAAAACCAAATAATAGTTTAGCTTAACTAGTAGAAAATGTCTGCCTTGAGCACTGTACTCTTTTAAGATCTATCTATATGGGATCAAATTGACAACAGCAACTCGAAAGGTTAGATAGGAAACCTAGGGGACAGTGAGTTTATATGAATGGAAGAGGAACAGCTCAGAAAAGGAGGGTGAGAATGGTTGCACAACTCGAAGAATGTAATCAATATTACTGAATGGTACATGTACAAACTGTTGAATCAGTGTATGCTTTGCTGTGTATATTCTCAACAACAACAACAAAATAAATTAAAATATTTATTGAGCATCTGAAATGTGGCAGGTCCTGTGGGGCCCTAGTGGCGCAGTGGTTAATTGTTTGGCTGCTAACCAAAATGTAGGCAGTTCAAATCCACCAGCCGCTCCTTGGAAACCCCATGGGGCAGTTCTACTCTGTCCTGTGGGGTCGCTATGAGTCAGAATTGACTCGGCAGCAACTGGTGAACCGATGGTGCTAGGCACTGGTGATAAGGTAGAGAACATCCCTGCCCTTATGAAGGTGGTGATTGTTTTTTAGGAATCTAGTAATAAAATTTATTCAGCAAGCACTGTGTATGGTAGTTATGCTCTGTTCAGCAGTAAACTGAAGCCTGAAAGATTTTGCTTTACATTATGGGACCAGGAAACCAAGGTCATCTGATTTATGTGAGATAGACATTAGTAGTAGTAGTAGTATTTTGTTGTTGTTTGTGGCATCATCAGGTACAGTGTAAAACTAGCCTGATAAAAATTCAATTTGATAATAATTTAAGTAGCTGTCAAGGGAAGACTCCAGCTCTCAATATCTGAGTAAGGAAAAGCAGTTCAATTTATTTCTTGCTTTAAAAGCAAGGGAGTGCTGTTCTAGTAAGGCATGGTCTCTCTGAACAAAGCGGAGAGCTGGTCTTATGTAGGGATTTGAAAATGTGGGGTCCAGGGACTGTAACATGCTTAGAGGTGGGAATGTTAAGGGATTAATGAACCTTAGCTTTGGAAATCTGGTTCCTGGAGTGAGGTTGTTGCTGATCGGCTGACTTTAAGAAGGAGCACTGTCCATTACTGACTGACTTTCAGAAGCATGGGTATTGGTACAAAATTATCATTGATCATTTTTGAACAGATGTAAACTGATTCTGGTTATCTTAGTCATCTAGTGCTGCTATAACAGAAATACCACAAGTGGCTGGCTTTAACAAAGAGAAATTTATTCTCTCACAGGCTAACAGGCTAGAAGTCCAAATTCAGGGTGCCAGCTCCAGGGGAGGGCTTTCTGTCTCGGTCAGATTTAGGGGAAGATTCCTGTCATGAATCTTCCCCTGGTCTAGGAGCTTCACAGCACAGGAACCCTGGGTCCAAAGGACACACTGCTCCTGGCACTTCTTTCTTGGTGGTATGAGGTCCCTATGTCTCCCTGCTTGCTTCTCTCTTTTATATCTCAAAAGAGATTGACTTAAAACACAACCTAATCTTGTATATTGAGTCATGCCTCATTAACATAACTGCCACTAATCCCACCTCATTAAAATCATCTCTCTCTACTGTTGCCGTCAAGTAGATTCCGATTCACAGCGACCCTATAAGACAGAGTAGAACTGGGCCATAAGGTTTCCAAGGAGCAACTGGTAGATTCAAACTGCCAACCTTTTGGTTCGCAGCTGTAGCTCTTAACCACTGTACCACCACCAGGGCTCCTATTAACATCATAGAGGTAAGATTTACAACAACATAGGAAAATCACATCAGATGACAAAATGGTGGCCAATCACACAATACGGGGAATTATGGACTAACCAAGTTGATACACATTTTGGGGGGACAAAATTCAATCCATAACACTGGTAGTTACTTGTTACTATGGCCAAAGGACGATTGTTCCTTTCCTAAGAGGGTAGGAACTTCTAATTTCCCTAGCTAATGAATCTTGAATTATGTCAGTGACCTATTTCTAGGTCCCTTGTTCAAAGAAGCCTGATTTAGTCACATTAAGTGTTAACACAAACCATTTCTGTGGATTTCTTTTGTAAAACATTGAAGGGCTGACTTTGCTAAGAGATTGTTCACGATTTATTTTTCTCTTCCTTATTCCAGGTAATTCCAGCTTGAGGTTAAATTTGGTTTTCTCTCACCCCCCACTCATCCACCCCCCTGACTCCATCACTTACCATCTGTGGAAATTTTAGTCAGTGACTTATCCTCTGGACCTCAGCCTCCTCATGAGTGTAAGGGGAGAATACTACCTACCTCAGAGGAGTATTGTGAGGAGTGATTGGTATAATAGATGGAAAGACTTTAGCAGAGGGCCTGCGCAGAGTAAGCACCCAGGAAAAGGTAAAAATTCCCTTCCTCCCAACTTTCTAAGAAGACACTCAGTCTCAATCCTGAATTTCAAGCAGTTAGCCAGACAGTGCCACCCCTCAAGCACGAAACATCAGAGCAAGCTCATTATCTGCCACTTGAAATCCTGCTTGGAAAGGAAGAGCTGTGCTTGGAATATATGTACACGGGCACAAGACACATTTTTAATGCCTGTGGAAAGAATGTACAAGTAAGTGAGAGTTTCTAAAATGCCTGCGATCCAGTGGGGATTATAAATTATTCAGTAAAATGGTATTGAAAAATTGAATGGCCATTTGGAGGAAAAAATATAGATCTTTATCTTACACTTTCACCAAAATAAACTACAGTGGTAGAAAAAGTTAAACATCAAAAATAAAACTATAAAAGTAAAAACACTAGAATCAAGTATGGGATTAAAGGGTTGATTTCCTTAATGCATAATGACCTCATGCAAATAAATGAGTGGAAAATGGGCAAAAGACATTGTGGCAGAGACAATGCTATGTGTTTATCAAACTTGTTTTCTCTTTTTATTAGATACACACACACAGAGACTAGATTTTCTAGCCCTCTTTCATCTAAATGGTTCTAGCCAACAGAATGCATGTCACCACTGGGCCAAGGTCGTTAAAGTGGTATGCCTTCACCATCCTCTTCCTCATCCCTTGTCTGCTGGGCAGATGCAGATTATCCAGAGGAGGATCCCAAGGGCCTAAGGGATGGCAGAACCACAAGATGGAAGGAGCCTGGGTCCCTGAATCATCAGGTAGAAGGCTACACACTAAACACCTGATTAGGACTTTGACATGAGATCGTTATAACAGTTAACCTACCCTAAACTAGTCAACTTACTAATGTAAACACATTAGCCACTGTACCACCACCAGGGCTCCCATTAACATCATACAGGTAAGATATACAACACACATAGGAAAATCACATCAGATGACAAAATGGTGGACAATCACACATTACTCTTCACAGAAAATGACTATAAATGGTTTAAAAATATACAAAAGATGCTCACTCTCACTCATAATCAAAGACATACAAATGAAAATTGTGACATATCATTTTTAAGTATAAGACTGGCAAAAATAAGAAAGTCTTAGAGCATAGAGTACTGACAAAGCTGTAAATTTAAGGATTATTTCAAGGGCTCCAAATTCCAACTAATTCCAAAAAGAACAGAGAGAAATTAGGGATGGGGGGGAAGAATTATCAAAGAAAAAAATACAAGAAAACATCCTAAAACTGAAGGACATGAATTTATAGAATTAAAAGACCATTGCATGTTAAAAAAGAACCACATCAAAATACCTCATTATGAAAGTTTTAAAAGACTGGAGATATGAAATACCAACTGAGATGCTTCAACAAACAGATGCAACGCTGGAGGCACTCACTGGTTGATGTCAAGAAATTTGGAAGACAGCCACCTGGCCAACCTACTAAAAGAGATCCATATTTGTGCCTATTCCAAAGAAAGGTGATCAAATGAAATGAGGAAAAAAATCAAAAAATATCATAATATCGCATGCTAGCAAAATTTTGCTATAGATAGTTCAAAAATGACTGCAATCATACATCGACAGGGAACTGCCAGAAGTTCAAGCTGGAATCAGAAGAGGTCAGGAACAATGGATATCACTGCTGATGTCAGATAAGTCTTGGCTGAAAGCAGAGAATAGCAGAAAGATGTTTACCTGTGTTTTATTTGCTACATGAAGGCACTCAACTGGGTAGGTCATAATAAATTAACATTACAAAAAATGGGAATTCCAGAACACTTAACTGTGCTTATGTGAAATATGTACATAGATCAAGAAACAGTCCTTGAAACAGAACATGGGGATACTGCATGGTTCAAAATTGAAAAAGATGTATGGCAGGGTTGTATCCTTTCACCTCACTTATTCAATCTGTATGATGAACAAATAATCCAAGAGCTGGAATAGATGAAGAAGAATAAGGCATTAGGATTGGAGGAAGACTAATCAACAACCTGTGATATGCAGATGATACAACCTTGGTTGCTAAAAAATGAAGACAACTTAAAGCATTTACTGATAAAGATAAAAGGCCAGTCTTCAGTATAGATTACACCTGAACATAAAGAAAACAAAAATCCTCACAACTGGACCAATAAACAACATTATAATAAGTGAAGAAAAAATTGCAGTTGCCAAGAATTTCATTCTACTTGAAATAACAATCAATGTTCATGGAAGTAGCAGAGAGAAATCAAACAATGGACTGCATGGTGCAAATTTGCTGCAAAAGACCTCTTCAAAGTTCTCAAAAGCAAAGATACCATTTTGAGGAGTAAAGCCTGCCTGACCCAAGCCACAGTCTTTTCAATAGCCACAAATACATGAGAAAGCTGGACAACGAAAACAGAAGACAGAAGAAGAATTGATGCATTTGAATTGTGGTGCTGGCAAAAAATATTGACTATACAGTGGACTGCCAGAAAAACAAACAAATCAGCTTTGGAAGAAACACAATCGAAATGCTTCTTAGAAGCCAGAATGGCAAGACTTCTTCTTTCTTACTTCGGACATTTCATCAAGAAAGACCAATCCCTAAATGTATAAACTAAAACCATAAAATTCTTAGAAGAAAATGCAGGGACAACACTGTGAGGCCTAGCTTTTAACAATGGATTATCTACTATAATAACAAAAGCACAAACAGCAAAAGACAAAATAAATAAATGAGACCTCATAAAAATGAAAACCTGCTGTTCATCGAAACACTTTACCAAAAAAAGTGAAAAGACGAGCTACACACTGGGAGAATACCTTCAGACCATATATCCGATAAGAATCTAGTAACCATAACATATATAAAATTTCAACAACTTAAAAACAAAAACATAAACAACACAATCATAAAATGGGCAAAAGATTTGAATAGACATTTCACCAAAGAGGGCATTCAAATGGTCACTAAACACATGAAAAGACGCTCAGCATCATTAGCTGCCAGAAAGATGCAAATCAAAACCATAGTGAGATATCATTTCATTCCCAGTAAGACCCCTGGTAGCACAGTGGTTAAGAGCTCAGTTGCTAACCAAAAGATTGGCAATTCGAATCCACTAGCTGCTCTTTGGAAACCCTATGGGGCAGTTCTACTCTGTTCTATAGGGCCACTATGAGTCGAAATCAACTCGAAGGCAACAGATTTGGTTTTTTGGAGGGTTTTGTTTTAGGATGGCTAAGATTAAAAAAACAAAAAATAACACATGTTGGCAAGAATATGGGAATGTAAAATGGCAGAGTTGTGGAAAACAGTGTGGGGGCTCCTCACAAAACTAAAAATAGAACTACAGTATGGCCCAGCAATTCCACTCCTAGGTTACCCAAAAGACTTGAAAGCGGAGACTCAAACAGAAACTTGTACACCAATGTTCATTGCAGCACTATTCACAATAACCAAAATGTGGAAACAACCTAGAAGTCCTTCAACAGACAAAGGGATAAACAAAATGTGGTATATACCTACAATGGGATATTAGTTAGCCAGTAGGAGAAATAAAGTCTTGATACATGTTGCAATATGGATGGAGCTAGAAGACATCATGCTGAGTGAAATAAGTCGATCACAAAAGGAAAAATACAAGACCACTATTATAAGAACTCTTGCAAAGGTTTACATACAGAAAGAAACAATCTTTGATGGTTACGAGGGAGGGGAGGGGTGGGGAGGGAAAAATACTAACTATACAACAGATAAGTGGAAACCTTGGTGAAGGGTAAGACAGTACACAATACTGGGTAAGTCAGAACAATTTGACCAAGGCAAAGTTATAGAAGCTTCATAGACACATCCAAACTCCCTAAGGGACTGAATTACTAGGCTGAGGGTTAGGGACCATGGTTTCGGGGGACATCTAGCTCAATTGGCATAACACAGTTTATAAAGAAAATGTTCTAAATCCTACTTTGGTGAGTAGTGTCTGGGGTCTTAAATGCCTGTGAGCGGCCATCTAAGATACTCCACTGGTCCCACCCCAACTGGAGCAAGAGAGAATGATGAAAACCAAAGACAAGGGAAAGATTAGTTCAAAGAACTAATGGAGCTCAACTACCACAGCCTCCACCAGCACAAGTAGATGGTGCCCGGCTACCACCACTGACTTCTCTGACAAGGATCACAATAGACGGTACTGGACAGAGCTGCAGAAAAATGTAGAACAAGATTCAAACTCACAAAAAAATACCAGACTTACTGGCCTGACAGCGAGTGGAGAAACCCCGAGAATACAGCCCCCAACCACCCTTTTAACTCAGTACTGAAGTCACTCCTGAGGTTTACTCTTCAGCCAAAGATTAGACAGGCCCATAAAACAAACAATAACACATGTACTTCAACCACTTATACAAGACCAATTGGGCACACCAGCCCAAGGGCAAGGATGAGAAGGCAGGAAAGGACAGGAAAGCTGGACAAACGGAAATGGAGAACCCAGGGTCAAGAAGACGAGAGTGTTGACATAGTACGAGGTTGGCAACCAATGTCACAAAATAATATATGTATTAATTGTTTAATGAGAAAAAAAATTTGCTCTGTAAACCTTCATCTAAAGCACAATAAAAAAAGTAAAAACAAAATATGGCTGTAAGCAACAGAAGATATAGACAAAATTGTTAGTTTCCTTTGGGGAGTGGGAAATAGGGATTGGGAAAGGTAAGGCAAGAGACTGCTCTTTTTCAGCCTTGTAGTATTATTTGACTATTCGATCTATATACATGTATAGTTTTGATAAAAGCAAAAATCCAATTTAAAATAATTTTGACATGTACAGATCAAGGAGAAGCTAGCCAGACTGCAGCAGAATTCAGTGGATATGTCACTACTCTTGTCCTGGATGTCATACTGGGTTGTGTGCTTTGTTGTTGTGTGCCATCAAGTTGGTTCCGACTCACAGCAACCCTATGATTGTATACTTCAGCTGGTTTGAAAACCACCAACACTGTGAATTCACACTGAACTTACAACCAACTAAACCCCTAAACCTTTTTCATACAAGCCATCCTTACTCTAGGCCTACCCCAGTCTGGACTGGGGCAGTATGTTTTTGGTTCCTGAACTGAAACCTAATAAACGTAAGTAACCTTGTTAGATTTGGCCAATCATTGAGCCCATCAAAATCCTGTGAGGCTTGATTCTGCTGTCCATTGTTGGCCAGTCTTCTAAGATTGAGGCATCTGTTGGCCCTTTCTGCCTTTATCTGAATTGTGAATAATAAATTGGACCAAGCACAGAGCCCAGTGACCTCTGAAAGACACTATCCTCTGGTCTTGAGATTACAGAGTTCCAGAACGCAGGAGCAGAAGCAGACCCTGAAGACAGCTCACTCTCTTCAGCATACAAAGAGCAAAATGGCAAGAGGTGGTCTCTCTGGAGAGGGCAGAAAATTCCTAATGAGGGGCAGTGGTGGTTTAGTAGTTGAATTCTCGCCTTCCATGTGAGAGACCCAGATTCCATTCCTGGCCGAGGTACCTAATGCACAGCCACCACCCATCTGTTAGTGGAGGCTTGTGTGTTGCTATGAGGCTGAACAGATTTCAGCAGTGCTTCCAAACTAAGATGGACTAGGAAGAAAGTCTTAGCAATCTATTTCCAAGAAGTCAGCCAGTGAAAACCCTGTGGATCACAACAGTCCGATCCGCAATCCATTATGGGGATGATGCAAGACCAGGCAATGTTTGTTTTGCTGTGCGTGGGTCACCATGAGTTGGAGGCTGACTCAACAGCAGCTGACAACTCTTAATGGGAACCTGCAAGGTGCCAGGTGAAGCTCTTGGTGCCTCATAGTATGACTTCATGTAATTCTTATGCAATCCCTGAGGCATAATCTTGTCATCCCTATTTTACAGAGGAAACAGGCTCAGAGAGCTTAAGTCCCTCAGCTCACAGGTGGCAGGGTTTGAACCCAGGTCAGTCTGACTGCTAATTCCTAACTCCTGTTTCCCCAGACTTGACACTTCAGATTTTTCAAATGGCCAAACAACTCAGTGTTTAATGGAGCAAGCTCTTAAAGACTCCTTTTCCTATTGCTCAATCTTTTAAAGAGAGAGAGAAAAAAAAGCTTTAATATATCCCAAGGACAGCAAAGAATTTATAGAGGAACTAGGAATTGCCACGGGGCTGGGGCCTGTTGGTTTAACTTCCTCATAAAGAATTTATGGAGTACAAGAGCGATAGAGCTCACAGTGCTTCCCAGGAGTTCCCAGAATCCCTTAGAGCGATTCTTGCCAGTCCCAAGATTGTGTTATAAATGCCCTGACCTTCATCAGCTCTCTCCCTGGATGGTCACTGTCTCTTTTCTCCAGAAGGCATCTGGTCTGCAAAGAATCCCCTCATCTTTCCATTAATACAGTGTGTTTGCACACAGGTAGTCTGCACCACAACACTGAGGAAGGAGTTGTCGTTGTCCCCATTCTATGGACAAGGAAACTGGGGCTCAGGGGGGTTTCCAGGACTTGCGAATAACAGCAGTCCCTCGACTCCATCCCTCATCTCCTGACAAGAAAACCAAGGTTCCTATGCCAATGCCACAGCCATCTGTTGCTAAATATTCTCATTTCTTAGGATGTAAGTTTTAACAGATTTTGTTAAATAAGTGAATGAATTAATGGGCAAACAATTAAATGAAAATGGCAACTAAATAATTAGAGCTATTTGAGCATGTCCAGCCAGAGAGAAAAAAACATAAAACTGAGGAGGAGGGGGAGGAATGGGAGAGGACAGAGGGAAGAGGAGGAGGGGTCGACTGCCCCTCACAGCAACCCCACGTATGTCAGAGCAGAACTGTGCTCCACACTGTTTCCAATGGCTGATTTTTCAGAAGCAGATCACCAGGCCTTTCTTCCAAGGTGCCTCTGGGTAGATTCGAATCTCCAACATATTGGTTAGCAGTGAAGCACATTAACCATTTGCACCATCCAGGGACTCCTATAGACACATACTTACGTCTAAACTGGCACCAAGTCAAAACAAATCTGGAGCTGAGCACAACTCAAATTTGCCCTTACTTTGAGTATGTGAGCAATGTGCGCCCTTCGAAGGAAACTATTTGCACCTGTTCCACAGAGTGATGGGAAACTGGTGACGTAATGCCTGTACATGAGCCTTTTAAAGTGCTGAGCTCCTACAAATGTGTGTCGCTGTGTGTCCACCATCAGGAAGTAGGGCTGGGGCACAAGTTCATGCCACAAGGCCTCCTGGGGTTCTCTCCAGACTGCTCTGCCTGCCTGAGAGTCCCCTATGCCCACTCCCTTCCACAGCCTTGCCATATCCTAAATGTTCCGTTTCTCCATCAACAAAATGATAGCTTAAAATATATCTGACGAGTCTCAGCAAAGAATAGAATGAATGGTGCATCAGCATCTTAGCAGGCATTGGTTCTGCCAAAGCAAATCCTGAAGGCTTTCAACAGCATCACACACTTCTTCAAAAGTGAAAAATGATCCTGAACTTTCTCAGTAGCTGTTAAACCAGAAAGGGAATTTCAGATCTATATTTTGAAGTGTTTCATAAAGCATTACACTGGAAATAGAAATGCTTTTCCTTTATACCAAAATGCATGAAATAGCTCAGTTTTTGAGCTCTGTGAGTGATCCTATTTTTGGGGGGGATGTGGTGCAAAGGGGTAACACAAGAGATTTACATGGAATTTTCTTACGAGTGATTTTCCCCCGTATCTAATTATCCTATTCAAACCTGAGTACATTGTCTTCTAAATTTCTAAGTGGTTTAATCATAGAACTGCTTCATTAACTCTGATACATACTTGGGAAGCAAGTAAAGGAATTAAAGAAACGCTAGAAAAACAAGCTACTGCAGACATTTACATTCCTGAGGTCTCAAGACTTAAGAACTTGGCAGCTGAGATTGTTCTCATCAAAAAGCCATTACTGTGAGCTCTTGGCTGTAGCAGGAAGTTACAGAAGGATGGTTCTAACTTCTCTGCTCCTACCAACCAGCCCCCACCCTTCCTTACAGACATGGAGGCCATTCTCAGGGAGCTGCCTCCATTCTTCTCCCCATCACCTCCCTCCATTGTCTCCTATTTTCTTCCCACCGTGAGATAAATGGGGTCCCTCTTGCTGTTTCATACACTCCCCTATCCTGGCTAATATGAGTGATGGCTGTTTGTTTATCAGTTATAGCTATTTCTGTGAGTTATATGGAGTAGGCTCTGACTCGTGACTGCCCCATATACAACAGAATGAAATGCTACCCCATCTGCACCATCGTCACCATTGTGGGTATGCGCAAATCCATTGCTATGGCCACTGTGTACTTTGAGTGCCTTCCTACATAGGTGCTCCTTTTCCAGAATATCAGACAATATTCTGTTGTGATCCATAGAGTTTTCATTGGCTAATATTAGGAAGTAGATCTCTAGGCCTTCTTCGTAGTCTGTCTTAGTCTGGAAGTGCTGCAGAAACCTGTCCACCATGGATGATCCTGCTGGTATTTGAAATACCGGTGGCATAGCTTCCCGCATCATAGCAACATGCAAGCCACCACAGTACAACAAATTAATAGCATTATAGCTTTAGCCTGGCTTTATTCCTCCTGCCTTCTAGATAAGGTTTATTCAGCTATCCATAGAACTACCCTCTGCTTCTGGACAGCATCCAATCTAGAACAAAGCTCCACTTTCTTGAAACCTGCCCAAAATCACCCAACACAAGACTAAACCCTATAAGCAAGTCCTTTCAAACACTCTCTTTCTGAGACACCCCATGGTTCTACATGGTATGCATTCTTCCTTGCTGCAACAAGTGAATGAACCCAATATTGCTCAGCTCCAGACAGGCTCCTGGTGGTGCTGTCTGGCGGGCACGGACAACATATAAGTTTATTTACAAAAGGGGTTCCATACCATCATGCTATTTTGCAACTAGTATTTTTACATATATATATAACAATATACAGTAAGATTCTTTGCATGTCAATAAATATCCACATTAACGTCACTCCTCTAAAGTTCCTCCCCCTTAGTGCCCCTCACACTCCACTGAACTAGTTTCCCTACACCTCTGACCACTCCTCTCCACATCATCTTCTTGTTATCGATGCTTCTCGCATCCCTGAGTGAAGGACTATGCAGGTGTCTGCTGTCAGCTTCTCAGTTCTCTCTCTATACCACCTCCCTCAGGTATTTCATCGGTGCCCACCTTAACTTCTCCTTTCCACACAGAAAACATCCAAAGAATGTCTCCAACCCTGTCCACTTCCAACTCCTTGCTGAGTATATGGAACCTTTCCCCTCTCCCCAATTTCTTGCCTCAGATTCAACATAACTGAAATAGAACTCATCATTTTCCAGGAGAGCTGACTCCTCCTTCTAACTTCCTTATCCCGGCTCACAGCAACACTAAAACCAAAAGCCAAACCTACTGCCATTGATTCCAAGTCATGACGACCCTTTGCCATACAAAGTAGGTAGAACTGTGCGCCATAGAGTTTTCTTGGCTGTAATCTGTAACGGAAACAGATCTCCAGACCTTTCTTCTGGAGCTCTACTGGGTGAGTCTGAACCACCAAACTTTAGGTTAGTAGTCGAATGCAAACTGTTTGTACTACCTAGGAATGTTACAGCAACACCACCCTCCAGGATATTCAGGTATCAGAGGTGGGGAGACCTCTTTGAGTCTTTCTTCCCTCCTTCACCCACATCCAATCCAAAACCACGATACGTTTAGATTTCTGCATATATCTCATGCATCAGAGAATCAGAACTGCAGAGAGCTAAGGGTAGTGGAGATCATTTTCTCTCCATTTTGTTTGTGCTGAGGAAACAGAAACCCAGATAGGAGTAATGATTTGACCAAGGTTGCATCAATTAAGAGGTCAAACCAGGACTAGATTCCATGTGTTCTAGCTCCATGCTCAACATTCTTCTTATTCTAGGCAGTAGACTGTTCCTTTCTTCCCCTTTGGGCAGTACGTCCTTCGCTCCTTCAGTAGATCTCACAGGATACAGCAGTCGCCTCCTAACTAGGCTCCCTCCCTTCTGCGTCTCTCCCTCAATCCACCTGTCTCACCATAATCTCAAAAGCACAGCTCTTGGCATCTCATTCTCTCACTTGAACCCCTTCCTTCCCTTCCCAGTCACTACAGACAGATAAAGTCCCCAGTATTTCATCTGGCAGTCGGGCCCCTCAGGATTTTTCCTCACTCTATCCTTCCCATTACTCCCAAGACAAACTTCCAAACAGGGTTGCTTAGTGATCCTGGAGCCCACCATGCATTTTGCCTCCTCCAGTCTCACTCCCTTCCAACTCAAAGGGCCAGGCAGCATCTCCCCACCCTCCAAGACCCAGCTTTGAGAGTCCCTCCTGACAAAGCCACCATCCTCCAACACCAATGCCCTCTGCTACTTGGAAGAGCTCTTCATGGATCTGCATTGTCTCTCCTGGGCTTTGGGCTCTGAAAGGAGAGGAACCATGTCTTAATTACTTTTGTAGAACCCTCCCTTTGGGCCAGTGCTTAGCACACACCAGACATTTATTAACCAGGTGCTTACTAAAGGTGAAATGAGTGAGTGAAGTGACACTTTTAAGAGCAATAGTTCTGTACACTTTAACAAAACTTCCTCCAAATTGTCACTATGATTATTGTTTATATCGTGAGGGATTTTCCATCGGATGAGAGTTTACAAAATAAGTCTACTGTCAGAAGATGTTGAATGGGACAATATTTATGGTATTTTAATTGTGAATAAGGCCCAAAGCTGAGGTCCTTCTGAAGAGAGCCACCAAGGAGTCCTCCCCAAGTGGGGTACAGATACTTCCCATTAGGAATTACTACGAGTCAGTAGAATTCGCCCAACCCTCATCAGCGACTCCCCTCCTTCCACCTCCCCTCCACATCTCCCTCCACCAGTCCTCGTAAAGATTGACCTGGAGGGGGGTGCACAGCACCAGGTTGCTCACAGCCCAATAGGAGGGAGTACACATCCAACAGGAGCTCTGCTACAGAGCAGAAGGCCACAGGTGCAGTAAAAGGGCACTCAACATGCTACAGGATGGAGAGGACTTGGCTTTGGGGAACATGTGGCTTCTCAGAGCTGGAACCACGTGCTTTCCATCCTTCCATCCTTCCACTTAGCCATCAGCAGCAAGTACCTCTTCTTGGCCATCAAATAGACAATATTGCATACAAACAAAAGGAAGTACAGTCACAGAAGAGGGACATTCCTCCTGTGAATTTCTTTTCTTAGAGAGAAATATCTTTCCAAGAACTCTCCCCTGAAGACTTCCTTTCACCTCCACTAGCCAGGTTTGGGTCACATGTCCATATTTAAATAATCACTAGCAAGGGGAAATAGAATTATCATTACAACTAATCAAGCTTCACACCCTGTGGCAGGGAAGGGTCCTAAGAAGCAGATAGCCCCCCACATGCTTGAACAAATTGTTGGCAAGGAAGAAGGTGGAGGGCAATGGCAGCATCAGCTACTCGGGTGGAACCTTAGCTCAACACACTCAGACTCAGAGCTGACTGTTGGTTCAGCACATCCTTTCCTGTCATGTAAGAAAACAAAACATTAGCAATGAGGGACAGTATCTGGGCACATGAAGAGTTTTGACCAATGTCTTCAGAAAACCTCGGGTTTTGATTCAGTTCTGATACTTGGTAGTCATCTGACTTTGGGCAAGACACTTATGCCTGTTTTCCCATCTGAAAAATGGGGATCATAATCTTTCACTAAGCTGTGGTAAAAATCGGATGAGGAAAAGGTCGTGCGTGCTTTGGATAACCTTATTAAATGTAAAGGGCCTCCTTTGTTTCTTCTCAAAACAGTGTAAAAATTGATTGTGATATGGGATACAGTTCACTGGCTGGCACCAATGGAGGCTATTTTGGGAGGAGTGGTTACTAAGAAACACGAGGCTCTGGTAACCTTGACAACCATAGGTAAGACGGAAGGACGGTGCCTCTGACTCTCTGTATTCCATTATCATCTTCTCCTCACAAAAGCTTGGTATCTGGTGATTTAGTTATCAGACACAGTGTCTCCCAGGGCCCATCAGGGATTGGCATTGGTCTGGCTAAGCCACTCTTAGACAAAATGGCCCAAACAGGCTCTAAAAGAGCACAGACAACTCCCTGCTTCTGATGTCACCATGGGAAAGTCCAGGGTGCCCTCCTGGGAAGCCCCCTTTCTGCCTCCTTTTTTGTTATGATCCTTGGCACAATCACATCCTCACTCCAGCTGTACACCCAACACAGTGCTGTGGGAGTTGGGATTGTATATAATAGATCCTGGTTAGCAACTGGAGCCCTGGTAACACAGAGGTTAAGAGCTCGGCTGCTAACCAAGAGGTCGGCAGTTCAAATCCCCAGCTTGGATTTGGAAACCCCTATGGGGCAGTTCTACTCTGTCCTGTAGGGTCACTATGAGTCTGGACTGAATGGACAGCAATGGGTTTGGGTGGTGGTGTTTTTTTTTTTTGGTTACCAATTACAAGACACAGAGCAGTTACAAAGTATGGACTGATCCTCCCAAGAAGATGCAACAATAATAATCCTTTGTAAACTCAAAGTGTTTCAACCATTGTTTGTTTTTATTGAGTGTTGTATAGATCTAGAAGGACAGTCATAACCAGCGTGTAGAGTATAAAGAATACCAGCACTACAAATACCCACATACCCACAAGCCAGCTTAAGAAACAGAATATGGCCAGCATCTCTGCAGCCAGTTTTGTGCCCTTCCAATCACAACCCCTACCCTCAATCCTGGGGTACTAGTATCATGAACTGTGTGTTAGCTTATTCCTTTGCTGTACTTCATAGTTTTACCATGTCTGTATCCCTGAAAATATGTTTAGTTTTGCATATTTTTGAACTTTACCTATAGAATGATATAGATTCTTCTTCTCCAACTTCCTATTTTAACCCCTGAGATTCACCCTTCTTAATGCACATGTTGTTGTTGTTGTTAGGTACCATCGAGTCAGTCCTGACTCACAGCAACCCTGTGTACGACAGAACGCGTAACACTGCCAGGTCCTGCGCCATCCTCACGCTTGTTGCTATGTTTGAGCCCATTGTTACAGCCAATGTGTCAATCCACTTCATTGAGGGTCTTCCTCTTTTTCGCCGACCATCTACTTTACCAAGCATGATGTTCTTCTCCAAGGACTGGTCCCTCCTTATAACACGTTCAAAGTAGGCAGAATACTTGCTTTCACTGCTTTGAAGCATTCCATTGTATAAATATACCAGGAACTTATTTATTCTTTCTCTTCTCAATGAACATTTACGTTCTTTCTAATTTTATGCCACTAGACACAACCCTGCCATGGCTATCCTAAAACTTGCTGTAGGATATATACCTAAGAGTGGAACTGCTAGCTACTAAAGTACAGGTTTCTTCATCTTTACTAGGTAATGTCAAATTTTGTTCCAAAATACTTGTGCTAATTTACATTCTCACCAGCAGTGGGTAGACTAACCAGTTCTTGGTATTGTCTGGCTTAATTTTTGCTAATACTGTAGGTGTGAAATAGGATCTCGTGGTTTAATTTGCATTCCCCAAATTATTAATGAAGTTGTATGTTTATTAGTTTTCTTAGTTTCCCCTTTTAAGAGGAGACTGTTTAGGTCTTCTGCCCATTTTTTGCATTAGATTGTTCTTTTCTTATTAACTTTTGGGAGTTCTTTATATGTATATTCTAGATACTAATTCTTTGTCAATTATGCATTGCAAACATCTCTTAGTTTGTGGTTTGTCTTCTGACTATCCTCATGGTCCACTTAATGAACAAAAGTTCTTAATTTTAACGTCTAATTTATCCATCTTTGCCTGTATGGTTTGCACTTTTTGGTCTCTTATTCCAGAACTCCTTACTTAACTTGAAGTAATAAAGGTAAATACTATATTAAAAAACCCACCAAACCCACTGCCATTGAGTCAATTCCAACTCACAGGAACCTTACAGGATAGGGTAGAACTGCCTCATAGGGTTTCCAAGGCTGTAAATCTTGACAGAAGCAGACTGCCACATCTTTCTCCCATGGAGCGGCTGGTGGGTTCCAACTGCTGACCTTTCAGTTAGCAGCTGAGTGCTTTAACCACTGAGCCACCAGGGCTCAAGTTCTATATTATCTTTTTAACATTTTATAACTTTGCCTCTCGTACATCAGTTGTTAATGTGCCTGGAATTGATTTTCATATATAGTGTAAGGAAGGATTTTTTTTCTTTATGGTTGCTTTTATCCCAGCACCATTAATGAAAAGTACATTTGCTCACTAGTGTGCACTGTCTGTTTTGTTATAAATAAGTTTGTGTGTATTCCTAATCATTTTCTGAGCCTACATTTTGTTTCACTGGTTTATTTTTATATCTCTGTGCCAATACCACATTGTCTTAATTACTTTAACTTTGTACTAAATATTGACGTCTCGTAGGGTTAGGTCCCCCACCATGTTCTTCTTCTGGAGTTTTTTAGTTATGTGACCAATTGCTCATCTCTGTATACATGCTAGGATCAGCTTGTCAATTTCCACAAAAAAAAATTATTGAGATTTTGATTAGCATAGAAGTTAATGTATATATTGGTTTGGAAAGAATTAACATCTGTATGATTCTGAGTATTTTGTATCAATAAAAATGTCATATTATACCATTTATTTAGGTCTTCTTTAATGCTTTTCATGGAAATTGTATCACTTTCTCTATACTGGTTTTGTACATCTTTTGTTAATATATCTCTATGCACTTAATATTTATGATATAAATATTATTCTTTTTAAAATTGACTTTTACAGGAATATTAAAAATTATTTGACTTCTGCATATTTATTTTGTATCTGACAACTTTACTAAACTTTCTTATTCTAGTAATTTTTCTGTGGATTCTTTTGGATTTTCTAAATACATAATCTTATCATCCACAAGTAATGATAGATTCACTTTTTCTCGTTCAACATTATACTCATGTTTACTCTTTTTTCTGGTTAGAACCTTTACCACTATGTTGGAAGGTGTGTGATATTAGGCACCATTGTCTTCTTCTGATCTCAAAGGGATTTTTTTTCAATGTGTCAGCATCAGGATTTTGGAAGAAATGTAAATGATTGTGCCCACAGAGCAGACTACCGTGGTTTTTAAAAACCGCCACAAGTCCTTCGACGCTCCTCCCAACCAATGGTTGCCGTTGAGTGGATTCCAACTCATAGCAACCCTATAGGACAGAGTAGCACTGCCCCACAGGGTTTCCAAGGAGCAGCTGGTAGATTCGAACCGCCAACCTTTTGGTTAGCAGCCAAACACTTAACCACTGTGCCACCAAGGTCCCCATTCATTCATAGACCCCTTGAATCTGGGAAGACTTTTGACTCGCTTACAACCAGTAAAATGTGGTAGAACTGATACTACATGACTTCCAAAGCTAGGTGAGAAAAGGGAATGCAGCTTCTACCTTGTTTCCTGGAACATTCTCAAGCCACCAAGCTGTGAAGAAGCCAAAACACACATTGAGAAGCAACAGGTAAAATTCCAGTCAGCAATTTTAGCCTGACTTCTCCAAGCTTATGTGCCAAATATATGCGATAATAAGCTTTCAGGTGATCCAAGACCCCAGCTATTAATTTACCCTAGCCAGTGGGTTGCTGGAGCTGACTCACATTGTCTCAGGAGAGCTGACTGTTAAATTTTCGGTAATGTTGTGAACCAGTTGTTGAACAACTGGTAGGCTGAAATCAACCATGGTGGGAGTGTTTACACCAAGGAAATTGGTCAGCACTACAAATCAACGCTTTATTTATTTTTCCTCAGAGGGTCAGTTTGCTAGCACACCAGTTCTCTCAGCCTTTGAGTCTTCCCAGCTGAGGCTCCAGACACCATAGGACAGTACAAAGATAAGCAGTCCCTCCTGTTACCCATCTGAATTCCTAACCCACAAAGTCTACATGCATTTAAAAAAAAAAACAAAAGATTGATCTACTTCACAAAATTTGGGGTAGTTTGTTATGTAGTAGTAGTTACTGACAGAAATTAATCCTTAAAAATTAAAACAAATGAACCTAACTCTATATCCAGTTGGTGGAACAACTATTCAGAGAAGCTTTGTCCAATGAAAAGGCCCAGAAATAGTGACCAATCCTATAGCAATGAGCACCCTTAGCATCTAGATTGTGGTTCAGGGTTTCTTGGAAAAAATTGCTGATTCCAAGCCTGGGGCAAGAAATGTACAAGATAAGCCTGGAACATTCTGCCAAACCAGAAAGTAAGGAAGCTACCAACAATTTCTAGGGTTTTGTCAAAAGGACTCAGGACCCAACTTGAACACAGATTCCCATTAGCAAGAGGAATAATTGAGCATCAGTAACAAGTATAACTGCAAGGGATGAAACACTTCA
Organism: Trichechus manatus latirostris; assembly: GCF_000243295.1. NCBI lineage: Eukaryota > Metazoa > Chordata > Mammalia > Sirenia > Trichechidae > Trichechus > Trichechus manatus. Next base: position 8,037,395 of record NW_004443959.1, read on the forward strand.
TGTATGTTTAAATCCATGCTTAAAATAATGCTTTTAAAAAAGTATTGCTTAATGCTTTAAAAAAAAAAAAAAAGTATTGGTCACCTTTGTAGGATGCTAGGGAATCCATTTTGAAAACCAACAAACAAAGGGAAAGAATCAAGTTGTTTTCCTGCCTTTCCTCTACAAACTAAATCTCTGGGTAACCCATGAGCTGATGAGGACAAGACTATTGGTATAGCAGTATTTTATTTAATAAGCGAAGAAGGAGTTATAGGATCAGAATATCTCCATTTCACAATACCTGATGAATTAACAGACATAGACAATGATCATCAGTGGCTGCTAATATCCCCAAAAGAAAGAGAATCTGTTATTATGTGTTTCCTGATAAAACACAACAATATCTTATAAATTTTTCCTAAAGAAAAAAAAAATCAATCTGAAATTAATCAAGCCTTCAGAGCCAACTACAAGAACATGTTAACTGATATCATGGGGATGCAATAGGCAAAACATGCATCCATGACAAACAATCTAGTTTCTTCAACAAATAAATTGCAAGGAAAAAAAATTTTTTTAAAGGAGGGGTATCTATGGATGAAAAGAGAACAAAAAGACATGTTAACCAATCACAAGGTATGATTCAAACAAGCTACAAATCTATATATGTATAAGAATTGGAGAAATTTGAACCCTGACTTGATATTAAGGATTTACTATTAACATTTGTTTATAGGCAAGACAATGGCATTATGATTATGTCTTTAAAGTATCTCTGTCTTTTAAAGATTAAAAACAAACAATGAAAATAAAAACAGTTGCCGTTGAGTCAATTTTGACTCATGGTAACCCCATGTATGCAAAGTAGAACTTCGTTCCATAGGCTTTCCAAGGTTGTTACCTTTTAGAAGCAGGTCACCAGGCCTTTTTAAAGATACATACTGAAATATTTATGGATAAGATTATACTGGGAATTTGCTTCAAAAATAATCCAGGAGAAAGGAGTGGGTGGATATGGCTGAAACAGAGTGTCCATGAGTTGATAAATTGGTGAAGCTGGGTGATATGCATATGGGGATTGTTAGGCTACTCTCTCCCCTTCTCAAGATTTTAGAAATTTTCCATAGCTCAAAGTTTTTTCAAAGGCTAATAGAAGAGTAAGTGTCACTCATTTGTTGAATAGTGTTCTACATATTAACATGTGTATTACATCAAGCTTTCTAAATGTATTGTTCAAATTTTCTATATCTAAACTGAATTTTTTGTCTGCTTTCCCTAACAATTAAAGAGAGGTATATTTAAGTCTTCCAAGAGATGGGAGATTTTTCAATTTCCTCTTGAAAAATCTTTTTAGACCAATGTTTACTTTATATATTTTAAGGCTATATTATTAGGTGAATACATGTTTAAAATTATTATATCATTCTGATGAATTGGTTCTTTAATTATTATGCAGTGATCCTCTAGATTACATCTGGTAATGCTTTTAACCCTAAACTCTATTTTGTCTGCTATTAAATTATAGCTACATCTTCTTATGATAAACATTTGCATAATACTTTTGCTATATTTTTACTTTTAACAATTCTGTGTATTTATAGCTTATCTGTTTTATTGTATGATTTGGAGGGGGGGTTCTTTTTATCATGGAAGATCCCATACATGCACAGGAGTAGACAGAATAGCATAGTAAATCCCCATATAACCATCACCCAGTCTCAACAACAATCAATGGCCAATCCTGCCCCATCCACACCACCATCCACTTATCTACCCCCCATATTATTTTAAAGAAAATTCCACCTCTTATGTCTTAGATGTGCCTCTTACAAACAGCATCTGGCTGGGTTTATTTTTCTATCCAGTCTGATAAATGTTACCTTTTAACTGGAATGTTTAGCTCATTTACATGCATTGTGATCACTTATATATTTGGATTTATTTCTCCACCATATTTTGTCCTTTATATTTGCCCTGCTTTTTTATGCATCTTTTATTTTCCTTCTTCCTTGCCTTTATATGGACTAAAGTGGAATTTTATTCTTATTCCATTTCTTCCCTTTAATAGTTTCAAAATTACACAGTTTCTCTTCTTTCAGTAGTTAACCTAAAGCTTTTAACATACTTAATCAAATCTAGAGATAATCAATATTTTTGTCTTCCAAATAATAGAAGAACCTCATAACTTATGTGCTATAAATGCTCATATATGTGTTCTATTTCATTTGTTTAACCTCACAAATTAGTCGTTATTATTATTACTGCTTAATTATAATCAAAGTTTGTTTGGATTTATCCACATATTTCCAACTTCTTTGCCCTCCATCTCATTTTATATTTCAGATCTTCCGTCTAGGATAATCTATGCCTTTAGAATTTCCTTTAGTGAGAAACTATTGGTGATGAACCTTTTCAGTTCTCTTCATCTTGAAATGTCTTTATTTTATCCTCATTTTTGTAAAGCAGTTTTTCTGCATATAAAATGCTAGATTGTCAGCTATATTGTCCAGCATATTGAAAGTATTAGTCCACCATCTTCTGGCTTCTATTATTGCTATTAAGACATTAGCTATTGCTTTTTCACCAATAGTGCTGAAATAAAAAATTGAAACTACTACCACTCCCAAAAATGAAACCAAAGCAAAGACTTCGAAGGCCAAGAAGGCAGTGCAGAAAAGGTCCAAGCAACAAACAAACAAAAAGGTGAAAACAGAGAAGGTGTTCTACATTTCACACACACTATGGCAGCCCACAACACTGTGACTCTAAAGACAATTAAAATATCCCCAGAAGAGCTCACCCTAAATGGTCAACTCGACCTATATGCTAGCATCAGATTTCCCATGACTACATAGCCACGGAGATCAAGAACAACAGCACACTGGTATTCATCATGAATGTCAAGGCCAACAATCATCAGATCCAGATAACTTTGAAGAAGCTCTATGATGCTGACATGGCCAAGATCAACACCCTTCCTGGCTGATAGGGAAAAGAAGGCACTTGAACTGATCCCTGACTCTTAGGCTCAGGATGTGGCCAACAAAGTTGGGAGATCATTTAAACTGAGTAAAGCTGGTGAATTATAAATATAGTAAACTTTTCATCTACAAAAGGCAGAAGAATTAGAAACAAAAATAGAAAGAAGAAATCTGTTAGCATAAATTGCCATTCTTTTCAGAGTAATCTGCCATTTTCCCTCTCACTGTTTTTAATATCTTTTTCCTTGTCTTTGTTATTGTGCAGTGTCAATATCTGATCTCTTATTTAATCTTCTTAACAATCCTATGAAGTAAACAAGACAGTTATAATTCCATTACTTGCCAGACTCAGAAGCTAAGGCTTAGAGAGGTTAAGGCTTGTAAGATAATGTGAGACTAGAGTGCATTTTCAGCTATGAAACTTCCTGCTCTGTATAAAAGGGTCAATCAAGGAGTGACTAAGTTAGATCTAGGTTCTGTCAGACATAGTAGCAGAGAACTTAAACAAAGGAAACCTTTGTCAGAGATAACACTAAGGGAATATGTTGGCCTGTGGGGCTATGCATTTGTGGAAGGAGAATTATGACAGTTAAGAGGCTAGTTCTCTGCTAGGTTTCTTGCAGATGAAGATGTTCCAACTTGCTAATCACCCACAGAGACCAACTCCTAATACCCAAGCTCATGAGAACCTGACTGGGTCCATAAGAAAGGATTTCAAAGAATTAATTTGCAATTTTAAATAGAAAGGTCAATGAGACCAGACAGTCTAGTGCAGTGATCTCTCCCCTTTTTTTTTTAATGTACAGTCAACCCACCTGTAAAATATTTAGTGTATGCATCCTCAGTAAATGCACATTTATCTTTTGTGAATTTTTTAAGTACTGAATATAATTATACTACCACATTATGTTACTATATGAAGAACGTGGAATCAGGATTGGTAGACAACCCATTAACAACCTGCAATATGCAGATGACACAACTTTGCTTGCTGAAAGAGAAAAGGACTTGAAGTACTTACTGATGAAGATCAAAGACCACAGATTTCAGTATGGATTACCCCCCAAAATAAAGAAAACAAAAATCCTCACAACTGGACCAATAAGCAACATCATGATAAACAGAAAATATTCAAGTTGCCAAGGATTTCATTTTACTTGGATCCACAATCAACGCTCATGGAAGCAGTAGTTTAGAAATCAAATGACCTATTGCATTGGGAAAAATCTGCTGCAAAAGACCTCTTTAAGGTGTTGAAAAGCAGAGGTGTCACTTTGAGGACTAAGGTGTACCTGACCCAAGCCATAGTATTTTCAATTGCCTCATATGCATGCAAAAGCTGGAGGATGAATAAGGAAGACCAAAGAAGAATTGATTGCCTTTGAACTATGGTGTTGGTGAAGAATACTGAATATATCATGGACTGCCAGAAGAACGAACAAGTCTGTCTTGAAAGAAGTACTGCCAGAGTGCACCTTGGAAGTGAGGATGGCTACACTTTGTCTCACATACTTTGGACATGTTATCAGGAGAGACCAGCACCTGGAGAAGGACATCATGCTTGGTAAGGTAGAGGGTCAGCAAAAAAGAGGAAGACCCTCTACGAGAAGGATAGACACAGTGGCTGCAACAATGGGCTCAAACAGCAACAATTGTGAGGACGGCACAGGACCAAACAGTGTCTCCTTCTGTTGTATATAGGGTCGCTATGAGTCGACACCGACTCAACGGCACCTAACAACAACAACCACCACATTATGCATACTACAGCAAATAAACCAAAAATAGAAATGCTAGAACAAGATAAAAAATAAATATAAATAAAAGGTCTAGTATTTGTCTCTACTCCCCAATGAATCATCTTGTGCACTCCCACTCAGGAGACAGTTAATCCCAACCCCTGCAGAGCCCATTTTAAACTACAGGACAGCATTACACAAAAACGCTAATGATAATGAGGAGAGGTGGCATGAGTGAACTCCAAGAACAGGAATGTGAAGAAGCAGTGTTGGGAAAAGGCAGCCTGGCCCACCATCTCTACCATGAGAGAGGCATGTTGGGTGGAGCCTCTGGGTCAGAGTTCTCTCCCTTGAGCAATGCTTCAACCCATACTTGCAGTTCTAAGCTTTCCTGCCAAGTTCCTCCTTTGTCGAGATACACACAATCTCTCCTATGTTAACACCACCATCCGGGTTACAATTAGGCTGTGTGTGCCCTTCCTGCTTGTGGCTTGGGACATGTTCTCTCTTTTTAGGGACTTCTGTAGAAACTGAGCTTATCCCTATTCAGATTCCACCAAACTTTCTCCATCGTAGTAATTTTTTAATGAGCAAATGCCCTGTTATGGATTGAATTGTGTCCCCCAAAATATATGTTAAAATCCTAACCCCTGTACTTGTAAATAAACAGGTCCCTTGGTAGCACAAATGATTTGCACTCCACTAAGGGGCCCTGATGACACAGTGGTTAAGAGCTCGGCTGCTACCCAAAAGGTTGGCTGTTCGAATCCACCAGCTGCTCCTTGGAAACCCTATGGGGCAGTTCTACTCTGCACTATAGGGTTGCTATGAGTCAGAATTGACTCAACAGCAAGGGTTTTTTTTGTTTGTTTGTTTGTTTTTACTAACCTAAAGATTGGTGGTTTGAATCCACTGGCAATGCCATGGAAGAAAGCTCTGGTGATCTGCTTCCATAAAGATTACAGCTAAGAAAATCCTACAGAGTAGTTCTATTCTTTAACACATGGAGTCGCCATGAGTCAGAATAGACTCAATGGCAACGGGTTTTTGGTTTGGAACCTGTAAATATGACCCTGTTTGGAAACAGGTTTTTTGTTATGTTAATGAGGTCATAAACCTAACCACTTAGGTAGCTGGGTTCTAAACCTAATCACTTCTGAGTTATAAGAAGAGCAGAATAGTCAGAGAGACAGTACATAGGAGAAAGATAGATACCAAGGAATGCCAAGGACACCAAGTATCGCCAGCAGACACTAGGAATTAGGAGAGAGGTTCACAGAAGGAATCAACCTGGCTGAGACCCTGATTTGGACTTTTAGCCCCCAGACTATGAGAAAATAAGTTTCTGTTCTTTAAAGTCATCCACTTGTGATATTTCTGTTATGGCAGCACTAGGTAACTCAGACATATCCCTCCTCCTATTTCGAAGGATCTGTTCAGCTTTGTAGATTATGGGAAGACATCTGTCTTAGGCTGGGTTCTCTAGAGAAGCAAAACCAGTAAAGCATATAAATATATATAGAGAGAGATTTGTATCAAGGAAACAGCCCAGTTGTAAAGGCTAGAATGTCCCAAGTCCGTGGATCAGGGTAGAGGCCTCTCCCAATTCACACAGCTGCAAAAGTTGGCGAGCCCAAGATCAGCAGGTCAGACAGCAGCGCTCCCACTCACAGGTTGTGAAGGTCGACGAGTTCCAGGATCAGCAGGCAAGACCACAAGGTTTCTCCTGATTCACGTAGCTGCAGGGGCTGGCAAACCCAAGATCATCAGGATGGGGAGCAGGACTCTTGCTCACAGTCTGTGAAGATCAACGAATCCCAAGATTGACAGGTAAGCTACTAGCTCAAGTCCCAAGAACCAGAGGTGAGACAACAGGAGGCAGCCACAGGATCCAGAGCGAGCAAAAAGCCAGAACGACTGCTTATATTCACATGTAAGCCACACCCCCAAGGAAACTCCCTTTCCACTGATTGGCTATTCACAGCATATTCAATCATGGGAGTGATCACATATAAACACTGAGAATCATGGCCCAGCCAAGTTGACACACAATGTTAACCATCACAGATAGTGTCTTAAGCCAATCTCTTTTGAGATATAGAAGAGAGAAGTGAGCAGAGACACAGAGGACCCTCACACCACCAAGAAAGCAGTGCCAGGAGCAGAGCACATCCTTTGGACCTGAGGTTCCTGCACAAAGAAGCTCCCAGACCAAAGGAAGATTGATAACATGAACCTTCCTCCGGAGCCGACAGAGAAAGTGTTCCCTTGGAGCTGACGCCCTGAATTTAGACTTGTAGCCTACTGGACTGTGAGAGAATAAAATTCTCTTTGTTAAAGCCATCCACTTGTGGTATTTCTGTTATAGCAGCACTAGATGACTAAGGCAACATGTAAGCCCTCAGTGGTGTAGAGACTGATAACATAACTGAAAACCTAAAATGGCATCCACTTCAATCAAACAAACAAAAATAATGGCAAACATCTTCCCAACAATCCTATGATAGATACAAATATTTTTATTTACATCTAAGGAAATCAAGGATTGGAACGTTCACAAGCCTTAATATACATCACAGCTTGTAGGTAGCACAGCCAGGATTTGAACCCATCCCTGTTTGGCTTCAAATCCTGGGTGTGCTGTTTTCATCCCATAGTCTTTGCCCCAGTGTCAAGGGCAATTAGTTAACCCAAGACCTTTAGCAGGAGTGGTGCCACTAGTGCTATCATAGCCAATAACTGCAAGCTGAAACAGCCATGATTTCAATATCATACTTCATTTTTCGAAATACTTGGTTTCTTTATTGCATATGAATAAAAATGCACATTACACTAACCAGATACCTAGAATTGGAAAATAAGAAATTTTTAAATCCCCAAAATATCTACCAGTATGTAATTATTCACTGCCTATAGACTTTACATCTTAAAAATAGTCACAAAGAGGGTGGGGCCAAGATGGCGGACTATTCAGATGCTTCCAGTGGATGCTCTTACAACAAAGACCCAAAAAAACAAGTGAATCAATTATATATGACAATCTAGGAGCCCTGAGCATCTAAGGCAAAGTTGAGGAACCAGACTGAGTGGCAGGGGGAGGGACAGACAGTTCAGAAGCAGCGAGGAATTGCCAGACCTGACCTGGCAAAAGCCTGAGCCCTTCAGGCCTGATCAGCTCAAGTGTGAGCAGTGAGACCAGCAAGCAGCAGTGCTCAGGAGGCCCATTTTCTGCACTGGGAGAGACCCAGTGCCAGAAAGTCTACTCAGCCACCAAGAACCAGTGAGAAGCAGCCTTCAATCGGCGAAAGATAAGGACTTGTGTACAGCCTACAGCATGGATCAAAAACACCCTCATTAGGGAAAAACCTTTCTCCCACTTACCTCCCCACTCCCTGCTCTGCACTGGGTCTCGGACTGGCTTCAGCAATTGCCAAGTCCCCTGGGCCAGAAGTAGGATCCATCACATGCCCTGAGCCATTCTCCCAGCCTTGGAGAGTGAACAAATTAACCAACAGGGGAAGAAATAAACTGCTGGCTCTCCTATGCCAGGAACCCAGGGTAGCCACAGCTCCTTTGCCTAGGCACAGGCACAAAGGATCCAGGGACTTGGAGTGCCTTTCCCCCTGCAGAGACTTGTGTGGGCCCATTTCAACAGCGTAGGCCCTCATTACCGCTGTACAACAGGGTATATACCTGAGTCTAACTTCAACTGTTTCAGCTGTGAAATGGCAGGTTCGTGACATTTGACTCTGCTCTGTCCATTAAGCAGGGTCTTCACCTACCCACATCAGGGGCCTGAGGACTGGTGGCTCCACCCACAACACCTAGCCTCCTGCAATAGGGGCCCAAGAATAAGAGGTGCCCCCCAGTCCTTAAACACCCAACAGCATTAGGTGCTCGAAGTCTGACTGCAAAACCCACCCACCTACATGCTCTAGGGAACATGGACACACCTTCCTCCTGGACATTCAGGGACAACCATTAGCCCCCTGCCTTGCTCACTGTGTGCCCCTTGCTGCAGCCAGATGCCTATGCCTACATCAATCACCCATGTCTGTCTAGGACTGTAGGTAAGAGCCTACCCCACACACTTAGTGACTATCTACCTTGGCACCAGAGCTGAATCCATACAGGAGGAGTGGGCAGACTCTTGAGCTCACATACCCAGTAACAGATCTAAACACCGGGTGACAGGACATTAGAGCTTCAAAGTTGCCAATAATCAAACTAGCTCTTACGAGCAGCCTATTTCGGCATACCGAAACAAAACAAGAAGCTAGGACATGGTAAGCAAACATAAAATAAATAAATATAATAACTTATTGATGGCTCAGAACAACGGTTGATATCAAATCACATAAAGAGGAAATCCATGAAGGCTTCAGCAAGCTCCCAAAATAAAGAAGCTAGAAATGTTCCAGAGGAGGAAAATTTCTTGGGGTTACCAGAGGCAGAATACAAAAGACTCATAGACAGAACTCTTCAAGAAATTAGGAAGGAAATTAAGCAAAACGCAGAACACGCAACAGAAGAAATTAAAAAGATTAGAGAAGAGCATAA
>NW_004443959.1:8050003-8119643 GCF_000243295.1 Trichechus manatus latirostris
TAAGCAGGCGGCTTCTGTCCAGAGGTGAGATGGGAAGGCAGAGAGGGTTAGGAGCTGGTTGAATGGACATGGGGAATCAGGAGTGGAAAGGAGGAGTGTGCTGTCACAGTATGGGGAGAGCAATTAGGGTCACATAACAATGTATGTATAAGTTTTTGTATGGGAGACTAACTTGAAATGTAAACTTCATTTAAACTACAACAATAAAAAAATAGTCACAAACAGCAGGAATAATTAAGTTGGCATTATTACTCTGTTATTAGATCACCACTGTGTTTTAGTCATACGATTAACAAATTTCCCTCCTGATTGAAACTGAAATGTTGATCAAGATTAGTCGGAGGTCAGGGTCAACCACAGGAAAACATAAAATGTTAAGTGGGGGATTTTATTAAACAAACCCAGAAATTGGCAGTGTACAAAATCAGGAATTGGCATGCAGTCCTGGACAATCTACAAGTTAACAATATGAGTCCTATTTGATGCAGTGGTTTAATATAATCAGGAGGAAAGTCAGGATGGCAAACTCTCACTGCCTGATGACTTCCTCCCCTAAAATCAACCTGGAAAAATTACAGATGTGAGAGATGCATAGATTAGAAGAAGAAACAACAACGAGAACAATGATATATATATATATATGAATTGGAAGGCTGTCTTAAGTGGTACCTGGTGTCAAAAGCTGCCTCCCTAAACATTACCTACATAACCTGTTGATAAGACAAAGCCAAGTTTACTGTTGACCTTACTCAGTAAGGGAGAGAATCACCTCCCAGAGGTCTGGCAGTGTCTCAGCAGCTAGAAGACAAGGTCAAGATTTATTGAGAATTGGAAATTTGATTCAAATTGAGGGGAGGGAAGGCTTGATTAGGATAGGGTGAAAATCGTGATAATTGGATAAAACGCTTTTGCCTTTTTGAATATATGCCGAATAAAACTTTCTTTTTGCTTTACTAAACTTGGCGATGTTTTTCCCCCACAACGGGCTTAATATTATTTTATTCTAACAATAGTAAAATTTAAAAGTATCAAAGGCTAATAGAAAATTCTAAAAGTTTTCAGAAAGGAAAATCATAAACCCACTTGCCATCAAGTCAATTCTGACTTTTAGCGACCCTATAGGACAGAGTAGAATTGCCCCACAGGGTTTCCAAGGAGCTGCTGGTGGATTTGAACTGCTGACCTTTTGGTTAGCAGCTGAGCTCTTAACCACTACACCACCCTCGCTCCTTAGTAAAATTTAAAAGCATCAAAGGCTAATAGAAAATCCTAAAAGTTTCCAGAGAGAAAGATCGTATCACCTACAAAAGAATTAGAATCAGATAGATATCAGACTTTTCAAAAGCAACACTAGATACAAGAAGAAAATGTAGCAATTTCTTTTTAAGAATTGAATGGAAAAAATAACATATTGGTCTAAATTGTCAATCAAATATGAGGGCATACAATAAATATTCTCAGGTATACAAGGCCTCAGAAGATTTGTGATACTACTAGAAGGAAGAAGAGAAATAAATCTAGGAAGATATCTGAAACATGGAAATTATAAGTAATCAAAGTCCTTGATTAATTGTTGTTTAAGAAAACAAATAAAAAGACAATTAAAAAGAAATAGAAAAAGTATAATTTTTTTTCCAGAACTAAAAGTTTAGACAATGTCTAAACTGACCTTCCCCACCTTCCTCACCGAGCAGTCACTGGGATCAGAGCTTTGCCTCAGTTCTGCAGAGCTATCAGAAACCCAGCCAAGAAAACCAGGGCATTCAGTTGAGCCTGGAGCTGTGAAACTTCTAATGCACAAGAAGGGAAGAAGTGGGAAAGGGAGAGGAACTTGATTATTTCTCTAGAGAGGAGTGGAGAAGTAAGCAAGGAAGTAAGAAAGGAAGGGCAAACGAGAAAGAAGCGTGGGGAATAAAGACAGGAAGCAAAGCAGTGTCCACGTGGGATGTTTCCCAGATGATAGGTCATAGTGTTGAAGTACCAAAAATTCTGAGAGACTCAAGTAGATACGTGAGACTAAATGGGCTGTTCCTGTCTGGAGGCAAGATAAGAAGGCAGAGAGGGTCAGGAACTAGTTGAATGGACTCGGTAAATCCGGGATTGAAAGGAGGAGTGTGATGTCCTAGTATAGGGAGAGTAACTAGGGTCACGTAACAATGTATGTATACATTTTTGTATGAAAGACTAACTTGAATCGTAAACTTTCGCTTAAAGTACAACAAAAAAAAAAAAAAAGAGAGGGAAAAAAAAATTCTGAGACACTTAGAAATGAACCAAAAAGATAGTCTAGTACACCCTTCAGGTTATCTCAGCCTTTCACTGTCTTTGAGCTATTTTACAAGTCTGTAGACTGTAGAAAACGGATTATGATGTAAATCATCCTCATCCATAGAAATGCAAATTAATTGTGTTTAGTGGAATGCAATTGATTATTTCCCCGTAGGTAGACTTGTTTTGCATCTATTTGTAAATTCAGTTCAGCATTTCTTATTTGTCTGTATATGAGTGGTTATAAATTTTTCTTTGAAGTGATTATAACATCTTAATGATTCCTTCATTAAGTAATGAGTTAAATAAAATATTTGACACATGCTTATTTTATATTTGTATGAGAATCTTTTACCTTTAAAAAAAAATGTATCTGTTAACAGTTTGGACCCTGGTGGCACAATGGTTCAGAGCTATGACTGCTAACCAAAAGGTCAGCAGTTTGAATCCACCAGCCGCTCCTTGGAAACTTTATGGGGCAGTTCTACTCTGTCCTATAGGGTCACTGTAAATTGGAATCGACTCTACGGCAATGAGTTAACAGTTCACATATTAAACCAGACTGCCAGTTTCCATCTACCATGCAACCTTGGGCAATGTTTCTATATATCAGTTTTTTCATCAGTAAATGGAAATAATAATAGTACCTGTTTCAGTGGAATGAAGACAGGCTTAAACCTTCTGTTCAGTTCAGGAATGCTAAGCATGGGGATATTCAGATTAGGGAGTTGTAACTAGCCACATACAAATACACACATATACATATTCACGCTCTCTCTCTCTTTTCTCTCCGTTTGGCATCTCTAGTCCCTTCACCAAGGGTTATGATTGGAGGGAAGTAATCACCAAATGAGAACAGTAATTGTGAAGAAATGAACATTGTGATCCATCCTTTTTGCCGAACCCATGAGCAATCTTGTTGTGTGCCGTTGAGCCGATTCTAACTCATAGCAACCCTACAGGACAGGGTAGAACTGCCCAACAGGGTTGCCAAGGCTGTAATCTTTATGGGAGTAGATTGCGAAGTATTTTCTCCCATGGATCATCTGGTGGGTTTAAACCGCTGACTGCAAACCTTTCAGTTAGCAGCCAAGTACTTAACCATTGTGCCATCAGGGGTCCTTGGAATAATCAGATTTGATATACCTCTTTTTTGAGACTCAATAAAAGAACAGCAATGTGTTAACCTAATTTAAACAAACCAAAAATAAAAAGACATCTTTAAGACACTAAGGGAAATTTGAATATGGATTGGGTTAGATGATATTAAGGACTTATTATTAATTTTGTTAGGTCTACTGATGGCGTGGCAGTTAGATGAAAGACAAAAAAAACTGCCTTTATCAGGTTAAGATGTATACTGAAGTACTGACTGCTGGCATTGCATCATATGTAAAGTTTTCTTTAAAAAGAAAAATGAAGACAGACAACTCATTTTTTTTTTTATTTTATTGTGCTTTAGGTGAAAGTTTATAGCTCAAGTTAATTTCTCATTCAAAGATTTATGCACATATTGTTTTGTGTGGGAGAAAGATGTGGCAGTCTGCTTCTGTAAAAATTACAGCCTTGGAAGCCCCAAAGGGCAGTTCTACTCTGTCCTATAGGGTAGCTGTGAGTCAGAATCAACTTGATGGCAATAGGATTATTTTGTGACATTAATTGCAATCCCCACAATGTGACAGCATGCTCCCCCTTTCCACCCCAGGCTCCCTGTGTCCATCCAGTTCCTGTCCCTTCCTGCTTTTAGACAGGAGTTGCCCATTTGGTCTGGTATATTTGATTGAACTAAGAAGTACATTCCTCACATGTGTTATTTTTTTGTTTTAAAGGCCGGTCTAATCTTTGTCTGAAAAGTGAGCTTCAGGAATGATTTCAGTTCTGAGTCAGCAGAGTGTCCGGAGGCCATAGTCTTGGGGGTTCCTCCAGTCTCTATCAGACCAGTAAGTCTGGTCTTTTTCCATGAATTTGAATTCTGTTCTACATTTTTCTCCCATTCTGTCCAGGACTCTGTTTTGGTCCCCGTCAGAGCAGTTGGTAGTAGTAACCAGGCACCATCTAGTTCTTCTGGGCTCAAGCTGATGGAGTCTCTGGTTCATGTCGTCCTTTAGTACTTTGGGCTAATATCTTCCTTCAAACAACTCATTTTTAAAAAATGGACAAAAGATTTGAACACAGATTTTACAAAACGAACAAACAAAGACAATACAGAAATGGCCAATGAGGATATGAAAAGATATTCAACATTATTAGTCACTGGGGAAATACAAACTAAAATCACAATGATATAAAACACACAATTATTAAAATAATTAAAATTAAAAAGACTAACAATACCAAGTATTGAAAAGGATGTGGAGCAACTGGAATTCTCATATATTGCTCATGGCATAAAATTTAACAGCTTCTTGGGAAAACATGTTGGCCGTTTCTTATAAAGTTAAGAAGGTTCGAAAGGTTTAGAAACATGATTCTCATGCAAATATAAAATGAGCGTTAATCAAAGATTTTATTTAACTCATTAATTAATGAGGAAGTTAGTCACATGTTAGAACAGGTTTAAAGTGCATTCAAGAAGTTGTTTTATCCAGTTTTATATTTTAATACAAAACTAGATAATATCCTACAGGGCCATAAACCATAATTTTGGGGGTTATCTTTTTGACAAAGCAGAAATTATTTGCATCTCTACCAGGCTGAAATATCTACATGTTAACATCTGACTGTATAGGCTTGTAGAATAGCCCACTCAATAGATTCTCAAAAGAAGCAACTCCAGCACTGAATTGAAAGAAAACCCACTTTTGCCTGTTTCCAAGTTTTGGATAATTTTTTGACAACACACAGACTTGCACATGACTGTTCATAGCATCTTTATTCATAATAGCTAAAAACTGAAAACAAAAATATCATCAGGTGAATGGATAGATTCCTTACATTTCATTCAGTACATAAGGTGATACATTTGTTCAGTAGAATTTAGACTACTACTCAGCAATAAAAGAAATGAACTACTGATACACACAACAACACGGGCATCATGCTCAGGGAAAGATGTCAGACACCAAAGATTATATTTATACGGAACTCTGCTGTTAGCTGCTATCAAGTTGACCCTTGATTCACTGTGACCCCATGCACAAAGGAACAAAACCCTGCCCTATCCTGCACCAACCTCAAGATCAGTTGCGAATCAGATCATTGTGATCCATAGGGTTTTCACTGGATGATATTCGGAAGTAGACTGCCAGACTTTTCTTTGTAGTCTGTCTTAGTCTGGAAGCTCTGCTAAAACCTGTTCCGCATCATAGCAGCACATAAGTCTCCACTGACAGATGGGTGGTGGCTCCACATGAGGTGCAATGACCAAGGAATTGAACCCACATCTCCTGCATGGAAGGTGAGAATTGTATCACTGAACCACCAGTGCCCCCATATGTAATTCTAAGAAAGACAAATCTAATCTATAGTAACAGAAAGTACATCAGTGGTTGCCTGGGACCATAGGGAGTGTTGACTAGGAAGGGACACAAGGGAACTTTTGGAAGTGATGAAAATGTTTTATGTCTGTGGTTAACAGTTATATGAGTGTCTAAATTTGTCTAAATTCACTAAAGGGTACACTTAAGTGCGTTTTTTGTATGTAAATTATACTTCAATAAAGCTGTTTTGTTAAAAAGGGGATGGATGAAACAGGATTGGCAAAAGGTTGCTAATTGTTGAAGTTGGTGATGAATTCATGGGAGATCAATTATTCTCCTCTACTTTTATTTGTATTTGAAAATCACTATAATAAAATTTTTTTAAAAATCAGATGACTGTTGAAGAAATTCTCATACTCTGTTAGGAGTGAAAGAAAAGAAGTTCTATTGAGGAGTAGCAACTCGAGTTGGACAACACAAGGTAAAAATCATGACGTGCTCCACTCCAGAAAAGTTGAAAAGGGTTTTTACACGCAAAGGCTTAGTGACACTAAACCTCAAGCAACCTTTCACAACATCAGCTAATCTGTTTTCAACATGCATTTCCTGAGAACTTTCCTTGCAAGCATTGTGGCAAGAACATTTTTGTTACATACTTCCTGGAACAATTTTGCTACGTACTTTCTGCAAAAATCACAATCACCTGACCTCTCTCCTTGTTTGCCCAAGAGTGGTGCAGATTAACTCGTTGTTGCAAACTAGGTCTGGACACTTTTGATTTGAAGTTCTGCTAGCACAAGACTCATCATCCAACTTCCCTCACTCCACCATCCATAAACACACCCTGTGGGACTGAAAAGCAAGGTCAAACACAGGGGTTCTACTAATATGAACAACCCCTGACATTTGCAATACTTCTAAAATAGGATTCACGGATGTCTTAGTTTCTTAGTGCTGCTGTAACAAATATACCACAAGTGGGTGGCTTTGACCAACAGGATTTTATTTTCTCACAGTTTAGGAGGTTAAAAGTTCGAATACAGGGTGCAAGCTCTAGGGGAAGGCTCTCTCTGTCCCCTCTGGCAGAAAATCTTTATCTCGGCTTCTCTGGCATTCTTCGCGGAGTTCCTTGGAGATCTCTACATGGCATCTATCTTCCCCTGATTGTCCTTACTTTCTTCAGTGCCTGATCTGCTCTGCTGTGTCTCAAAAAGTGATTGGTTTAAGACACACTCTACAATGACATGCCTCATTAACATAACAAAGAAATCCCTAGTCCCAAATGGGATTATATCCACAGGTGTAAAGGTGAGGATTTACAACACATAATTTGGGGGGGACACAATTCAATCCATAACACAGGAATTAACTCTTTTTATTCTCATGATAATCCAAGGCAGCCAAAAATTATCCACCCATTTTCATAAGGGAAAACTAAGGGCCAGAAGGAAAGTAACTTGCCCAAGGTCACACAGGTGGGAGCAGTGAAGCTGGGACCTGGGCCCAGGGCTCCTACCTCTGGTCAGGTGTTCTTCCCATCACAGCACCTGCAGCCAAGGTCCCAGGGACCTGGAAGCAGCCTCCATGCAGTGGAACTTCTGCTTCTCACAGCAAACTTGTGAAACTCTCTTGAGAAAGTTCAAAAAGAGATTTCCAGCAGGAAATTCTAACCTAGTGATTAGCTACAGTGATTGGAGTTAATTGCCTGTTACTATGGTTATGTCTTACTTAGTTCTCCCATGAGCCCCAAACAGTAACAAATGCACAATTGTTCACATGCTAACACAGAGGGAGGAAAACACTTCAGGGCAGGGCCACAAAGGTTCCCTGGGATCTGTTTGCAGAACTTTTCAATTAGCTCCAGTTTCTAAGGATTTTACATGGAAATAGTCACCCACTGGAAAAGTATCCACATTTCCTGGCGTCCTGAGCTACAAGCCACGTGTCTAGAGGTACCACTCTTTTAAGAAGATACCAGTGGCAATCTGGCTGTCACTCCAGCAATGGGCTGGGAGGCTGGGAGGGAAAGCCTTGGCCAGAAGCCAGTCTGCAGTCCCAATGCCAGGACTACCTGGGGGGGAGCATGAGGGGTACAGGTAGTCCTGTGAGCACCCAAGCGCCTTCGCTCCAGGGGCAGGTGTCTGGAGGCCTGGGGAGCCTCTCCAAACAGATAACAGCTTTCAGACATTAAGGCCAACTCAGGACAACCCCCAAAGTACAGGTCTATGCTCAGAGGAATTGGCATTCCGGGATGGTGAAGACTGGCTTTCTTCCCCCTCCTTTCCCTTGGTTAGCAGTCGAGCTCTTAACCACTGCAACACCAGGACTCCCATCAAAGACAAAACTAAAAAACCCATTGCTGGCGAGTCAATTTTGACTCATAGTGACCCTACAGGACAGAGTAGAACTGCCCCATAGAGTTTCCAAGGAGTGCCTAGTGGATTCAAACTGCCGACCTTTTGGTTAGCAGCGGTAGCTCTTTACCACTATGTCACCAGGGTTTCCCTTCAAAGACAAGGATAACTTAATTTCCTATGTTATAAAGCAGGGGAAGTAATTACATCCTATCCTTCTACACAGCAAAGAAGGTTTTTTAAACACAGTTTTACATTAAAACAGACTGTTAAGGATTGAATTGTGTCCCCAAAAATGTGTATCAACTCGGCTAGGCCATGATTCCCAGTATTGTGTGGTTGTCCACCATTTTGTGATTTGATTATCCTATGTGTTGTAAATCCTACCTCTATGATGTTAATGAGGCGGGACTAGAGGCAGTTATGTTAATGAGGTAGGACTCAATCTATAGGATTAGGTTGTATCTAAGACAGAAGTGAGCATAGAGGAATGGGACTTCATGCCACCAACAAAGAAGAGCCAGGAACGGAACATGTCCTCTGGACCTGGGGTCCCTGTGCTAAGAAGCTCCTAGACTGGGGGAAGATTGACGACAAGTACCTTCCCCCAGAGCTGACAGAGAAAGAAATCCTTCCCCTGGAGTTGACACCCTGAATTCAGACTTCTGGCCTCCTAGACTGTGACAGAACAAATTTCTCTTCATGAAAGCCATCCTCTTGTGGTATTTCTGTTACAGTGGCACTACATAACTAAGATACGGGCTGAACATTTCTATTCTGCCATTATTTCAATTAATTTTTTTTAAGTGTCTACTGTATGCCTGCCCTAGGCACTGTGGCTTTAATAAGCAAGATGTGGTCCCTCCTTTGAGATGCTCATAAACCAAGGTATGCACTAGGCAGAGGGCCCTCTGGTGACTGAAGTTGTGAACAGTTAGGGTGGCATCAAGCCATGTGAAAGATGTCACAACAGGTTCATGCGGGTCCACCATGCCCAGATAAGCAGTCTTGGGGTTGGGACACTATCATAGTCCTAAGGCAATTATCTGGGGTGTTAGGCTTTGAGACTGAGCCTAAATGGGGGCTAGAGAAAAATAGCAGGGTTGTTCTACAAGGGCGCTGACAGAGAAGAGAACGTCAAGATAGTCTGGAACCAGCTTGTGCTTCTGGGCCATTTCAGAGGAGCCCTTTTGGCTGGGTTGAGGGGGCTGCGCTAAGATAGATATATAAAGAAGGATTGGTATAAAGGACTATGGGAGTCGTAGGAAGCAGGGATTCCTGTTAACTGAGGGCATCTTTAGAAGTTTGAGTTCCGACTGTGGTGCCCAAGATTGGCCAGACCCAGAGAAGCCTAACCAGGAATGTGTGACAGGCAAAGCACACTCCTACCCAGCACAATGCGTCAGTTAACAAGCTAACACCTTCACGATCGCATCCAGGGTCCCACTTGATAGTTTAAGCAGAGACTGTGATTTGGAGACATGCTACAACATCAACGACCCTTGAATATATGCTGAGTGAAATAAGTCAGTCACAAAAGGACAAATACTATATGATCTCACTTATATGAAATATCTAGAATGTTGTTGTTAGGTGCTGACAAGTTGATTTCAACTCATAGTGATCCCATATGACACAGCAGAACTGTCCCATAAGATTTTCTTCGCTGTAATCTTTACAGAAGTGGATTCTGAGGTCTTTCTCTCACAGAGCTGCTGGGTAGCTTTGACCTGCCAACTTATTGGTTGGCAGCTGAGCGCTTAATCATTGCACCACCAGGGGTTCTTAAACACACTCTATGATACTGTATATTGCCACATTGCTTATGGAAGCACACACTATAAATTATGGAAACATGACAGTAGTTTCCTCTAGGGAGAGACGAAGAAGAACTGGGAAGGCAAACATAAGAGACTTCAATTTTATCTGTAATGCTTTATTTAAAAGAAACAAACAAACAAGCAAACAGAAAGATCTGAAGTAAAAAAGAAAACATGTTAATATTTGTTGATTTGGGGTGTCAGGAACATGACAGTTACATTATCCTCTGTATTTTCTGAATTTTTAAGTGTTCAAAATAATTTTTAATTTAACAAATTACCACAATAAAAATTGGGCAGAAGACTTGGCTTTTCCAGGGGTTAGATGGGCCTGACAGGAATGTCTCCCCCTGCGTGCTCATAAACCAGGTACTAAGTGATGTAGTCATCAATGACCTCAACAACACTCCTTTAATAAACAAAAGAGTTCTGGTAGCTGTTTCTTAGGGCATCCCTTGGACAACCCAAAGGCATAACAATAAAAGCCAAAGTACTAGTAGAAAAGACCCAAGGCATAGCCCCATCCAAGGTCATATTAACACAAGACTCAAGAGAAAGCAGAGGGTGTCAATCCCCTTCCATCCTGCACGAGGGACAGGAACTATAAGGACAAGTTCAAAACTTTCACAAAGCCCTCCCAGCCTGTAGGGCTGAGCCTGATCCTCTCCTTCTGTGCTCTCATTCCACACCCAGGCTCAGAGACTACCTTCTGCAATCATATGGTGGAAGGGGACTGACATTGACAGGTTGACAATATTGCAACTCACACTGATTTGCCCAGAAAACTCCTCTCTCTCTTTTGCCTAAAAAAAGAACTTGCTTGTGACATTTTGCTCTTTATTCCACGGCAATTGCTAGATCTGTTCTGTACCAGGCATAACACCAGGGATGCTGACTCTCTGGACTTGGAGTTCCAGTATCACCAAACCACTTGTAATTCCCAGTATACGGGAAGTCCCCATCTTAAGAACGAGTGCTGTTCTTAAGTCTGTATTTAAGTTGAATTCGTATGTAAGTTGGAACCATTAGGTATGGTTTGTATCTAATGTCAGTTAGTCAAATATTTGCGTTAGTACATCACGTACCCTTCTCTGCATAAAAAAAAACATTAAAGAAACACTTCCAGATACATTAAAATATCTTTAACTTAATAATACAGTAATAATACTAATGTCTTGATGTGTGTTGAAAGGTAGCACCTATTTGTTATTACAAACCACTGTATGCCCTTCAAGTTTTTAATATAATAGGCTTTACGGGGGTTGGTTTGTAACTGTTGTACTTATGGACGTTGGTAGCCTGGGGACTGCCTGTATACTGTGCTGTTCCATACATGCGTGTTTTACACAGGCTGCTTCTATAGTCAGAAACACCCTTCCCACAACTTTCACCAGACTGACTCTGGTGAATGCTTCGGGTATCACCTCCTCCAGGAAGCCTTTGCTGACTGCCTAGGGCTGATTAGGTGCCCTTCATCTTCCCTTCTTCCCTCTAGTTTGTTGCATTTCCTCCTATGAACCTATTTACAAATTTATCTCCTCCAGTCAACTAGGGGATCTCAAAGAAAGACACCAGCTCTTATTCATCCTCTCATCCCCTGTGCCTAGCATAGTGGCCCCTCAAGAGACACCTGAGACTCAGCCCTTGCCCTGGAGACCAGCTCATGTTCTATCAGGAGACAGTAGAATAAAGCACATATTATGCATCAAGGTGTGATCCTGGGGAGGTGTGCACAGTCCCCGGAGAGAGCAAACAAGGGAATAACAGTGTTGGAGAAAGAGGCCAAATTAGCCCCCTCCTCCACCAACCCCCCAATTTACTGCTCGTCATTAAAAGCTGCTTAAAATAAATTTTGGGTCACATCAGTCACCACTAATGAGGAAAGGGTTCAAAGGGGGAGGATCCCAGGAAGGAGGGAAAGAACCAACCACCAGTGTTGTCTCTGGGGTGTTTATCATCCCACAGTAAATTCTCAAAATGTCTACTGATGTTTGATTAAAGATGTGGCAAAGTACAACTTGGAGCTCATTCCCCTGCCGAGATGCTTCCTCTTGTCCTGTTTCACCTCATGTTAACCTTAAATTCAGGCAGGTGACCCTGGCAAAGTTTTTAAGTTCTGTTAGTGTAATACATGTCTGCCATGAACTACCTGGAAATTTAGAGGAAAAGGGGGTAATTGTTACTAATCTCCTGCGTGTCTTTAAGTAAAAAAATTGGCTGGCAAACGTATGTAGACATTCTAGAACATGGTGTTCTTGTATAATTTGGTCTCACACTCTAGAACACTTACCCCTGTCAAGAACATGCTGTTGCTAGGATACAACCAATGGATAAACACCCTGACTTTCTATTACTGTTTCACAGAATCCCAGAACATCCAGCCTTTGTTGCTTTACTAAAACTGCTCTGCTAAGGGCGCCAGTGACCTCCTAATTGTTACATCTAATGGGCAATTTCTAGTGCTTCCCTTGCTAGAACTGTATCCCACAAACCAGGAAGTTTACTTCCTTGGCCTCCTGGACACCTGCCTCTCCAAGCATTCTTTGAATCTTTGTTCCGTCCTCACCTTAACCTGCTTTTTAAATAACAGCCAAGTCCCAAGGCTCCCTCCACTAGGCTGGGACTAAGTCGGGGCGAGTGAGGTATCTAGGGAGCAAAATTTAAGGTGGCAGTCACTCTCAAGCTTGTGCAAGTGCAGAGCCAGCACCTGAGAGTGAGGGTCTCCTTAAATTTTGTGTCGTAGGTACTTGGCTTGCCTCACCCTACTCCAGGCCCTTCCCTCAACTCTGGGCCCAATGCTCCTCTCCCTGACACACTCTCTCAGGGCTTCGCCATCCACACAAGAGGCTTCACCTCCCACCACCTGCTTGTGCTTCATTAACCTGTGCCTCCAGCCTAGAGCTTCTTCCCAGCCTCAGGCCCTTGTATCCAACTTCCTTCTTCCTAGGAAGCTGTACCCTCTATCTCGGTTCCCATTATCATCACCATTATCCCTCAGTTACCCAGGGTAGAAAAGGGGAAATCATCCCCTTCCCTCCAAATCTACCCAATCACGCTGATTTTACCTCCTAAAGTATTTCTCCAAATCAGCACCTCCTCATTACCCCCACTATGACAGCCTTAGATAAGACCTCATCATCTCTCTCGGACTCTTGCAACAACCACCTGTTCTGTCTCCCTGTGTCCAAAGGATAACCCTCCTCCCCCAGTCACCCAGGACAAAAAACATGACTGGAAGGATTGCAAACTGGAACCACCTCTATGGAGGGTGATTTGGCAATATTTATCAAAATTATAAATGTGCATATAATCCTTTGACTCAGCAATTCCACTCCAGGGAATTCATTCCATGCACTGTTTGCAACAGCAAGAAACTGGAAACAATCTACACGCCCATCAATAGGGAAGAAATTGAAGACAATACGCTGGATCCGTGGAATATTTTAAAAACAATAAAAAGATCAAGACAGCTTTATATGTACTAACTTGGAAGAGATATTAAATAAAAGGCAAGATGTAGGAAACTGTGTCTTGTATGCTACTACTTGAGTTAAAAAGGGAGATATATACATACATGCTTTTACATTCATAGACTATCTCTAGGATAAAACACTAAAGCTGGTGACAGTGATTGCTTCTGAGGAGTGGGACTCATGGTTAAGGGTGTCAGAGAAACTTAATCGTCATCGTATACTTTTTGTACATCTGAATTCTTTATGTTAAGCATGTTTTACCTATTGAAATGAACATACATTCAACCTGTCTCACACATGGCAGCTAGCAATCTTTCTTGAATGCAAATCTGATCATGTCACTCCCCTACTTAAAAGGTCTTTAAGATGCTCTATTACAAGGGTGCCTGGGACAGTCACAGTTTATGCTTGATATAGAGTAATTAACACCCATTAATTATTATTAGCACATTTTCACTCTCAAAAGTGTCCTGGAGAGGACAATAAATTATATTCTCACTTCATCTGTGACCTTAAAGATACAGTCCACCCTCCTTAATAGGAATGCACGCCCTCCATGTCCTGCCCATCTCTCCAGCCTCATTCTACATAGCCCCTGTCTGACATTTTGTCATTGTTGTTAGCTGCCATTGAGTGGGCTCCAACTCTAGCAACCCCATGTACAACAGAAAGAAACATTGCCTGGTCTCGCATGGTCTTGCACGATCTTCACGACCATTAGTATTGTCGAGTCTATTGTTGAGGCTACTGTGTGTTTTGAGTGCCTTCCAACCTAGGTGGCTCATTTTCCAGCACTATATCGGACAATATTCTGTTGTGACAAAATTGTTTTGTTTTTCCTGGAATCCAGATTTCTGGGCTCATGGAATTAGGGTGACCCACCCAGGCCATCCACCCTTAGGTGTCCTTTTGCATCTTGAAGGGACTGGTTCCCTGAAGTCAACTTTAGATCAAACAATAGCTTAGTAAGCAGCTTAGTGAAGAGCATTTTTGCCTTAGGCATTGGGTTCTTTTGGAAAATTATCTATGTACAGCCAGCTTAGAGAAGCAGGAACTCCAGGGTCTGACTAGAGGCTGCATATTAGGATATACGGTGTGTCTTGGTGATTCTGTTTCTGTAACCGACAGACCCTGAAACCCTGCTCGTACTTCAGGGTTATCTCCGGAGAAGTTAGCATAACAATATAATAAGGAAGACCAAAGAAGAATTGATGCCTTTGAATTATGGTGTTGGTGAAGAATATTGACTATACCATGGACTGCCAGGAGAATGAACAAATCTGTCTTGGAAGAAGTACAGCCAGAAAGTTCCCTGGAAGCAAGGATGGTGAGATTTCATCTCATGTTCTTTGGACATGTTATTAGGAGGGACTAGTCCCTGGAGAAGGACTTCATGCTTTGTAGAGCAGAGGGTCAGCGAAAAAGAGGAAGACCCTCAATGAGATGGATTGACCCAGTGGCTACAACAATGGGCTCAATCATAACAACGATTGTGAGGATAGCGCAGCACCGAGCAGTGTTTTGTTCTGTTGTACACAGGGTCACTATCAGTCGGAAACGACTCGACAGCACCCAATAACAACAATATAACCCACTGTCACTGACCCCTATTTGGAGTGCCTTCCCACATGTTTGGACGATCTTGCCCAATTCTAATTGTTTCTACTCACAATAAATGTATTCTATTCCACTAATTTTTGGTGTTTCTCTAAGCAACTTATGTCTTTGACAGTTGTGATCCACAGGGTTTTCAATGGTTAATTTTGGGAAGCAGATCACCAGGTCTTTCCTCCTAGTCCGTCTTAGTCTGGAAGTTCCACTGAATCCTGTCCACCGTGGGTGTCCCTGCTGGTATTTGAAACACCAGTGGCCTAGCTTCCGGCATCTTAGCAATACGTAAGCCACCACAGTACGACACACTGAAAGATGGGTGGTGGGCCTGGCTCTTTAAACTCCAGAAATACTGAACTACTTATAGTTCCCCTGCACACAAGCTATTTTTAGCTCCCAGGCCTTTGCTCATGCTGTACCCTCTGCTTGGAATTCCTAGCATACCACCCAGCCCCAGCAAACCCACTGCCGTCGAGTCAATTCTGACTCATAGCGACCCTATAGGACAGGGTAGAACTGTCCCATAGAGTTTCCAAGGAGCACCTGGTGGATTCGAACTGCTGATCTTTTTGTTAGCAGCTGTAGCACTTAACCACTAAGCCACCAGGGTTTCCACCCACCTACCCCAGGGCACCCTGTAAGACTCATCTTATGATCACCTACCTCCCACCCCCACCCCTATGCTCCTCTGAAGCCCTGCGCTGAAGCCCTAAGCCTCCGGCACACTTACCACACTGGGACTCAGTGAACCATTTATGTATCTGCTTTCTCTACTGTTTTATGAGCTTCTTGAGAGCCAGAACTGTGTCATGTTTTAAAAGGAAGAAAAAAATGATACACAAAATTAGAGGCCAGCTCCCAAGTCAGAAACACTTGGCATTACACCCCGGATCTGCTGTTTATAAGCTGTGCAACCTTGGGCCAGTTGCTTAAACTCTCTGAGCCTTCCTTTCTTCATCTTCTTTGCTGCTTAACCTTCTATATATACGTATATACATATATACACAGACATACATATATATGTATATGGTTTTTTTTACTATTTTTAATTTTTTTATTGTACTTTAGATGAAGGTTTACAGAGCAAACTAGTTTATCATTAAACAAATAATACACGTATTGTTTTCTGACATTGGTTGCCAACCCCACAAAATGTCAACACTCTCCCCTTCTCGACCTTGGATTCCCTATTACCAGCTTTCCTGTCCCTCCTGCCTTCTAGTCCTTGCCCCTGGGCTGGTGTGCCCATTTAATCTTGTTATGTTTTATGGGCCTGTCTAATCTTTGGCTGAAGGGTGGACCTCAGGAGTGACTTCATTACTGAGCTATAAGGGTGTCTGGGGGCCATACTCTCAGGGTTTAACCTTCTGTATTTTTGAGATCTACAAATGTGGATGCATATAGGACTGGTTGGTTTATTTTCACTGGTGTGTAAGTAGTAAATATGTTAACTGGTCAGGTTTGTCTCTCTCTGTTTTGTCTCTTAGGAGCCTCTGCCCTGATTTTGTAACTGAATATGTTCACATTACCTTTCTCTCAAGGAGCCCTGGTGACGCAACGGTTAAGCACTTGGCTGCTAACCTAAAGGCTGGCAGTTTGAACCCACCTAGCACCTCCATGGGAGAAAGATACAGTGATCTGCTTCCATAAACATTACAGCCAAGAAAACCCTATGGGGTAGCTCTGCTTTGTCACACGGGGTCGCTATGAGTCAGAATCAATCCACAGCACCTAACAACAACCTTTCTCCCAGGCGTTATCTTCTTGCTTTATCTGTATTTTTCTTTGCCCTGATTTTTTAAATTTATCTACTTTCATCTCATTTGTATTTTGGTACACTATCTGAAACCTGTTTTGGAATGAGGCAGGCAAGATACACTAGCAAGCAAGCCCACAAACACACATCAGGCCAGACCTCCAAGGGGTGAAGGACCAAAAGAAAAGGTGGCCTGTCATTAGGTAAGCATGCATCCAAGGCAGATTCCAGAAACTGCAAGAACTGCATCTCCCACAGGCCTGCTTAGTGGCTATTTAACGTCCTTGAGCCTCAGTTTCCTCATCTGTAGAATGGGGACAACAATAGTGCCTACTTCATAGATTTGTTGTTAAGATTACATAACTCATAAAAGACCTTACCGCAGTGTCTGGTACATAATAGGTTCAATAAATGTTAGTAAACACATGGATTGATGAATACAGAATCTGAAAGGATTCCTACAGCTCTCCTAGAGAAATTCAGTCCCCTCTCATCCCAGTGTGACTTACAGCTAGTAACCTTAGATACAGGAGCTGGCCGAGAACACTCGGAGGCATTCTCATAGAGCTCTGAATCCCGGCCCTGGGGATGGGACATCTGATCCAAGTTGGCAGTTTGCCGGCTCCTGTCCATATTAAGCAAGCTTTTCTCCACACCTGCCAGACACTTTCCTGTCAAGAAGCCAAAGAAGGAGGGATTCTGCAGGAAGGGGTGCTCAGGAATGTTCCCATGTCACTTCCCTTCAAAGGAGAAAGCCTTCCATTTTTAAGGGGCAGAAACATTTTTAAGTGGTAATGAAGAGAACCAATTGAAAGCCAGATTGTTCTGTCCTGGAGGTGAGATCTATTCAGGAGCCCTTTATGTGCTCTGCATGCATGGGGTCAGGTGCTCTCTAGAGCTGTTCAAAGGCCAGGTTCTAATACTGGAACCGTGAGGGGCATTTGCGGTCCCAGGGCCTATGCCCAGGCCAGTTTATACCCTGAACCTGGGGATACAGAAGACAGTGTCTTCCGTAGTCAGGACCCACGCAGTCAGCAGAGGGCCAAGCGGTCAAGGAAGGGCAAAGGGAGGGCCAGCGCTAAACTCCTGGGAGCAGACTATACCAGGGACTTCCGTTCTCCATGAGGGAGACAGCAGGATGCAGGGGAAAGACTGCAGGCTTAGAGGCAGATGGACATCACTTATTATCAGCGTGACTTCAAACAAGTTATTTAATGTTTCTGAGCCTCATTGTACTCATCTGTGCAACACAGATGATAATAATTATGTAGATTAAGAAGAGAGATGAGAACAGGGCAGACACGGATTATGTGTTTAAGCAAGTGCATGGTTTCATTCCTATCACAATTTTTTTTTAAATGCAGTTTCGCAATGTCACAAAACTATGGACAATTGTGGGGAGGCACAAACTCCCATCCTACTACTACACATCTCCCCCACTACATTGCTACCGCATGTGCTAGTTACCAGTGTGTGGTCTCTCAGCTCCAAATCCATCCTTCTTTTCTCTGCTGCAATACTGAAAGCAAGACCCTGTGAACATTTCCTCTTTGCCAGTTGGCACAATGTTTGACTGGTCAACAGAGGGCGCTAGACGGACATTGCGAGACCATAGCAGACAAAGGGGTTTCTCTCCCTGCTTCCAGCGTGCTGTTTTCATTCTTCAGCTCAGCTGCCAGTGGGATCCATGCGCAGGAGTCCTGCACCATTCATATTCTGACAAACATCTCCATCACCTAGTAAGCCATTTTCTGTGGACTAGCTCCAGCCTTCTGTTACCCTCTAATGAGCTGTTTGGCCACCCAGTGGGTTGATCCTGTAGACCAGCTCTGGCCCACACTCTTTGGCAAGTTTCCATGGTTGCTGCAGGAACACAGAGTCTGATGGTCCTATGCCATCCTCACAATTGTTGTAATGCTTGAGCACATTGCTGCACCCACTGTGTCAATCCATCTCTTTGAGGGTCTTCCTTGCTTTCACTGACCTTCTACTTTACCAGGCATGATGTCC
This sequence comes from Trichechus manatus latirostris, assembly GCF_000243295.1. Taxonomy (NCBI): domain Eukaryota; kingdom Metazoa; phylum Chordata; class Mammalia; order Sirenia; family Trichechidae; genus Trichechus; species Trichechus manatus. Next base: position 8,068,715 of record NW_004443959.1, read on the forward strand.
TTGTCCAGGAAGAAGGTTCCTTAGCATTCTCTTTTACCTGTTTTAGTAGTTAGCCACCTTTTGCTAGTTGATATTCTTTGTATTAAATTTTCCCTGTTGATATTGCTGGTGTGGTTTCCATTTCCTCACTGGATCCTGACTAATATACCACCCTAATTCAAGTCACCATAGCTCTCTCATCTGTACCACTTCAACAACTTCCTAACCCATTTCACTACCTGTCCGCAGCCCCTTCCCACACAGTAGCAAATAAGACTATGTCACTGCCCTGCTTAAAACCCTCCAGAAACTTCCAAACCAAGATAAGATCCATATTCTGCTCCACGGTCTACTACTCTCAACTCATTTTGTACCTACATCTCTTCTTCCTAACCAGGCTCCAATCCTACTGGCCTGTTTTTTGTCCCTTTGACATGCTGAATTCATTCCCACCACAGGGCCTTTGCTAATGCTGTTCCTTCTGATTGGGCTACAATTCCCGAGACATTTGCATGCTGCCTTCTCATTTTTCAGGTCTCTTCTCAGTGTTTCCTCCAAGGAGAGGCCTTCTCTGACCAAGCTGACCAACTAAAGCTGTCCTCCTGGTAACCTTCTACCACATGACCTTGTTTTATTATAATCTTTCCTGCATGTATCTGTACCTAAGATTATCGTATTTGTTTGTTCTATGTCTACTAGCTGCTTCACCTCAGCAAAATGTAAGCTCCCGAAGCAAGGACTCTCTGCCTTTGCACTTTCCTATTATCTCCAATGCCTAGAACCGTGCCTAGCACATAGTAAAACCGTAAAATCTGTTGCCATCGAGTTGATTCCAACTCATAGCAACCCTATAGAACAGAGTAGAACTGTCCCATAGGGTTTCCAAGGAGCAGCTGGTGGATTCGAACTGCCAACCTTTTGGTTAGCAGCCAAGTTCTTAACTACTGTGCCACCAGGGCTCTGGTGCTCATTAAATATTTGTTGTCTGACTGACTCTTGACATTTTAGAGTTTATTAGAATATGAGTCTGAAGAATACTATTATTAATGTCCAGTGTCTTAAAAATTCAGGTTTTAAAAAATAACAACAACCTGAAAGAAACCCTGCATTGTAATGATTTTCTTCTTAATATTCAGCACTTTTATTCTCTCCTATTGGTGTTCTGGAAAACACTGTATGGTCAGACCTGATGCTGTCCGAGTTCACTTCCTGCTGGGCCCTTTCTTGACCCAGTGTGACTCCCAGTGTGGACAAGGCTGGTCTTGTCAAGGGGAACTTCCACTCAGGCCTCTCCAGAAGCACAGCAAGAAACCAGAAGTTTCTCTGATGATAGGTCCTCGTTTCTGAGGAGAAGAACAATCAAGTGTAGAGAAGATGAAACTGAGGGCTATGATTAGGGCTTCATTTCCCAATTTGTCACCTCCTGTTTGTTTGAGCCACACCCTTAACCACAGTCACAGATCTCCTGGAAATGAGTCCATATTTTCCATCTGGGTTGGATAATGAGACCCTGCTTTGACAAAGATGTGCCTGTGAGAGACCACATTATAATCTTGCAGTATTCTTGGCTGAAATAAACTTACTACTAATGAAGCTGTTTCCTAATACAAACCCATATAAACATTAATATTCTCAGTCCTTACCCTCTACATCTAAACATTAGTCACATACTCTAGCCTATTTATGAAGCTTCTCTGGAATCCTTTCCTTCTTCATTACCACTGCCCTTGCCCTAGAACAGATTCTCATTTATCCTCAAAACACCTTCAAAAGAATGTTTCCAGTGGCAGCAGAGGTGGTGCTGAGCAGGACCTGTGAGTGACATGGGTGGCGGTCCAGGGAAGTGTAACAGTTCATGGACTTTGGTCCAAGATGGCAGCTTAGTCAGATACACCATGCCCTCCCCATACAGCAAAGACCCAAGAAACCAAGTGAAACAGATACAGATGATAAGCTTGGAACCCTAAGCATCAAACTGAAGGATAAAGAATTAGATCGAACACCAATTGGAGACAGAAATTGAACAAATACAGCAAATGAGAAGAGAAACTGAGCAGAGGTGCTCTTCCAGCCAGCTTGGCACTGTGTGGCCATCTTGAGACAAAGCCAGCAGTGATCCTGGATGAGGAGCTCAGGAAGGCAACTTCGTGGAATTCCCAATAGAAACTGTGTAGACATACCCGGAGTGAAGCAAGGTGAGCAGGACACAAACCAGAGCTAACGAGAGAAAGCACAGGAAGGATGGTGAGAGCTCCAGGGATCCTGGAACTCACAGAGCAGGGAGGGAGCCAGGATCTACACATAGCACTACTCACCAGTGGCAGTGCCTGACCATTAGGGGGGTGGCACACATGAAATAATCGATCCATAGACTGTCGCAGGAGGTCCACCACCCAACCAGATTGCGGGAAGCACCCCCCTCCCCTCACAATTCATTGGGGCCAGGTCCCAATAGCTGACTGCAGCCAATGGAGAGTGCCCAGGCACCCAGGGCTGCTGACCACAGGAGCATGCTCCCCCTTCCCCTGTCCTCCTGGTGATTAGCTGCTCAAATGTCTCCCAACTATTTATAACTATGGTCTTCTGAGAAGAAAGAATTTGACAAAGCCTTACTTATGTAATATATCCAGTTTGTTCACATTAAAAAAAAAATCCAAACCTTGGGAAAAAAAAAAAAAATGTCTCCCAAATCTGCTGCCCCGCCTGCCCAGGGACTACGATATGAGCTCCCTGATATATCAAAACAAAACAAAAAATCAGAACAAAACAAACAACTGTACAATCGATCAATAAACACGTAAATAAATAAAATAACAACTTAATGCCTCGGAGACAGCAGACAATAATAAATCATATGAAAAAACAGGATAAGATGGCTCAAACAAGTGAGCAAAATAAAGGGAAAGAAAACCTTCCTGAGGAAGAAACAATAATAGAACTACCTGAGAAGGAAGTCAAAAGACTTATATTTCAGATCCTCAAAGAGATCAAGGAAAACACACACACACAAAACCCTAGAGGAATTCAGGAAAACAATTCAAAAACAAAATGACAGACTCAATAGACAATTAGAAACCATACAAAAACAACAATTAGAAATTCAGAAGATTAACAGCAAAATATCAGAAATAGATAACTCAATGGAAGGACACAGAAGTAGAATTTAATCAATAGAAGAAAGAATCAGTGAAATGGTGGACAAATCCCTTGACACTAATTTGAGGAACAATCAGAAGAAAGAATGAAGAAAGCCTAAGAGTTATATGGGACGCCATCAAGAGGAAGAATTTATGCATAATAGGACTTCCAGAAGAGGAGGGGAAAAAGCACAGAGAGAATTGTTGAAGATATATTGGCTGAAAACTTCCCAAATATCATGAAAGATGAGAAGGTTATCATCCAAGAAGCTCAACAAACCCCCCAAAATTCATCAACATATATCATAATCAAACTTTCCAAAACCAAAGACAAAGAAAGAATTCTGAAAGGCAGCTCATCAAAACCAAAATACCACTTACAAAGGGGTACTAATAAGACTAAACTCTGATTTCTCATCAGAAACCATGCAAACAAGAAGGCAATGGGATGACATACATACAATCCTGAAGAAAAGAATTGCCAACCAAGAATCATATACCAAGCAAAATTGTCTTTCAAAAACTATGGCAGGGCTGAAGGCTGTGGGGACCGTGGTCTCGGGAAATATCTAGCTCAGTTGGCATACATAGTTTATAAAGAAAATGTTTTACATTCTACCTTGGTGAGTGGCGTCTGGGGTCTTAAAGCCTGTGAATGGCCATCTAAGATACTTCACTGGCATCACCCCATCTGGAGCAAGGCAGAATGAAGAAAACCAAAGACACAAGGGAAAGATTAATTCAAAGGACTAATGAACCACAGCTACCACGGCCTCCACCAGACTGAGTCCAGTACAACTAGATGGTGCCTGGCTACCACCACTGACTGCTCTGACAGGGATCACAATAGAGCGTCCTGGACACAGCTGGAGAAAAATGTAGAACGAAATTCTAACTCATAAAAAAAGACCAGACTTCCTGGACTGACAGACACTGAAGAAACCCTGAGAGTATGGCCCCTGGACACTGTTTTAGTTCAGTAATGAAGTCACTCTTGAGGTTCACCCTTCAGCCAAACATTAGACAAGCCCATAAAACAAAACAAGACTAAAGGGGCACACCAGCCCAGGGGCAAGGACTGGAAGGCAGGAGGGGACAGGAAAGCTACTAAAAGGGAATCCAAGTTCGAGAAGGGGAGAGTGCTCACGTGCCATTGTGTTGGTAACCAATGTCACAAAACAATATGTGTACTAATTGTTTAATGAGAAGTTAGTTTGTTCTGTAGACCTTCAACTAAAGTACAATTAAAAAAAAAAAAACTATCACAAAACTAAGACATTCCCAGATAAGCAGAAACTAAGGAATTCGTAAAAAACAGACCAGGTTTACAAGAAATATTAAAGGGAATCCTTCTGATAGAGAACCAACGACATCAGACAACAACCTGAGATAAAGACACATGACAACATCATCCAGATACCAACCCAGATAAAGACTTCACAAAAGGAAAATAAAGCTAAAAAAGTAACCACAGAGAAGTGGAGGAATTAAGCTGTAAATGACATAACAACTTCAAAACAAAAAAAGAGAATAAGATACAACTATTGGTCTCCTACCATCTGGAGCAAAGGAGAGTGAAGGAAACCAAAGACTCAAGGAAGAAATTAGTCCAAAGGACTAATGGCCAAAAGAACAACAGCCTCCTCTAGCCTGAGACCAGAAGAACTAGATGGTGCCTGGCTACAAGTACCGACTATTCTGGCCAGGGACACAATAGAAGGTCCTGGTTAGAATGAAATAAAAATGCAGAACAAAACTCAAATTCATTAAAAAAAAAAAAAAAAAAAGATGAGACTTACTGGACTGACAGAGACTGGAGGAACCCCTGAGACTATCGCCCAAAGACACACTTTTAATCTGGAACTGAAACCACTCCTGGAGGTCACCTTTCAGTCAAATGATAGATTGGCTTATAAAATAAACAATAACACCCGTGAGGAATGTGCTGTTTAGAATAATCACTATACAAGACCAAACGGGCAATATTTGCCCAAAAGCAAAGGTGAGAAAGTAAGGAGGGGCAGGGAAACTGGATGGATGGAAACTGGGAATGCAGGGTGGAAAAGGGGAGAATGCTGACACTTTGCAGGGATTGTAACTAATGTCGTGAAACAATTTGTGTATAAATTGTTGAATGGGTAACTAATTAGCTGGGTAAATCTTCGTCTAAAACACAATAACATGTTAAAAAAAAAAAAAAAAGAAAAGAATCTCAGTCGTATTTAAAAAAATAAAAGTTGCCGTCAACTCAATTCTGACTAGTCATGGTGACCCTATGCGTGTTAGAGTGGAACTGTGTTCCACAACATTTTCAATGGCTAATTTTTCAGAAGTAGATCACCAGGCCTTTCTTCCAAGGCACCTCTGGGTGGATTCAAACCTCCAACCTTTGGGTTAACAGCAAAGCATGTTAACCACTTGCACCACCTCCCCTTTGCTGTCGAGTCAATTCTGACTCATAGTGACCCTGTAGGACAGAGTAGAACTGCCCCACAGAGTTTCCAAGACTATAATCTTTATAGAAGCAGACTGCCACATCTTTCTTCAGTGGAGCAGCTGATGGATTTCAACAACCAACCTTTCAGTTAGCAGCCTAGCACTTAACCACTGTACCACCAGGGCTCCTTCGCACCACCTAGGGACTCCTCAACTGTATTAGCATTTGGTTAAAATCTAGGGAAGCATTCACAAGACAAAAACCTATAAATGATTAGAGCAAATTGCTTAGAACCTGTTTCCTTTGGGCTCCACACAGATCCTACTCCTTTATAAAGCAGTAGAGATTTCCAAGAAGAGCTTTTCTTCCCTTGAGCCCTCTGGGGAATCTACATAATTCAGGATCTGTGTCAGATCACAGCAGGAATGGATCTCAGAGAGATTCCATTACCTCCTTCTCCATTTGTGGAAACTAAGAGAAGCACATCAAATGGTGGGCATGCAGCCAGCTCTGAGCAAAAGCACCAGGGGTGGGCATCAGCACCTACCCTCACATAAACTTTCTGAGCCTCCGCTTTCCTTCTGTGAGATGGGGTTACAAAGCCTACCTTCTGGGAGTACAAGATTAGAAGATAATCTATTTAAAGTGCCTAGCACATAGTAGACTACTGCCTTGGTTATCTAGTGCTGCTATAATAGAAATACCACAAGTGGATGGCCTTAACAAACAGAAGTTTATTCTGTCACAGTTTAGGAGGCCAGAAGTCCAAATTCAGGGTGCCAGCTCCAGGGGAAGGTTTTCTCTCTCTGTTGGCTCTGGGGGAAAGTCCTTGTCATCTATCTTCCCCTGGGTCTAGGAGCTTCTCAGCGCAGGGACCCCAGGTCCAAAGGACACGCTCTGCTCCTGGCATTTCTTATTTGGTGGTATGAGGTCCCTCCATCTCTCTGCTCACTTCTCTTTATATCTCAAAAGAGATTGACTCAAAATACAACCTAATCCTGTAGATCGAGTTCTACCTCATTAACATAACTGCCTCTAATCCTGCCTCATTAACATCATAGAGGTTAGGATTTACAACACATAGGATAATCGTATCAGATCACAAAACGGTGGACAACGACACAATACCGGGAATCATGGCCTTAACAAGTTGATCCACATTTTAGGGGGAACACAATTCAATTCATAACAACTACCAATAAGTAGTGTTAGTAGTTCATTATCTTTAGGGCATGCTGAGGGGAGGGATCTAGGCCACAGACTCAGCACCTCTCCCAGTTATCCAATCACAGTCCTCCCATCAGCGCCATCCTCGTTTGCAGTACCCTCGCCACTTCACAGGGTCCTCTTGGGCAGGGTCCTTCATTACTAGAATGTAAGGTCCACAGGGCAGCCTGCGTTGTTGACTGTTGTATCCCTAGCACCTTGAACATGCTGGGCACGTGCTGGGCCCTCAGTGTTTGTTGAATGAATGAAGGGCAGCTCCGCTAACACAGCCTTCTTGACTAGACTGTCACAGCCACTCACCTTGAGAACGGGGACTTAGACAATTCCAGAGACACATGTCAGTCTATCCAAATGGTTCCCCTGAACTTCAGGTGGGGAGGAGAAGAAGAACACAGAGCACACTGATAACCTTTCCAGAAAAATCCTCTCCACCAGACTCTTTCATCTCTCTTCAAACTCTTAAATCAGTTGTCATCCAGTCAACCCTGAATCATGATGACCCCATGCGTGTCAGAGTAGAACTGTGCTCCATAGGGTTTGGCTGTGACCTTCGGAAGCAGATTGCCAGGCCTTTCTTCTGAGGTGTCTCTGGGTGGACTTGAACTTTCAACTTCTCCGTTAGCAGCAGAGCACATTAACTGTTTACACCACCCATGGACTCCAAACTTTTAGCCCTGTCTTATTCTCCCTGGAGGTGAGTGATGGGCTAATGCTGGCAGAAGCAGGTTTCAGCTACCCCTCTTGCAAGTCCTGCATAGATGGTCTACTTGACGCCTTTCACTTTGTTCGGCACCCTCTGGGGCCTCATCTGGAAACCAAGACAGAAAAAGTCTAATTTTGTGTAATATCTTGTTATACAAATACAGAGATACTGTGAAATAAAATGAAAAATGCCTATGATTTCTAAACACAAAACGTAAGACTTCAAAGATATTTCTTGTTTGCACTGTTCATGTTCAGGCCCTTGCCCACTACCAGCACACATATGTGATGTCATGACGAAACAGCCTTCCTACTCACGGCGACCCCATGTGTGCCGAGCGGAACTGCTCCATAGGGTTTTCAAGGCTGTGACCTTTTGGAAGTAGATCGTCAGGACTGTCTTCTGAGGCACCTCTGGGTGGGTTTGAACTGCCTACCTTTCGGCTAGTAGTCGAGGGCTTAACTATTTGTACCAACCAGGGTCTCCTGAAGAAGCAACATAGGTAGCATGAACTCATGCACCTGACCGGCCGGGGTTCAAATCCCAGGTCTGCCACTTAGTAGCTGGGAGCCCTTGAGCAAGTTACATAACCTTTCTGTGCCTGAGTTTCCTTGCTTGTAAAATCGGGATAATAATAGCACCTTCCTCCTAAGGTTGTCACGATGATTAAATGAGTTTATATTTGTAAAGCACTTAGACAGTGCTGACGCAGGGTCAGTGTGCTGTGTGAGTGTTTGTGAACTCATGGTTTGGATTTTCCGTACGTATCTTACCCTGCCTTCATTTTTTTTTTTTCCTCCCCTGGTTTTTATTTCTCCCTGGTTTACTCGCTTTTTTTTTTTTTTTTTTTAATCTTGTCATACTGAATGCATATTTGTGAACTGCCTCAAATACTTTTGGGACTAAGCAAGGTATAAATAAGTAATATATATTGGGCTCTCCATTTCCTGTACTCTCCTTTAATATTTAGTAAGTAAGAATGTCGGCTCCAGGCAGCTGGGCTCAGGGGAGTCCCAGGAAGGGGACTGCGCCCAATCTGGGGAGCACTGCCCCTGAGGACAGCGCACTGGTGGCTCCACTCGCAGGAATGGGGAGGTTACAGTAAGAACAGACACAGGGAACAAAGCCAGACTCCTTTATCCAGCCACTTCCAGAAAATTCTCCTCCCAGTACTTAGGCAGATTCAGCATTCTGTTGTTTAAGAAAGGTAGGATTTCCTTGTTATAAGTGGGACAAATTACATTATTAACCATTATTAACCTTTATTGTTGTTGCTAGTTGCTGTCGAGTCAATTCTGACTCATGGGGATCCCATGTGTGCAGAGGAGAACTGCTCCATAGGGTTTCAAGGCTGTGTGACCTTCAGAAGCAGATTCCCAGCCCTGTCTTCCGAGGCTTCTCTGGGTGGGTTCGAACCACCAACCTTTCAGCCAGTAGTTGAGTGCCTAACCATTTGGGCCACCCAGGGGCTCAATTAACTTTTAAGGATGAGAAAAACGAGACTCAGAACAATTTTATCATTTTTGTGCTCACACAGCTCATTCATGTGGATGGAGGACTGGGGGTGCTAATCTCAGATGGATTCCCACTCTGCCTGCTACACTGAAGGGTTGTATGCAAGACCCCTATCCTCTCCATGTTACAGGAATAAGCCATTTATTTTCTTAAATTCCTATAGAACAAACTGGGAGTAAAAACACACAGTATTAAGAAAAGTCTAAATAGATTAACACATTTTGCGTCACTGAACCGTACGTGTGAAGATTGTTGAAGTGGCAAATATTTTGTTGCCTATACATTTACTACAATTAAGAAAAAAATGCTGAGCACTTAACTGTTGCTCACCAGGGCCCTTTAATGAGTTCTTAGTGCTGGTGGCACAATGGTTAAGTGCTCAGCTGTTAACCAAAAGGTTGGCGGTTTGAACCCACCCAGCGACCCTCAGGGAGAAAGACCTGAGGATCTGCTCCCGTAAAGATTAAACCAAAAACCAAACTCACTGCCATCGAATCGATTCAGACTCATAGCTTCCCTATAGGACAGAGTAGAACTGCCCCATAGGGTTTCCAAGGCTGTAACCTTTATGGAAGCAGACTGCTACATCCTTCTCCCACAGAACGGCTGGTGGGTTCGAACCACTGACCTTTTGGTTAGCAGCTCAGCGCTTAACCACTGCACCACCAGGGTTCCCCATAAAGATTACAGCCTGGAAAACCCTATGGGGCAGTTCTACTCTGTCACATCAGGTCATTATGAGTTGAAATTGACTTGATGGCACTTAACAATGGCAGTCCAGAAAAACATAGTATTTGATTACCAGAACATATGCAATTTTTTCTCCCTGAAAGCAGCAGATGGAGGTTTGTCTCCCAGCCCTGAAATGAACAAATGTGTCCTCCTTTCTGGCCCTATATTTGAGTCCCTGGGATACAGGATGGCTCTTTATCATGGACTGGGGAGAATAGCCTGAGTCACTCCCTTCTGGAGGCCCCACCCACACGTCATTGTGCTCCTGTGACCGCCCCTGCCCCTGGCCACCCTGCACTCTTGTTTGTGGGGCCTGAAGCTAACTCTCCTGCCAGGGGCTCCACTCCTTGGGGGCAGGGGCTGGTTCTAGTTTAATAGTTGTTTGCGGAATTGCTGGGTGTGGTTGCATAGCTGCCTGGTGGGAGGAGAGGGGTGAAATCCTGAGCTTGGAATTGAGTGCGTGTTGGGATGGAGATGAAGGTAGAGGGAGAGGAGAACAGATGTCTCAGTGACTACTCTGAGCACCAGTGTCTTCACCTATAAAATGAGAAGTTTGGGTATTATGGCCTGGAAAGTCCCTTCTATGGTAAAAGGAGACAATTTCTCTGTCCCCATACACCGTTTGAGAATTGGGGGCTCCCCCTGGTTGAGGCTAACTTCTCATCTGGGTGCTTCAACCCTAGGTGTAAAGCCCCTTACAGGACAGGCCTTCTTCTTCTACCCCTGAGCCCTAAGGGCAAGGCTGGGCCAACACTGATGAGTGTCCCCATACCTCATCACTTACAGATGCATCCCAAGAGCCTTTGGTGTTCACGGGGCTCCCATGCTGCCATTTCTATTCTCAACCTCAAATTTTACAGGTTCAAAAGAAGGGCAGGTCTTGGAAGGTCCCCTCCCCCATCACTCATGGGTTCCTGGAGTCAGTCTCACCTTTCATTAGGAAAATGTTCAGGATAACTGTAAGATGTGGAGCCACTTCTCCAAATGCCAGAGCTTATGATGCTGCTTCTTTGATTTTGCCCTACCTCAGTGTGAGAATTAGACAAGGTAAGGTGGAAAGCAAGGTGCCCTGGTGGTGCAGTGGTTAAGCACTCAGCTGCTAACCAAAAGGTCAGCAGTTCAAACCCGTCAGCCACTCTGTGGGAGAACGATGTAACAGTCTGCTTCCATGAAGATCTACGGCCTTGGAAACCCTATGAGGCAGTTCTACTCCGTCCTACAGGGTCACTATGAGTCGGAATCAACAGTAACAGGTTTGGTTTGGTTTTGGGGGAGGTGGACAGTGGGAGGGGGCATTGGTGGTTCAGTGGTAGGATTCTCACCTCCCATGGGAGAAACCCAGGTTTGATTCGCAGCCAACGCACCTCAGGCACAGCCACCACGCATCTGTCAGTGGAGGCTTGCATGTTGCTGTAATGCTGAGTAGGTTTCAGCAAAGTTTCCAGATTAGGAAGAAAGGCCTGGAGATCTACTTCCAAAAAAAAGCCAACCAAAAAACCTGTAGATCACAATGGTCCCATCTGCAATTCATCATGGGGATGGTGCAAGACCGGGCAGAGTTTCATTTTGCTGGTTACATGGGGTGGCCATGAGTCGAGGACGACTCAACAGCAGCCAGCAACAAGGTGGAAAGCAAGACCTTGTTTCCAGTTACTATTGCCATTGGTCATATAACAAGTGGCCATTGTCATTCACTGCAGAATTCTAAGAAGTTCTGTCACGGAGGATAAGCCAAAACGGGGAGGAAACAGGCCAAGGAGCAAGTAACACCCTTCCCCCAACGGGCATCTGGGCTAACGCAATTACCCCAGGAGGAGGAGAGGTGAAACTCAGACGTGGAAACTAAACCGATGCCCATCACCCCGTCCAGGGCTCTGTCCCCAACACCAGATGGAAGCACCAGTTTCTTCTTGGGTCTAGGGTTTTGATTTTTTACTAAAACATTTTCCTGACAAAAGGCACACATAAAAATATTTTTTAGTTCTATTGTGGTAAAATATATACAACAAAATGTTTGCCATTTTAACCATTTTTAAGTGTACAGTTCAGTGATATGAATTATAGTCAGCATGTTGGACAATCATCACTACCCATTTCCAAATGTTTTTTATCACCCCAAACAGAAATTTAGTGCCCCTTAGAAATAACTCCCCATTTCTGCTCCCGCCTCCACCCCCAGCCTCTGGTGACCACTAATAAAATGTGTCTGTATGCATTTGCCTATTCTTGATATTTCATATAAGTGAGATCATTCAATATTTGTCCTTTATGACTGACTTATCTCAGCATAATGTTTTCAAAGTTCGTCCGTGCTGTAGCATGTATCAGAACTTCATTTCTCTTTAAGGCTAAATAATATCCCATTGTATGTATGTACCACATTTTGTTTATCCGTTCATCTGTTGATGGACATTTGAGCTTTTTCCACCTTTTGGCTATTGTGAATAGTGATGCAATGAACATTGGTGTACATGTATCTGTTCTGTGTCCCCGCTTTCAATTCTTTGGGGTATAAATCTAGGAATGGAATTGCTGGATCATATGGTAATTCTATGCTTAACTTTTAGAGGAAGTGCAAAAGTATTTTCCACAGTGGTTGCATCATTTTGAATTCCCCTCAGCAATGCATGAGGGTTCCAGTGTCTCCAATCTTCACCAACACTTATTATTTTCCATTTTTCTGATAATAACCATGCTAGTGGGTGTGAAAAAAGTCCTGGTTACACAACGGTTAAGAACTGCTAACCAAAAGGTTGGCAGTATGAACCCACGCAGCAGCTCCACGGGAGAAAAGACCTGGAGATCTGTTCCTGTAAAGATTACAGCCTAGGAAACCCTGTGAGGCAGCTCTAAGCTGTACAGGGTAACTGTGGGTCAAAATCAACTCAATGGCACCTAACAACAACAACAACTAGTCTTCTCGTGTGCTTTTTGGCCATTTGTATATCTTCTTTGGGGAAATATCTAGTCAAGTCCTTTGCCCACTTTAAAAGTTGGCTGTTGGTCTTTTTGTTGTTGAGTTGTAGGAGTTTCTTATATATGAATATTAAACCCTTATTTATGGTTACCAAATATTTTCTCCCATTCTATAGGCTGTCTCTTGACTTTTTTTAATAAAGTCCTTTGGTGCACAAAAGTTTTACATTTTGATGAAGTCTGATTTATCTATTTTGTCTTTTGCTGCTCATGCTTTTGGTGTATAAAACAAAATATTTTTAAATGCATTTGGGAGCTTGACTGCCTGGTTCTCCGTCTGCTTTCCAGGCCTACAAAGGCCTCCAAGTGCTAACTCCAACTCTCGCCTGCAGTGACACCTGGTGGACATTACTCAATTTGTAACCAAAAGAAATAAAACCAAACTTGCTGCCGTCGGGTCGATTAAGACTCATAGTGACCTATGTCGAGTAGAACTGCCCAGTAGGGTTTCCAAGGCTATAATCTTTACAGAAGCAGAAAGCCACATCTTTCTCCCACCAAGAAGTTGGTGGGTTCAAATCACCAACCTTTTGGTTAGCTCCCAAGAATAAGTCCAGACAATGATGAAAGACCGTGGAATGACTTTGATTCACTGTGGGGCAGTATGGTCTGGAGTACTGGCTCTGGAGTCCAACAGACTGGGGTACATCACCCACCTCACTTACCTTCCAGCCATGTGGCCCTGGCCGAGTCCCCAAACATCATCGACACCTCATGCATAAGATAAAAATAGCAGTTCTCAGCTCATGGATTGGTTGTGAGGCTTCAGTGAGATCATTCAGAGAAAGCGTGTAGCGCGGTGGCTGACACAGAATACTCAATACATAGAAGTATCAGTAATGTTCATCGCTGTTGCCCCTCTCACCCCAGACGCTCATAAACACGTGCTATAAAATTAAATTCATTCTAGTGTCCACCGTATGGCAGTCACTCTGTTGTTGTGTGCCATCGAGTCGATTCCAACTCATAGCAACCTGATATGACAGAGTACAACTGCCCCCATAGAGCTTCCTAGGCTGTAATGTTTAAGGGAGCAGATTGCCAGGTCTTTTTTCCCGTGGAGCCACTGATGGGTTCAAACAGCCGATTTTTTGGTTGGCAGCTGAACACTTACCCATTGCACCAGCGGGGCTCCTGCCAGTCACTATACCACTAACCCCTTGCCGTCGAGTTGATTCTCACTCATAGTGGCCCTACAGGACAGAGTAGGACTGCCCCATCGGGTTTCTAAGAGCAGATGGTGGATTTGAACTGTCGACCTTTCGGTTAGCAGTTGAGCTCTTAACCACAGCACCACCAGGACTTCTCTGGACCACTACCAGGCATTAAATATGCAAAGAGCACAATGCTCAAGGCAGACATTCTTTACTAGTTAAGCTAAATTAGTATTTGGTTTTAAGAAGACTTCAGGGGATATTTTTAGTTTAGGATTTAAAGATTATCTTAGGGCAATAGTTTCAGGAGTTCATCCAGCCTCCATGTCCCCAGAAAATCTGGACTCCATGGAAATCTGAAAATCTTTTCTGCATTTTCTGATGAGGTTTTCGCAAGCTTCATCATAGCACAGGTTTTTTTTTTAATGTAAACATTTTGTTGAAGTACTACACATACATAAAAATACATAAATCATAAGCACACAGCTCAAATTTCCACAAACTGAACACATCAGCAACTCACACAGATGAAGAGCAGAAGTGCCCCCTGGTGGCCCCTTCTGGTCACTACTCCCACCAAGGACAACCACGGGAACACTGTAGATTAGTCCTGTCAGTGAGATGCTGTTTGTGAGAAAGACTTGCACTCCCCTAGGCCACAGAAGCCTGGTCCTTCATTCGATCAACAAAGGTTTACCAAGAATCTCCTCAGTTCCAGGTCCAGTGCATGGGCCTAAATGGGACCCTGCCCCCTGAGGGGCCCAGTGTGGAGGAGCGAGAGGCGAGTGCAGTACCCAGAGTTGAGTCCCCACCAAAGGCCTGTACAAAGTGGCCAGGGCACAGCAGGAGTGGAAGACCTGGCCCCGGGGAGGCAGGGCAGCCTTGCAGAGTGGAGGCATGCAAATCTGGAAGGTTTCAGAATGTTCCCCTTCACCTGAGAGTATTTTTCCCTCCAAAGCATGCCACTGCAGGCAGCGTCCGTGGTCCACATAGGAATCAAGCTTCTTGATCCAGTTCCAGCCTTGTACCTTTTAAATCTCTGCTCAGAAGTGGGGCCTGAATGGAGGCTGAAGAGCTGCCTCTTTTTGAGATCATGCAGCTGCAGCCGCTAGGAAAAGATAATTCATTGGGGATTTTTCATCAGATTTGCATTGTGCTCACTGTATAAGCTGCTGGGATTTTGCAGCATTTAGTAAAGGCAAAATGCCAGATTTAAATCTTCAGAAGTTTGGTTATCAGGAGGGAAAGAGGATTTTGTTTTAGAATTTCATTTCCCTACCCAAAACCCTTCTGCTGCCGAGTCAATTCCAACTCATAGTGACCCTATAGGACGAAGCAGAACTGCCCCATAGGGTTTCCAAGGCTGTAAATCTTTACGGAAGCAGACTGCCACATCTTTCTCCCTTGGAGCAGCTGGTGAGTTCGAACCGCCAACCTTTTGGTTAGTAGCTGAGCTGCTTTAACCACTGTGCCACCAGAGAGACTTCCTTTCCCTACAGCATCATCAAAAGGTAAGTGCACTATAGAGAAGCAAGCGTGAGGGCTGGGAGAAAGGAAAGCGGTCTCCACAATGAACGCCCAGAGCTTCTGATAACCAGGCCTGGCACTCGGCCGGGTACCTTTTCTGGATTCTGGTATCCCAAGTTCTGCTTTAGACACTTTGTAGCTCCTACCCCTGGGGACATCATTTAACCTTTCCAGTCTAAGTTTCCTTACTCACTTATTTCATAAGTATTGTCAGATAGTCTATTGCGTGCCAGGTGCTTTGCCCAGGAATGAACGTGTACATGACCCCCCTGCCCTGCCCTCGAGGAGTGTCAGTCTGCTGGTCAGAGGTGCTTACAAGGCTGGAGCAAGTACACTGGGATTCAGGAAGCTTTTGAGGAGGGACTCACAAACGTTCTGAGAAGACAACGCGGCCCCATTTTACCACGCGCAAGTCCGGTCCTCCCTGTCTCCACTCCGTCTCACTGTCCCTGTCACAAGGTTACAGCCTGAACCTCCAAGTGATCCCTCCTTCCCCTTGGGAATGCCACTTTTCAGGATGCCCTCCTCTGCCTGGCCTCCTGGGCCCAGGGGCCTAGATAGGCTTACCACAAACCAGGGTGATTTGGCAAGCCTGAGCCTCTGGTCATGGCATGTTTTCTGATGAGGTTTTTTGTTTTAGTAATTTATTTTATTTTTGTTGTTTTTGAGAATATACACAGCAAAAACATACATCAACAGTTTCTACATGTACAATTCAATGACATGGATTACATTCTTGGAGTTGTGCAACCATCCTCACCCTCCTTCTCTGAGTTGTTCCTCCCCTATTAACATAAACTCACTGCCCCCTAAGGTTCCTATCTAATCTTCCCAGTTGCTCTTGTCACTTTGATCCCATATAGATAGATCTTAAAAAAGCACAATGCTCAAGGCAGACATTCTTTACTAGTTAAGCTAAATTAGTATTTGGTTTTAAGAAGACTTCAGGGGAGGGGTATTTTTGGTTTAGGATTTAAAGCTTATCTTAGGGCAATAGTTTCAGGAGTTCATCTAGCCTCCACGGCCCTGGAAAATCTGGATTCCATGGAAATTTGAAAATCTTTTCTGCATTTTCTGATGAGGTTTCTGCAAGATTCATCATAGCACAGATTTTTTTTTATGTAAACATTTTGTTGAAGTATTTCTCATACATAAAAATACATAAATCATAAGTGCACAGCTCAAATTTCCGCAAACTGAACACATCAGCAACTCACACAGATGAAGAGCATCAGTGCCCCCTGGTGGCCCCTTCTGGTCACTACTCCCACCAAGGACAACCACTGTAACACCATAGATTAGCTTCGCCTGATTTTGTACTTTACATAAGTAGAATCAAGCAGCCCTGGTGGCACAATGGTTAAGAACTCAGCTGCTAACTGAAAGGTTGGTGGTTTGAATCTACCCAGTGGCTCTGCAGGAGAAGAAACACTTGGCAATCTGCTTCTGTAAAGATTCCAAACCATACCTGTGCCGTTGAGTCAATTCCTACTCATAGCAACCCTATAAGACAGAGTAGAACTTCCCCATAGGGTTTCCAAGGAGCAGGCTGGTGGATTCAAACTGCCGACTTTTTGGTTAGTAGCCTAGCTCTTAACCACTACACCACCAGGCCTCCCTGCAAAGATTACAGCCTAGAAAACTCTAGAGGACAGTTTTACTCTGTCACATGGGGTCACTGTGAGTTGGAGTGGGCTCAACAGCACTCAGCAACATAGGTAGAATCACATGGTATGTGACTTGCTTCTTTGATCCAATGTTACGTCTGGATGTAGATCATGCTAGCAGTTGTGGTTTTCTCATTTTCCCTGCTGTCCTGTATCTCATTGTGTGAGTAGGACACAATTCATCCATTGTATTGTGATGGGCATTTGAGTGGATTCCAGCTGACTCATTACAAGAAGTGCTGCTATGAACATTCTTGCTTATGCTTTTTGGTGAACATATGCATTGAATGCATACCGTACCTGGAGCTGAACTGCTGGGCCACAGAGCTTGTGTCTTTGACTTTAGTACTACTGATGGCGGAGATGGAGTCTGCTTTATTCACTGCCATATCCCCACCACCTAGAGTTGTGCCTGGAATATAGCAGGTGCTCAATAAACAAATATTCGTGAAATAAATGAACTCTAACTAAGGTTGGGCTAGGGGAGTGGAATAATGGTATTATTTTTTTCCTTTATCTTGAAAAATGTTTATAACACAGTAACACTAATTTGAAGCCCTGGTGGTGCAGTGGTTAAGAGCTCAGCTGCTAATCCAAAGGTCGGCAGTTCAAATCAACCAGCTGCTCCTTGGAAACCCTATGGGGCAGTTCTATTTTAACTTAGCCAGGATTGTGAGGATGGCGCAGGACTGGGCAGTGTTTCATTCTGTTGTACATAGGGTCGCTGTGAGTTGGAACCAACTCAACGGCACCTAACAACAACACTAATTTATAATTTGGAAAAATACATTAACACCTTTTTCCTCCTCATGACAAAAAAGAAAACCAAGGATAAGGCTTGGTCTTTTAACTGTTTTTTCCTGAATCCAAAGTTGCAGTTCTAGCATCTTCAGGAAGGAAGGAGCACAAGTCACACCATCCATTCTTTGCTTTTGGCAGAACAGCATCTGATAGCATTGAGCCATGGGAATGGATGAGGCCACACAGAGAACTGAGTCGCCACCCTCATTCCATTCCACTGCAGAAGGTGCCTGTACAGCCCTCCCAGGCTCACTGCTAAGTCCCCTATTGGTTGCACAGAACCAACGCAAATGTTCTGCCTAGCATTTGCCTTCTTGCAGGTACAACTTGAGACCTCAGGCCTGTGATCTCCCAGCCTCAGCTCCCCCACACTCTCCAAGACCTGCTGAGGGTTGTTGCACAGGGTGCGGCACCACTTGGGGCCTGGTCAGTCCAGGAGGCCAAGTTTCTTATTGTCTGGGTGGAGTCTTAGATGCACAGGTGGGTATCCATGCCCTCACATCCCATAACCCACAGAGAACACATCTCCTCAGGGAAATCTACCCTGGCTCCTCTGTGTAAAATCATGTCCTCTCCCTGTAGTCATTAGCACTTAAGAGTACTGAGCTCATCACACTGCAGTGATGTATTTTCTGAGCATCTCTCAAAGGCCTGTGGGGCCCTGGCTTGCTCCCTCTGTGCCTCCAGCACCCAGGAGAGAGCCTGGCATGTGGGAGTGTGGGGGCAGAGGGAAGGTCTGACATCCACTCCTGGTGGATGACTCCACAGAGAAGGACCACAGAAGTCCAGGGGGTAAGACGGACGGAGTAGCATAACTAGGGCTGGTCCCCAGATTAGAAGCTCCATGGTGTCAGGCCCTAGAATCTGTCAGACCCACAAAGACTCACACAATGAGTGGAGATACCAGACCCAGGAAGACTCACCCAATGAATGGAGATACCAGACCCAGGAAGACTCACCCAATGAATGGAGATACCAGACCGTGGAGACTCACACAATGGGCAGAGACACCAGACCCAGGAAGACTCACTCAATGAATGGAGATACCAGACCCGTGAAGACTCACACAATGATCAGAGATACCGTATCCAGGAAGACTCACACAATGAGCAAAGACATCAGACCCAGGAAGATTCACCCAATGAATGGAGAAATCAGACCCAGGAAGACTCACCCAATGAATGGAGACACCAGACCCACAAAGTCTCTCACACAATGAGCAGAGACACAGACCCAGGAAGACACACAATGAGCAGAGATACTGGTGTCAATTAACCCACATTCAATAAGAGCCAACCCTACCCGGTCACCAGAATATTTATGTTTGTCATGCAGGGCACCCTTCCTGGTGCTGATGGTGCAATCCGAGGCTGCTTGTTGTGCCTGAATTGGTGCCTGGTGACACATAACATCCAGGCTATGGAGAGGCCCGCCAAACCATCTGTCCCTGCCCCACGGTGTAGAGCTGCAACATTTGGGATATACATATACTAAAAAATTACGCCTTGTTTATCTGAAATTCAAATTTAACTAGGTGTCTTATATTTGCTAAATATGGCAACCTTACCATGGTGGGAGGAGCCCTGGTGTCGTAGTGGTTAAGAGCTCAGCTGCTAACCAAAAGGTCGGCAGTTCAAATGCACCAGCTGCTCCGTGGAAACCCTATGGGGCAGCTCTACTCTGCTACAGGGTCGCTATGAGTCGAAATTGACTCATTGGCAATAGATTTGGTATCATGGTGGGAAAGGCCTTCCTAGTGATTATAATTCTCAAGTCAGCCTGCTTCCCTGGGTGGAGCTGGGACATACAGCCAAATTCTGCCTTTCTGAAGCCCACGGTTCTTCATGTTTCCATGTAAATAATTTACTTTGCATTGACAATATCAATGTCTTGGATACGTTAATATCATCTAGCTAGGCTACAATCAAGCCCACATTTCCAGCTCTCAGCCACCATATCTTTCTGTCACTTCCCATAGATGTGGCTCCAGTGGTGAGCACTCTCACAGTTCTTCCACTTAGGAAAAGCACTTCACAAATGCTGACTGAGTGAATGAACGGCTGCATGGATGAATGGCAACACTTGGCTTCATTTATTTACTCAACAAACATTTGCTGAGCATCCACTGTATGTCAGGCCTCTGAGAAACCCTGAGTCAGGTGTGGTTCCCGCCCTCGGGAAGTCTACAGGTAAATCAACAGGCA
This sequence comes from Trichechus manatus latirostris, assembly GCF_000243295.1. Classification (NCBI taxonomy): domain Eukaryota; kingdom Metazoa; phylum Chordata; class Mammalia; order Sirenia; family Trichechidae; genus Trichechus; species Trichechus manatus. The sequence goes on from NW_004443959.1 coordinate 8,088,774, forward strand.
TAGAAGAGTGTGGTGAGAGCCCCAAGAGAACCACTGAGAAGGAACCTCCATCAATCACGCGAAGGATGGTGGATGCTATGTCTGTGGAGCAAACGTAGTCATAGCTTGCTTACACCCTTCATAGTCCTGCAGAGCCAGAAGATTATAGAAGACCCCGTCTACCTCTTGAGCCTCATCTCAGGTGACTCCTTCCCTTGCACTTGACACTTTTGCAAACAGAAGGACTTACAGCTCTCACAGCTCTTGCAGATACCACGGTGTTTTGTGTTTCCAAGCCACTGCCCTGCTGTTTTCACCACTGAATGCCCTTCCTACCTGTTTCCCCTGGCTAATTCCTTCAGGAATCATTGTAGATGTTACCTCTTTTCAGAAGCTCTCTCTGATACTCTCCCTCTACCCACTACTCCTCAGTGGGGATTAGGTCCTGTTTTAATCATCTGGTGCTGCTCCAACAGGAATACCACAAGTGGATGGATTTAGCAAAGAGAAGTTTATTCTCTCACAGTTCAGTACGCTACAAGTCCAAATTCAGGGCATCAGCTCCAGGGGAACGCTCTCTTCATCGGCTCTGGAGGAAAGTCCATGTCATCAGTCTTCCTTTGGTGTGGGAGCTTCTCCGCACAGGAACCTCAGGTCCAAAGGACACGCTCTGCTCCCAGCACTGCTTTCTTGGTGGTATGAGGTTCCCATGTGTCTCTGCTGGCTTCTCTCTTTTATGTCTCAAAAGAGATTACATTAAGACACTAATCTTGTCAACCTCATCAGTATAACCTCATCACAGTGATAGAATTTACAACACATGAGGAGATCACATATAATCTCATCATAGTGGTAGAGTTTACAACACACAAGGAAATCACATCAGATAACACAATCATACAGTACTGCGAATCATGACCCAGCCCAGCTGCTACACACGTTTTTTGGGGGACACAATTCAATCTATGACAGATCCCATATCTCCAGCACCTCATACCGTGCCCGACGCATTGGAAGGATGGAATGACACAATGAGATGTCCATTTACTTTTATAAAAACTGAACATCTGTAGACCCAGCCTTACTAAGATTTTTCACTTCTTAGGAAAATCCAACTTTATAGAAAATAAGTAAGTAAAAGACTACAGCTGATTATTACCAGCTTGTATCTAACACTGATTTAATCCCCTTCTCTTTGCCTTGGTAAGAAGTTGGCACAGCTCTGAATTTCTCTCCAGTCCTCCCATTCAGCAAGAACAGGTCCTGATTTAAAAAAAAAAAGTTGTCATCCAGTCAATTCCAACTCACGGTGACACCAGGTGTGTCAGAGTAGAACTGTGCCCCATAGGCTTTTCAATGGCTGTGATCTTTTGGAAGCAGATCACCAGGCTTTTCTTCTGAGGCACTTCTGGGTGGATTTGAACCATCAATCTTCTGGTTAGTAGCTGAGCACTTAACTGTTTGCACCACCCAGGCACTCCACATGTCCTGATGGAGCCCCTTAAAAACTGGGACATTTCTGTGTTGTCCTTCAGAAGCCTCCCTAGATTACTTCTGTCTCATCCTTACACCCTCAAGTCTAGCAGAGTACTTACCTGGCACATAGCAGGGACTCTGTGAAATGTTCTGGAAATGAATTCTTTGATTCTGGGCTTGACTAGTTCCCCACTTCCTTCCTTCCCCATCAGTTTAGTCTGAGTTTCTTTCCAAGATCGTCCTTCAAGGCAAATAGACTCTGGAGCTAAGTCCCACCAAACACATTACTCTCCAGTGTCAGGAACAGAGAGAAGTCTTCCACTCAAATATTTTTTTTAACGTAAATCTGAAACAATCATTTTAAAATAAGCTTTTGGAGGCATTCTGTTCTGAAAGGTAGCTTGACTCTGGAGTGATGTTTCCACAGAGGCGGAATGTCCATCAAATCAATGGCAGCTAGAAGCTGAGGGGCTGTCGCCACAATGCCAGAGGAGGACTCACACTGAGGAAGGAAGTAGGTACTTTCTCCCCAGGCAGCGTGACCAGAGCAGCTGGGTAGCTGTGTGCAGAGGCGGGGTAGCCCTGGGAGATCACTCAGTCCAGTGGTTTTCACAACTCAAGAGGATTCCGTGCAGGTAAGACTCCAATACGAATGGGGCTCTCTGGAGTTGGGCAATGCTGTGGCGCTGGCCACAAGGGTCAACGGGAAGGTAAGTGTGTGTGGGGGCGGGGGGGGGGGGAGGAAAGGGCACGTGACCCTGCACCCAGCGAGCGTTATAGGGTAGCTGAGCCTCAACACGAAGTCTGGATGGCTGACATGAAATCAAATACTCATTCTAGTGCAGTCAATACGTACACATATCTGTGGCTCCAAGTGTTAAGTGCGGAACTAAACCATGCTGACTGTAAGTAAAGGAATCCCCGGAAGAAAAATTGCTGCGAAGGGATTGCTTCACAGGGGCTTGAAGCAGAGTGGAGTTCCCTCCGCCTACCCAGGGACCCTCCTAGGGAGAACCGAGGGAAGGGGGGTGGGAAGGCCCATCCCTGGCTCAAGGCCCGAATAGGCAGGAGGTCACTACTGCCTAGAAAGTGGCGCTGGAGAGGGTAAGTGGGGGGAGGAGCAAGACAGTTTCCTGAAGAGCTTCTCTGACGCATCACATGCCCCAGAGAACCACGCCAGTGTGCCTATCTGCCTCTGGATAAACCAGCAGACTGACGGACAGCAAGGACGCTGGGATGGGGGGCCTGGGTTCTAATCTCTTCTGCGCAGGCGAGCTCCAAGCGGAGCAAAGCCACGCCCCCTCCCGAGGTCTTGGCTGTGGAGAAAGGGCCTGAGGAAAAGACCTGTAAGCGCAGTTCACCTTTAAAGAGGCTACGATTCTATGTGTTTACTTGGACTAATTTTTCCCTTTAACGGAATTTACAGTCTGTTGCAAAATTGCTTTGTCCCCGCGGGCTGGGTTTGGGGTTTGGGAAATTGTTTGTTAGGGTGAGCTCATGGATACTCCTCCCAGAAAAGAATTTAGAATAATCTGCAGTCTCTTGGCAGGTGCTCCCCGTGTCCTGCGAATGAAGAAATGGCTTGCGATTTTCCAACGAAGGCCCTCTGCGCCACCTGGTGGTCATTCTGATTATACCTCCCAGTGCCATAGCCACACGGCTGCCCCTGACTCCCCAGCAATATCCCGTTGCCATCGAGTGGAGATTTACACTCATGACACCCCTAAAGGACAGAGTAGAACCCTCCCCCCCCCACAGGGTTTCCAAGGCTGTAAATTTTTACGGAAGCAGACTGCCACATCCTTCTGGGTTCAAACACCCTCCTTTCAGTTAGCAGCCCAGTGCTTAACCACTGCGCCACCAGGGCTCCTCCACACACACACGCACGCACGCACGCCCCAAACCTGTTGCCACTGGGTCGATTCCGACTCATAGCTACCCTATAGGACAGAGTAGAACTGCCCCATAGGGTTTCCAAGGAACAGCTGGCAGATTCGAACTGCTGACCTTTGGGTTAGCAGCTGAGATCTTAACCACTGTGCCACCAGGGCTTCCTCCACTGTAACAGGGAACCAATAATGTCAACTAAGAGCCGACAGCAAATGACCAGACAAGTGTTGGAACTAAGGTGGTGGTAGCTCTGGGGAAATGGAAAAAATATTGACGGATTTTGAATATGTTTTGGAGCTAGAGTTATCAGAACGGACTGATGAATATTGGGAGCTGGTGATGAGAAGAGAGGAATCAATAAGATTTTCCGTTTGAAGGGGGAGCATCTAGCTCAACTGGTATAACACAGTTTATAAAGAAAATGTTCTACATTTTACTTTGGTGAGGAGCGTCTGGGGTCTTAAAAGCCTGTGAGTGGCCATCTAAGATACTGCACTGGTCTCATCCCATCTGGAGCAAGGCAGAAGGAAGAAAACCAAAGACACAAGGGAAAGATTAGCCCAAAGGACTAATGGAGCACAAGTGCTACAGCCTCCACCAGACTGAGTCCAGCACAACTAGATGGTGCCCGGCTACCACCATCAACTGCTCTGACAGGGATCACAGTTGAGGGTCCCAGACAGAGCTGGAGAAAAATACAGAACAAAATTCTAACTCACTAGAAAAGAAAAAGACCAGACTTAATGGTCTGACAGAGACTGGAGAAACCCCCAGAGTATTGCCCCAGACACACTTACAGCTCAGTAATGAAGTCACTCCTGAGGTTCACCCTTCAGCCAAAGATTAGACAGGCCCATAAAACAAAATGAGACCAAGTGGGCACACCAGCCTAGGGGCAAGGATGAGGGGGCAGGAGGGGACAGAAAAGCTGGTAATGGGGAACCGAAGGTCGAGAAGTGGGGGAGCGTGTTGACATGTCGTGAGGTTGGCAACCAATGTGACAAAACAATATGTGTATTACTTGTTTAATGAGAAACTAGTTTGCTCTGTAAACCTTCATCTAAAGTACAATAAAAAAAAATTTTTTTTAAAGATTTTTGGTTTGAGCAACTGGATGGATGGTGGTGTCATGTTATGCAGATGGGAAAGTGTCTGGCACACAGTAGGTACTGAATAAAGATTTGTTTCCTTCTTCCTAACCTTCTCCCACTTTTTTCTGAAGATCATGTAGAGCCATTAGAGTGTTTTAAGGAAGGGAACAACATGAGCTTTAGAAATAACATTCTGCCTGCACATGCACCATGAATTAGAGGTGGTGAGAGACTAGAGGAGAGTTAGGAGGTTGCTGCTGTATTTCAAACGATAAATAATGAGGACAGTGACAGTGAGATGAGAGATGGGAACAACCATTTTCTTGTTGGTGAGCTTGTCTGCTGCTAAGTGGTCTAAACTTTTGGTTTTGTCCCCTTGGATTCATTAGCATCAGACCTTCAACCTCTGAAACACAAGAAAAACTGAGCAAGGTGACTCGTATAGACCATCTCTACTTCTGGAGAAATGAGTTACCGTATATCATCCATCATAGTCCAGTCCCAGACCAGACTGAGACAAGTCAACCCAAGACTCTGGGCTATTGTAAAATCAGCCTCAGGCAATTCTTGAGGATAGAGGGTATAAAAATGTTCCACAGTCTCTATTAAGGACTCAACTGGCGACTAGGCATCCAAGGAGACTTAGAAAGGGAAGGCCTTGTCTCTGTCCTCAAGAAGCTTTGCTCACTCCTTGTCTTCTGAGACTGCTAGAAAGGCAACATCCAATAAGAAAGGCTCAAACTCAGTTCTCACTTGTCAAGTGGACACCATATTTTTTTGTTTGTTTGTCTTAGCTTTGCCTAGAAGCTTAGCAAATTGTTTAGGAATATAAAGCCAGGCCAGATCAGATAATCAAATGCTAAGGGACGGAGCCTGAGTCTGTTTGACTTGTTAGATGGCACGGAGGGTGGAGGCATTATTACTCTACTAGACACCTCTCTTATGAAAGGTTCCCACATAAGGAACATATGCCTAGTTATCTCTGTTTGCTGTATTATATTAAGTCATTTATTATTGCTCTTGGCTAGGATCTTTAAAGCCACAGAAACGCTTTTGACCCAGCAGAGGGAAAAGTGCTGAATTCTCCAACAATGCTTCCTCTTTCTAGATGTTTGGTTAACATAAATCCAGTTAGATATTGCTGCACAGGAGACAACGCCCACCATACAGCCAGTGGCCTCCAAGAAAATTGGGAGCCTTGCCTTCTCTGACCCCTCTTTCTCTTCTCTGTACCTCAATTATCATTCATTTATTCACCATTCATTTATTGGGTACTTGCTATGTAGGGGACACTCTGTCAGGTGCTATGAGGAATGAAAACTAATTAATGCTACATCTTACTGTCCACTGGCTTACAGTACAGTGGTGAAGTGAGAGGGAAGAAGATAAAGTAAGCTATGAAAGAGCTGAGGCTACCATGATTAATTTCAACTGAAGAGGAAACAGGGAAAAAAGCAAGCAGATTTCAGCAGGGCTGCAAAGATGGGCAGTATTTCAATAGCAGAGAAGTGGGAAAAGAACCTTCCAATCTGTGAATACATTACTAATTCCTTAATAAAACAAATTTCTAAGACTATTTTAAAATATGGCCCCAAAAGAAAAAATAAATAAAAATTACGAGCTGAACACTTTAAAAAAAAAAAGAAAACACGGCCCCAAAATTTTTTGCAACTTTTAAAATATAGCCTCAAAATTCTTTGACACTCTTCTCATTGAGAGGTGGTATCTATGTCCTCTTCCCTTGGATCTGGGCTCTGTGACTCCTTCACTAATGGTAGTTTGCAGGCCCAGGCCTTAAACTGGAAGCTTCTTTTCCTGACTCTTAGGAAGCTCACTCTTGGAACCCAGCTTCCAGATAAGAAAAGAAATTCCAACTAGCCCATGCAAAGACACCAGAGAGAATGTACAGGAGTTCTGACCAGGTGAGCTCCCAGCCAACAGCCAGTATCAACTTCCAGGCATGCGAGTGAGCGAGCTTCAGGGAGTCCAGCTCTCAGCCTTCAAGTCACCCCAGCTGATGCCGTATGAAGAACTTCTCTGGGCTTCAATTTCTTCTGTAAAATGAGGATAGTCATATCTATCTTTCAGGGTGGCTATGAGGATTAAATGAAACAACATATGTGACATAGCCCATCTGATAAAGATCACTGGGGACAAAACTGCAGATCCACTAAGTTAGGTTTGTTGGCTTACTGCGACAGGGAGGGCATTTCAGAAGAACTGTGGCATAACTGTCACTAAACAACGGAAGAAATGGGATTATTATAGGATTTTGGAGAACGATAGAATTTCGGTAAAATTTAAATGAAGCAGTGTATTAACAGGCTGAAAGCAAAACAGGGCTGTGTGTAAAGAGATTAAGATCAGGCTTAGGGTGCAAAGTGGACTCAGGTTCCTGCTTCCCTGGAAACTACAAAGTTAAGGCAAATGTGGAATGTTGGGTCCAGAAACCCCTGGGTTGGAAATCAAGGCTGCTTCTCTGGGACCAAAATGACTCAGGTCCTCCAAGCAAGAGAGGGAGGTTCCATTCTTACCATTTTTATTTTAACCAGCAAAATTTCTGACGGTCTGTGCTTTTAGGGTGCATGGTTTTTCAGCACCATATCCTTTTATCAAAAGCATTACTTACAGGTTTACATATGTAAATACTAGCACACTGCCTGGTACACAGAGAACATCAGTCGTCATTTCTCCCTCACTTTCAGCCTAGGCTTCCTCTCTTGCTCACTCCCTATCCAGGCAAAGTGTCCTAAGCTATCCAACAACCATCACAGCCAGGTCACCTGATAAGCAAAGGAGATCCCCAGAGTAAAACCTACTGAGTGTGTCTGAATTTTTGGTAGGTAATATGGATTTTGAACAATATTATGTGAGACACACATGTGCCTCTGGACTCTGGGGGTAGGATTGGTGGGATGAAAAATGCACTTTACAAATCACACACAGGAACCTGGAAATATACCTACAAGGCTTATCTCACTGTACAAAAGCCAAAAGAGAAAAGTTTTGCACAATCACACCTCCAGGATGCACCACTTAATACAATATACCCTTTAAAACAGTAATTTATGGCACACACCCATTTTTTTTTTTTTGTTTCAAACAGTAGTACAGATCCCCGCCTGCCAGCAGCACATACTATCAGTGGGAAAGCAGCTTCCCAAGAAACCCCAGAGGCAGAAAATGTAGGTGGACGCTATATGTCCCATGGGCCACGAAAGGGATATAATGTTATGTTAAAAATATATAAGACCATACATGAAATACGTTCCCAATTAAAAATATATATTTACACACACATGAAAACAGACTGGAAGGACATGGGCTTAAATCTAAATAACAGTTCTTTCTAGGAGGTGGGTTTATGAGTGATATTTATTTTCTTTTTTATACATTCACATATTTTCTCCCATGACAATTATGACTTCTAGAATCGGGGGGGAAGGGCATTCTACTGGATTATAGATGACAATGGATAAGATGTGCTGTGTGCTAAACATTGTTCTAAGAATCAGGGCCAGTTCTAGGGTGAGGCAAGCGAGGCACTCACTCTAGGTGCAAAATTTAAGGGAGTGTCAAGAGCAGAAAAACTATTGAAGCAGTGATTGCAATTATCCAGGTGAGTAATGAGGAAGGCCTGAATTAGCATAAGTCTAGTGATAAGGAGTCCATGGGTGCTACAAATGGTTAACTTGCTTGGCTGCTAACCTGAAGGTTGAAGGTTTGAGTCCACCCACCCAGAGGCACCTCAGAAGTAAGTCCTGGCAATCTACTTCTGAAAAATCAGCCACTGAAAACCCTACAGAGCACAGTTCTACTCTGACACATATGGGGTCCCCATGCATCAACTCTACAGCAACTGGTTTATTATTCACAAAGGGTTGATTATTAGCTGTGGAGTCCAGGTCCTAGCAAGAGTGAAGAAATCCAGGGCAGGCAGGTCTGAGGGCCGGAATGGTTGGAGACCATGGACAAAGGAAAGGAGAAAATCTGGGGAAATCACCTATCTGTCCCCAGCGGACAGCTAACCCCAGCGCACTGACCCATTGGTACCCCCTACCCCCTTCTGGGGGATTCCTCACGGTATAGGATCTATTGCTCAGCCTTGTAGACTCAGAAACTCCAAGTCTCCAGAGGACAGCAGATTCTGAGGTACAAACCCCTAAAGTCACAGGGGCCCTGGCCTATTCTCCACATGCCAGTTCTCTGGTTTACAGCAGAGAGGCTGCTCTTCCTGAGACAGAAATTCTTAGCTCTGTGTCCCAGCACCCCCTCCTGGGTGAGAAGGGGCCTGGGAGGCCCAATCAGTGATCACAAGGCTGTTTGCCGATATGGATTCAGAGCAAAGGGCTGTGGGCCGTCTGAAGAGGCAGTTAGCCAAGCCTGGCTGTCTCCTCTACAAGGGCCTTGAATGCACTATTCCAAGTTTGGTTTTCTGATCCCTTCCTGCACTTCACACATTGTCCCCCCTTAAATATTCTGCTACCAAAAATACCCAAAACAAAACAAACAAAAAAACCAGTTTCCGTTGAGTCGATCCTGACTCATGGTGACCCCATGTGTGTCAGAGTAGAACTGCACTCCATAGAGTTTTCAGTGACTGACTTTTCAGAAGTAGATTACCAGGCCTTTCTTCTAAGGCACCTCTGGGTAGACTTGAACCTCCAGTCTTTTGGTTAGCAACTGTCATGGACTGAATTGTGTCCCCCCAAAAATATCTGTCAACTAGGCTGGGTCACGATCCCCAGTATTGTATGATTGTGTACCATTTTGCAATCTGATGTGATTTCCTTATGTGTTGTAAATTCTATCACTATGATGTAATAAGATGGATTAGCGGCAGTTATATTGATGAGGTCTACAAGATTAGATAGTGTCTTAAGCCAATCTCTTCTGAGATATAAAACAGAGAAGAAGCTGAGACACATGGGAACCTCATACCACCAAGAAAGAAGTACTGGGAACAGAGGATGTCATTGGATTTGAGGTTCCTGGGCAGAGAAGCTCATACTCTGGGGGAAGACTGATGATGACAAGGACCTTCCTCCAGAGCCAACAGAGAGAGAAAGCCTTCCCCCAGAGCTGATGCCCTGAATTTGGACTTGTAACCTACTAGACTGTGAGAGAATAAATTCTCTTTGTTGAAGCCATCCACTTGTGGTATTTCTGTTACAGCAGCACTAGTTAACTAAGACAGCAGCCAAGCATCTAACTACTTGCACCACCCCCCCAAAAAAAAACACTGTTGTCGAGTCAATTCCAACTCATAGCAACCCTATAGGACAGAGTAGAGCTGCTCCATAGTGTTTCCAAGGCTGTAAATCTTTAGGGAAACAGACTGCCGCATCTTTCTCCCGCAGAGCAGCTGGTGGGTTCAAGCTGTTGACCTTTTGATTAGCAGCCGAGCTCTTTAACTATTGCGCCACCAGAGCTCCTTCAAATATGCTGCTACCAATGATTAAATTACAGTGAGGCCTTTCCTCTGGGCCAGAAAGTCATTCTTTCCCTCTTGTTATATATGAATTTAATCACTCTCACTCTCGGAGGACCACTCACTTCTCTCCTCAAGCTTGTGGACACTGCCTTCCTTTGCCGCCATGAACCACTACAGACAGCTTCCATGATGCGCTAATGATGAGGCTGTAGAATTCGAGGTCATGAGCTGACCCCAGCCTCTCCAGGCCCGATGTGTTAGGACAATGAAGTCCTACTCAGAATGAGCCTTTCGAAGCGAAAACGGAAGTCTCTGGATGGAGCAAACGGTTAAGCACTTGTCTACTAGTTGAAAGACTGGCAGTTCGAACCCACCCTGTTAACATACTGCTGCAACTGTTTTTGAATTATCTTCAGCAAAATTTTACTTGTGTGTGGTATTAATGATATTGTTCGATAATTTCCACATTCTGTTGGATCACCTTTCTTTGGAATGGGCATGAATATGGATCTCTTCCAGTCAGTTGGCCAGGTAGCTATTTCCCAAATGTCTGGCATAGACGACGAAGCGCTTCCAGTATTGCTGCCATTTGTTGAAATACTTCAACTGGTATTCCATCAATTCCTGGCGCTTTGTTTTTCGACAATGCCGCCGGTGCAGCTTGGACTTCATCCTTCAGCACCATCAGTTCTTGATCATATGCTACCTCCTGAAATGGCTGAACGTCGACCAATTATTTTTGGTACACTGACTCTGTGCATTCCTTCCATCTTATTTTGATGCTTCCTGTGTTGTTCAATATTTTGTCCATAACCCTGTTGTCGTCGAGTCGATTCCGACTCATAGAGACCCTATAGGACAGAGTAGAACTGCCCCATATGGTTTCCAAGGAGCAGCTCGTGGATTCAAACTGCCGACTTTTTTGTTACCAGCTGAGCTCTTAACAACTGCGCCACCAGGGCTCCTCATAGAATCCTTCAGTATTGCAACTCAAGGCTTGAATTTTTTCTTCAGTTCTTACAGCTTGAGAAATACCAAGCGTATTCTTCCCTTCCAGTTTTCTAACTCCAGGTCTTTGCACATTTCGTGATAATACTTTACTCTGTCTTCTTGAGCTGCCCTTTGAAATCTTCTGTTCAGATCTTTTACTTCATTTCTTCCTTTCATTTTAGCTACTTGACGTTCAAGAGCAAGTTTGAGTCTCTTCTGGCATCCATTTTGGTGTTTTTTTTTTTTTTTTTCTGTCTTTTCAATGACCTTTTGCTTTCTTTGTGCATGATGTCCTCGATGTTATCCCACAACTCATCTAATCTCCTGTCATTAGTGTTCAATGCGTCAAACCTATCCTTGAAATGGTCTCTAAATTCAGGTGGGATATACTCAAGGTCATACTTTGGCTCTTGTGGACTTGTTTTAATTTTCTTCATCTTCAGCTTGAACTTGCAAATGAGCAATTGAAGGTCTGTTCCGCAGTCAGCCCCTGGCCTTGTTATGACTGATGTTTATTGAGCTGCTCCATCGTCTCTTCCACAGACATAGTCAATTTGATTCCTGTGTATTCCATCTGGTGAGGTCCACATATATGGCCAGCGTTTACATTGTTGAAAAAAGGTATTTGCAAAGAAGAAGTCATTGGTCTTGCAAAATTCTATCATGGGATCTCCAAAGTCGTTTCTATCTCCAAGGCCATATTTTTCGACTACAGATCCTTCTTTGTTTCCAACTTTCACATTCCAATCACCAGTAATTATCAATGCATCTTGACTGTATGTTTGATCAATTTCAGACTGCAGAGGTTGTCAAAAATCTCCAGTTTCTTCATCTTTGGCATTTAGTGGTTGGTGCGTAAATTTGAGTAATAGTCATATTAACTGGTCTTCCTTGCAGGCATACGTGTATTATCCTGTCACTGACAGCATTGTATTTCAGGATAGATCTTCATATGCTCTTTTTGATGATGAATGCGAAAACTACAGCAACCCAATTCCGACATGACTACTCATGGTCCAGACCCTTCAGGAATGAAGATTTGGGTCATGCCCCACCCCACCCCACCCCCTGCAGCAAAGAATCACAATCAGCTGAGATGCTTGCTAAGGGTAAAGGGAGTGTAGTACGGGTAGTAGAAGAAGGTAGTTATAAATACCAGCTACAACCACGTGACCAGTTGCAGAAATGAGGACTGTAATTATTACAAGTATTTCTTCCTTGTTTTGTTATTAATATGTTTGTGTGTGTGTACACATATATACACCCATTGCCATCTAGTCAATTCCACCTCATAGCAACCCTATAGGGCAAAGTAGAACTACCCCACAGGGTTTCCAAGGAATGGCTGGTGGATTCAAACTGCCGACCTTTTGGGATAGCAGCCAAGCTCTTAACCACTGCACCACCAGGGTTCCACACACATATATAGCAAATAGAAAATACCTTTATTTTCTTCCCTCTCTTATCTCATTGCTTATCATAAAATACAAGACCTAAAGGTGTTAGTCCGCTTTTTGTTTATACACGTTAGTTGTATCACGTTAGGCAGAAGGGATGTAATAATTGTCTTTATTTGGAGATTATGTATGGTTTAAGGACATGTGTACAGATGCCAAGTTGACAAGGGGTAGACTGTAATGGTCAGTTTTATGCGCCAACTTGACTGGGCTATGACTCCCAGTGATTTGGCCAAACACTAGTCAGTATCCCATAATGTAATGTAATATAATATAATCAATCAATCAGTTGAAAGGGGAGTTTCCTTAGGGTGTGGTCTGCCTTTAGACTATAAATAGATATTTTGGAAGAATTAACTCTGTTTGTCTTTCTCTCTTCTCTCTCTCCATCTCTCTCCTTCTCTTGACTCTGCACTCTTTCTATCCCCTGCTGCACCATGAGGATGCATGCCCTGACCTGATGGAGAGGTCAACACATCATGCAGACATCCAGCACTGAGCAGGACAGCATGGGACGTTGGGTTGAGCCCACTTGGGGAGGGAGTAAGTGTGTTCTGTGTGGGGAGGAAGAGTAACATGGATGTTTGGAGGCCAAAGGATGGACTGCAGTAGATTGTCTTGATCCTAACCAATTCTATTTTCTGTTCTTGGACACTGAGGAAGACTAGCCTCCCTTGCAGGTCGATTGGGCCCAAATGACTGGCTTTGGCCAATGGAATGTGGATGGAACTGAGGTTTGCTACTTTCAGGCCTGGCCATAAAACTACCTGTACAGTCCTAACTCTCTTTGCTCTTGAGTAGGTTGAATGCAGAGGGCCACTGGAAGATTCTCAGGAGGTTCTAGAACTGTACTGTCCAATAAAGTAGCCAATAGTTAGCTACAAGTGGCCTCTGACCACTTGAAATGTGGCAGTCTAAATTGAAATGTGCTTCAGATATATAATACTCACTGGATTTCAAAGATTTAATATGAAAAAAAAGAATGCAAAATATCTGTTTAATGGCTTTTATACAATTACATGTAATATTTGGGATATTAGGGGTTAACTGAAATAGATTGTTAAAATTAATTTCATCTGTTTCTTTTTCCTTTTTAATGCAGCTACTAGAAAACTTTAAATTACATGTGTGGCTCACATTATATTTCTATTGGACAGCATTATTCTAGAACAGTGCTTCTAAACCTTTTTTTCATTTTTACTCCCTAAGCAGCCCTTTTAGACTTTTTTTCCTAACCTCCCCCAACCTTCCCTCCCCCCATGAAATTGTAATACTCAGATAGATATACTGTGTATCTGTTTATGTAACTTGGCCCTGGTGATAGCTAAGACTTTTTCACCATCCAAAAACCAAGTGTTTCCCCCTTGGATGCCATATCTCCTGTGTTGACAGCGCATGTTTTACAAGATGGTGGCACTACAAGATGGAAGGGGCCAGAGTCCCTGAGTCACCACATAAACGGCTGCTAAACCAAAAAAACCTAAGCCCATTCTTATCAAGTCGATTCCAACTCATGGTGATCTCATGTGCTACAGAGTAGGACTGCTTCATGAGGTTTTACTGGCTGTAATCTTAATAGAAACAGACTGTCAGGCCTTTCTTCTGCAGTGCTGCTGGTAGGTTCACACTGCCAACCCTTAGTTTAGTAGCCAAGTGCAAACTGTTTGCACCACCCAAGGACTTGGAAGGCTGCTACCCAAGGGTCTTAGTTATCTCGTGCTGGTATAACAGAAATATCACAAGCAGGTGGCTTTAATTAACAGAAATTTATTTTTTCACAGTTTAGCAGTCTAGAAGTCCGAGTTCAGGGCATGGGCTCTAGGGGAAGGCTCTTTCTCTCTGCCTGCTCTGGTGGAACGTCTTTATCTCTTTCCAACTTCTATTCCTAGGCTCCTTGGCAATCATGCGCCATGTATCTTCCTCCCCTCTCCCCCTCTCCCGTTTGTGCTTGCTTGCTTAATCTGCTCTTTTATATCTCAAAGGATTGACTTGAAACATACCCTACACTAATACTGCTTAATCAAATACTACTAATCAAAGAAAACCAAATGGGACTATAACCACAGGTATAGGAGGTTAGGATTTACAACACATATTTTTTTGGGACACAATTCAATCCATAACACCAAGCAAGAAACAAACCATTATTGTATAAGCCACTGAGATTTTAGAGTTGTTTTAGAGGCGATCATTGATTACCTTGACACACCAAACCGTAGAAGATTTTACAACAGCACCAATAAACCAAAGAGCTCTTACAGAATCATAAATTACGGATCAACACAGCCCAGGCTACATACGATCTGAATGCCTCACCATGTCACACAAACCTCCCCAGAACCACCCCATGGTCTGGCACTGGCCAACATCTTCATGTCTCACGGTGTCTTGCCTAACACCCAACATTCCAGCTATAATGAACTTGTATGGCAGTTTCACCCCACTGTGTCTTCTTCACTCCCTGTGCTCGCTCTACTTGGAATGACATTCTCCTCTTTGCCTGGCAAGTCTTCCTTCAAACTCAGTTCTGGTGCCACTTCCTACAGGAAGTTCTACCAGCCACTGCCGCTTCTGGGCTCCACTCTGCCCCATAAATGCATTGGCCAGAGCCAGAGCTGTTTTATGCATTAAGCACTATGGAGAATTGACTAACACAAAAACAAAATGCCCTAGACCACCACCTCAAACATAGAGGAGGAAAACAGAAAGATACAGTGGTCTTGACCTGTTGCACTTAAAATATTTTACTTTTGCAAATTTTACAAAACATATGACCACGTGAACACATTGGTAGGGGCCCTCCCAGGGTAAAGAAAAGAACCCTGTAAGTGAGGAGCCCTGAGGCTTAAGCCCCACGGCTTAAGCCCTACAGAGAATGAGATCATATCTGTGAAAGGCTTTGCACACTGTAATGTGCCTGCACATGGGAATTTTTTTTTTTATTGTTGTGCTTTAAGTGAAAGTTTACAATTCAAGTTAGTCTTTCAAAAATTTATACGTACATTGTTTTGTGACCCTAGTTGCTCTGCATATACAGTGACAGCACACTCTTCCTTTCCACCCTACATTTCCTGTGTCCATTCAACCAGCTCCTGACCCTCTCTGCCTTCGCATCTGGCCTCTGGGCAGGAGCTGCCCATTTAGTCTCATGTATCTACTTGCGCTAAGAAGCACACTGTTTAGGAGTATTTTATGTCCCATAGTCCAGTCTAATCTTTGTCTGAAGAGTTGGCCTTGGGAATGGTTTTAGTTTTGGGCTAAGAGAGTCTGGGGGCCATGTCTTCTGGGGTCCCTCCAGTTTCAAACCATTAAGTCTGGTCTTTTTACTAGAAGTTGAGCTGTGCACCTCACTTTTCTCTTGCTCCATCAAGGACTCTCTGTTGTATTCCCTGTCAGGGCAGTCATTGGTGATAGCCAGGCACCATCTAGTTCTTCTGCTCTCAGGCAGATGAAGACTTTGGTTTATGTGGCCCCTTCTGTCTCTTGGGCTAATACTTCCCTTGTGACTTTGGTGTTCTTCATTCTCCTTTACTCCAGGTGAGTTGGGACCAATCGATGCATCTTAGATGGCCGCTCACTAGCTTTTAAGATCCTACTCACCAAAGTAGGATGCAGAACATTTTCTTAATAAGCGTTGTTATGCCAGTTGACCTAGATGTCCCCTGAAAGCATGGTCCCCAGACCAACGCCCCTGCTACTCTGTCCCTCGAAGTGTTTGCTTGTATTAAGGCAACTTCTTAGCTTTGGTTTAATCCAGTTGTGCTGACTTCTCCTGTAGTGTGTGCTGTCCTTGCTTTCACCTAAGATAATTCTTGTCTACTTTCTAGTTAGTGAATACCCCTCTCCCTCCCTCCCCACCCTCATAACCATCAAAGAATGTTTTCTTCTGTGTTTAAAACTTTTCTTGGGGAACTATTAAAGTAATTCAACAAAATAAATATTTGTCGAATTATGTTGCATGACAAGCATATAGCAAGTGTTTTTTGACTGAATACTTGACTGGGCACAAGAGGATTTAATATGGCATTTAGTAAGGCCGTGGATGCACTGAGGGCCCAAAGACAGTTATTCTCCCTCGGGACAAAGGGGATGAGGAAAGGGTGGTGGGAGGCAAGGGGTGAGTGAGAGTTGGAAAGGGGCACGTTAGAGGGAAGAGGAACAAAGAGAATAGGAACTGAGAACTAATAAAACCAAATACTGGATTCTAACTGTGGAAAGTAAATATACCCAGTACCAAACGTCCAGGCAATTTTGGGAGACCCGGAGGAGAAACCGGCGAAGTGACGCTGCTCAGCCCCGCCCCCAGATCAGACCCTCCTTCCGCCGCTTTCCACTTCCCACCCCCCGAAAAAAAACCAAACGGCTTACCTCTACCCGGCCAGCTCCCATTGGCTATGCATACGAGCGAAGTCCACCTGGACCACTGAGCTGCGGCCACGGCTTGGCGAGAGCCTTCCGGCCCGCCCCCTAGCCGCGGGCCCGCCCCGCTCCCTACCTAGCATGGGCCGAGGGCGGAGACTTCGTGGCTGCAGGAGCGCGACGCGCAGTGGAGTTCAAGCCGCGGGAGAGCGGGACTGCAGCCGGGGCGCTCAGCATGGCTCGCCTAGTGCTCAGTAGGTGCGGGGCCCGGCGGCGAGTGCTGTCGCCCTGGGACAGTGAGGGTCGGCGTGGGGGGCTTCCTGGTCCCAGAGGGGTGGCGTCCGTGAAGGCCCCCAGCTCCCACACGGCGGGCCTGGAGCCGGGTGAAGCTGGGGACGGCGGGGCCTAGCCCGGGGTACCCGGGGAGCGCAGGGGACGCACCTCAGCCGGCGCTCCAGGGACGCGGGCTTCCCTTCCCTGGCCAGTCTCGTGAGTGGGTGCGTTGCTTCAGTCAAGGCCGCGTTAGGGTGGGGATTCGCCGGGCCCAACCCACGCGGGAGCGTCCTCGGCTTTGTGTCCTGGTGGGGGGCGGGTAGGGGAAGTCGTGTGGAGAAGGAGAAGGGGCTGCCCTTGACCGAAGTTTCCCCTGCGAGGCTTTCCAGTCGGAGGGATCAGTTTTCCTTTGCCCGGACTCGAAGCGGCCGGAGTCGGGGCGAGCGTTGGGAGGGCGCGGGCACCCTTGGGTGCAAGGGGCTTCCGTAGACCGAACCTGGAGGGGGTGTGGGCGTGACGGCGTGTTTGGGGAGGAGGGACCATTGTACTTTACGGGAGCCTGCACCGCGTGGGCCCAGAGAGTGTAAATTCCTTTCCCCTAAACTCCGCGGCGTTTTAGGGCGCATGAAGGAATGGAGGCCGGGAAGGGGCACACACAGGAGACACTTTTCTGTGGCCAGTGTCCGAGTGCCGGGTGGTGAACTTGTGCAGAGGGGGCATCGGAGCGGTCCAATCGTGAGCAGTTTTCATGTTTTCTGCGTGGAGAGAGAAGCAGCCAAGTCAAGGAGCTGCTTTTGAACCACTAAACCCAGCTAATGGCATAATCCATGGGGGAGGTTCATCTGGGCCACATCCCGCTTCACGGATGTTTGGCTTTAAGCCAAAAGGGAAGACCTTGTTCTTTTCCAACTACATCTGGGAAGAACTGAAATATTAGAAATCAGTTCTGAAATAAGACTGATTGTTCCACTGGAAGGGGGCACAATACAGTGCTTCCAAAAGCTCGTCTTAAGATACAAGAGTACTTTAAATGTGAGCGAACTTTTTAAAAACTGAATTGAGCCCAGACTTTGATGAATTAGGTAAATATCTGTTCTAGAGACTACGGTGAGCAGAGTTTGAGTGCATAGGCTTGCCTTGGCCATATCCAAGGCACTATAACAGTCGTTGACAGCACGCTATGGAGCTTGACCTCGTGGGTTTGAATCCCAGCCGGTTTTCTCTCCCATGTACTCACTGTGTGACCAGGAGCAAGTTGCTTAACCCTTCTGTGCCAGTGCTTTTTCATCAGTAAAATGGGGCTGATAATAGTACTCCATAAAGTTTGTTCTGAGGATTAATGAATTAGTACATGTGAAGAATTGATTGTCAGAGAGTAAACAAGATATAAATGTTTGCTGTTATTGCTGTATAGAGAGGAGATGAAGGAAAAAGATTTTAGTGTCCGTTTAGTTTCCTGTGAGTGAATTCAGACAAGGTTCCAGAAGAGTCTGAGATTTTATTAACTCATTATTTTAATAATTGTAGTTAGCCTTTTGGGTAACCATCTAGGATTCTAGATGACTGCTTTGGGACCATATACTCTTGCTAGCAGGTGTGGGTAGAACAGGGATGTTACTGATGTGGATTTATAACATCCTTAAATACTATGGAGGAATGGGAAGTTACAGATGGCAAAACCATCTGCTCATATAGATTCTAGACACTCAGCTGTTCAAGTTGCCGATTGGTGCTTAATATCAGTGAGTGGGAATGTCGATGTGAATTTTAGAAACAGAACATTATTGGTCATCATTGACCTACTTTGCCATCTTAAATGAGCCCAAGGTTTTTTGTTTTGGGGATTTGGGGTAGGGGGGAATTCTTGGCTACTTTTATACTGTCAGAATTTACACATCTTCTATTTGTTCTTTCTGCTTGATTCCATTGTTAACTGTACTAGGTCTTATTACCTTTTAAGGAATTTAGGTCTCAAACTTTTATCAAGACATTTTCATTGCATAGCCATTGGTAAGTAGGGGAGGCTCTGCTGAGTAGTAGGCAAAATTAACAAAAGTCCATTACCATTACTAGAAAAAAATTGCCCAAGCCTATGTTCTCCTGAGTATCAGTAATCTTAACCATCTTAAGGAAAGGAAGGCACATTCCTGGGGGAAAAAAATATCATGGTCCGTCTCTTGGAGGCCCCGTCCTGCTTGAAACAGCCTGAAGAGGAAAGTGTATTGTGTATTGCTATCCCTGATTGGCAAGAAAAGAGAAAGAACCTAATGACCCTCCGTGGGATTAAACTACTATATTCTCCAGTCTATTGCTTAGAAATTTGGCTTGCATAACCCTGTTCTAGCTCTTTCTAATTATGTGGCCTTGCGCAAGTTACTCATTCTATAAAATGGGTATGATGATACAAACCACATAGGGTTATTTAAAAACAAAAAAACAAAATCCATTGCTGTTGAATGGATTCCATCTCATAGCGACCCTATAGGTTTCCAAGGAGCGCCTGGTGGATTCGAACTACTGACCTTTTGGTTAGCAGCTGTAGCTCTTAACCACTACACCACCAGGGTTTCCTACTGTTATTTAATGAGTTAATAATATATGCTGTTTAGAACAGTGCCCGGTACATAGTTAGTGTCATATAAATGTTAGCTGTTATTGTTAGTATTTTGTTTTGCCCTCCAAAAAAAGGTAAAAATGCTGCTTTCTGGAGAATAGTTGAACATATACATAGGTCAAAATGTTAGCCGTACCTCCTGATCTCCCCTTGTAAGAACTTCCCTCAAGGAAATAATCATATCCATTTAAGGGGGGAAAAAAGTATAATACTTTTCAGCATTGGGCTGTTACTAGTGAAAAGCTAGAAATAATCAAAATGTCCAGCAATAGTGGACTGGCAACACGAGTTAGCCACTAATTAGGGGGTAATAAGTAATGCATAGTTACTTAGGTGGAAAATGTCTGTAACTTATTATTGAATGAAAAGATTATAGAAGGATATGTATAGTAGGATTCCATTTATATAAATATAATAATAAAATTTGAGGCTTCTGTATGTGCGTAGAGAGATGTCAGTAAGGCTGTTCACAAAGATACCAATCGCTTATGCTGCTGAGACTGTCATTGGCCTTTCTTTTGTTTTTCCATTTTTGAAATTTTCACAATGCGCTCAGTGCATCGAATTTATATCAGTACATATCAAGTTTACAGAAAAAGGTAAACTTCTTTAAAAGTAGTAATCTCCATAGAGGTTTACCCGAGGCCAGTCTTACTCTCAAACTTATCCATAGTTGAACTGTCTCCGCTTACTTTCCTGATCTGTTGCTTTGTGAAACATGTCGCATTCTGCTTAACGTTTCCTGCGGCCACCGCTCGCCGATAGAAATAGAATGCAAACTATGTGTAATTTTCCTGTAACCACATTTAAAACGGCAAGAAGAAACGGGTAAAATTAATTTTAATATGTATTTATATGTCTAATAGATACATCCAGTGTCATTGTTGCTAGGTGCCATCAAGTCGGTTCCTACTCATAGTGACCCTTTGTACAACAGAATGAAACACTGCCCAGTCCTGTGCATTCCTATGTCCAGTGTATCAAAAATATTACCATTTCAACATGTAATCGGTATAAAAATGTTAATGAGATGTTTTATTTTTTTTCCTCCCTACCAAATCTTGGAAATTCGGTGTGCTTTTTACACTTATAGCAGATCTCGGTTGGGATAGGTGTGTGTGGCTAGTGGCTACCGTATTGGACAGCAGTTACAGAGGGAGCAGACCCGTCCGTTGATCTTTCTTAACTCTGTCCACACTCATTCTTTCCCACCTCTTGGATGTGGAATAGGAGGTCATTGTGTCAAAGGCTCCTCCTTCACTGACTCTGCATTCCCTCCCCTCCTCCTGACTCTGGGTATTTTGCTCATTTGGTGATTTCTTGTACTTTGTCTTTAGTCTCTCCCTCTCTGCATGTTTCTTCCCTTCACCCCCATCTTCAAAAAGAAACCTTCCTTCTACCCCACATTTGCTTGTTCTCTCCAGCTCTTTACAGTGAAACTTTTGAAGAGTTATCTGTATTGTTCTCTCTGACTTGTTCCCTCCTACTTTCCTCAGTCCACTGCAAACTGGCTGCTGCTTATTTTCACTACACTGTGACTGCCACTCACCAGTGACTTCTTTGTCATTAAATCCAATAAGCAGTTTTTAGTCTATTCTAAGTTACCTGTCCATAACCAAAAAAATCAAACCAAACCCACTGCCGTCGAGTCAGTTCTGACTGATAGCGAGCCTGTAGGACAGAGTAGAACTGCCACATAGGGTTTCCAAGGCTGTAAATCTTTCCGGAAGTGACTGCCACATTTTTCTTCTGTGAAGGATCTGGTGGATTCAAACCGCTGACCTTCCAGTTAGCAGCTGAACACTTTAACCACGGTGCCATCAGGACTCCATCCTCTATACCTGCCCACTAGTAATCCTTAACTGTTGCCCATTCCATCTTTCCCTTTGTTTATGCGACAAACACTCTCTGGATTGTTCCATTTTAATTTCTCCAGTCCGCCCTCCACGTGGCAGCAAAAGTCTTTCTAGAAAGCAAATTCCATCATATCCCCTGGATGAGAACCCTTTAAGTGGCTTCACATTACTCTTAAAGTCCAGTTTTATTTCATAAGTGTCTAGAATGTTAGCAGCATCTATAATTTTTAAATGCAATATTCTTGAATAATGTAGGTAATTGTTTATTCATGCCTGTGGCATGAACCATTTTATTTTGAGTACTTATAAAAAACAACATGATTTAATAGAAAAAAGTTTGGAGATAGGAATCAGAAAGCTAGTTTGCCACTGATTGTACCAAAAAAAACACCAGTTCCTCTCGAGTCGGTTCAAGTTCACGGTGACCCCATGTGTTTCAGAGTAGAACTGCCCTGTATAGAGTTTTCATGGCTCTGACTTTTCAGAAGCAGATCTCCAGGCTTTTCTTTTAGGGCGCCTCTGGGTGGATTCGAACCAACAACCTTTCAGTTAGTAGCTAAGCACTTAACCATTTGCTGCACCCAGAGACTTCCCCATTGATTATATATGTGACCATAGACAAAGGGCTTGATCTCTTCCTGCCTTTGTTGCTTCATTTCTAAAATGGGGATAGTTCCTGCTTTCTAGTTAGTAATGCTGTGGCAAATCAAGTGATCTAATGTATTTGAAAGTACTGTTTAAGACGGAGGCTTTGGTAGCAGGACAGTTAACATTGGTGTACACACCTTCCAGAAGAAATTTATCATTGGGTTATTTTTAAAAGTTCCATTTGAAGTCTTCCAAATTCTGTTCATGAAGTGAGCGTACAAAAATCTAAGATGGCATACACACACATGCACACACTCACACACACACACACACACACACACACGCACGCATATAACCTTAGAGGACAGGGCAGTTTCACTTACAATTCACTGTAGTGAGTGATAAAGAGAAAGAAATTATATGATCATGTCCTTACCTTTTAAGACATTAAAAGACAGAAATAGTTAGAAATTTCTTTAACATGATAAAATACATCTGTTTCAACCCAAAAGCCAACATCATGCATATGGGAACATGTTTCTGTTAAAGTCAAGGACAAGCCAAGAATATTCCATTATTTAACATTGTTTTGGAGGTATTAAGCAATGCAATTAGAAAAGATGAAGCAATTAGATACATAAAAATTAAAAAGGAGAAGGTGAAATTTTGATAGTATTACCAAGTCAAAAAAAAACTCGAGTTCTTACACTATTACTAGTCAGCTCAGAATTTGTTTTCCTATATAATTGTTAGAAACTTGCACTTGAGTTCACAGAATAGCCAACATAAATGCATTTGATCCATAACGTGGCTGAACTGTGTTATTAATAATGTAGTAAACTCTATACTTTTCCTTTATAGAACTGTTCATATAGAAAAGTCCTTCTAAGCTCATCCAGCAACATCGTGAGTGCCCGAAACAAAAGTACATATAAAAACAATCACTGCCCTTGAGACAATCACAGTCTAGTGGGGGAAATATATAAATTATTTTTCCCTTCAAGAAAGTGTTATGATAAAGGCATGTGCTAATATTGCAATTAAACAACAGCAGGAATACTGTGTGGACTCCACGGTCACACAGCTAGATGTAACTTCCCAATTTTTCAGTGTCTTCACCCGTAAAATGTCAATAAATAGTACCTACTTCTTAGCGTTGTTGTAAAAAATAAAGGCGTTAATACATGTAAAACCCTTAAAAAGAACAGTGCTTAAATCTTTTGGCTTTGCAGCTCTGGAAAAGAGAGTAGGGACTGTCGGTTCCCTTCTTGCTTAGTGCTGCACCAGTGATGGTGGAATTCAGGATCTGTGACAGAGATGGGAGAGGTCAGTGGGGTTAGGAGACAGCTGGCCCGGGCTGTCCTAGGTGAAGGGCCGTGGTCATTTGAAGAGGTTGGTATGATTGCCCGGAGCCCTGGTGGTCCAGTAGTTCAGTGCTACAACTACTAACCAAAAGGTCAGCAGTTTGAATCTACCAGTCGCTCCTTGGAAACCCTATGGGGCGGTTCTACTCTGTGCTGTAGGGTTGCTATGTATGAGTCAAAATTGACAGCAACAGGTTTGGTTTATAGTACAGGTATGATTGCCCAAGGTGTCCTGTCAGAGCGCTAACCTGCTGTAATGGTGTGCTTTGTGTTGTTATTCCAGGTCTGGTGAGCTGTACCTTCTTTCTAGCAGTGAATGGTCTGTATTCCTCCAGCGATGATGTAATCGAATTAACGCCATCAAATTTCAACCGAGAAGTTATTCAAAGTGATAGTTTGTGGCTTGTAGAATTCTATGCTCCATGGTAAGTGTTATGAAATAGTTGTAGATTATTTGTGGTACTTCATAAATTTTTATATAGAAAAAATACTATCTAAAAATCTGGTTTTGTTCAGTCATCTAGCTTATCTAGCTTACTGCTTGTTTAAAAGAAGCTGAGGAAAGGCACTAGACGGTGCCCAGCTACCACCGATGACCACCCTGACAGGGAGCACAACAGAGAGTCCCTGTTGGAGCAGGAGAAAAGTGGGGTGCAGAAATCAAATCTTAGTAAGAAGACCAGACTTAATGGTCTGGCTGAGACTGGAGGAACCCCAGAAAGTATGGCCCCTGGACTATGTCAACCTAGAACTAAAACCATTCTCGAGGCCAACTCTTCAGTCAAAGATTAAACTGGACTGTGGGACATAAAAATGATACTTGTGAAGAGTGTGCTTCTTAGCTCAGGTAGATACGTGAGACTAAACGGGCAGCTTCTGTCTGGAGGTGAGATGAGAAGGCAGAGAGAGTGAGGAGCTGGCTGAATGGACACAGGAAATCAGGGAGGGAGAGGAGGAGTGTGCTGTCACAGTATGGGGAGAGCAGTTAGGGTCATATAACAATGTTTGTATAAATTTTTGTATGAGGGACTAACTTGAATTGTAAACTTCCACTTAAAGTACAACAATAAAATTAAATTAAATTAAAAAAAAAAAAGAAGCTGAGGAGAGGGAAATGGGAAACTCTTACAAAGTGTCTGTTGAAGAGTCTACTAAAGGCGACGGAGATTGAACCAGTAAAAAAAAGGAATAGAAGTAGCTAATTGTTGCAGGAAAGAAGAAGGGGGGGAACCTCATAATTTTAAGGAGAATACATATTTATGAGATAAGTAGAATGGGGATGGAAGGGAAACTAATTTTCTGAAGAAAGACTCTTGGGGGAAAGGAAATGGAGGAACCAGTGATTGACTCCATTCTGCTTACTGAAGAGGACTGTTTTCCTGAAACATGTCAGTAGGAAAAACTGATTGCATTTTAAAATTCTCCTCATGGCTCACAAGAGTAATTCATGGCTGGAAAAAACATGAAAACTAAAAAGATACACAGTTATGCAGTAAAACCTGTGAAAGCACAGGAACCTGTGTAAGGTGGAAACCTGTCAGATATTTTCCACTGAAACGAGCAATAGAAAACTGTCAGAGGCTGAAACCTTGCGAGGCCCAGAAAAACAAGGCAGTCCTGTTGAGTGCCAGCTCTCACGGGTTTCACTATATGTAGTCAAAATACAGAATTGTACTAATTGTTTATGTAATTAAACATTTAATGCAGACAACAACAAACAAGTAGAGGAGTAGAGGCAAATCAATGCAAATGATGCAGAATGGACATGAGACTGTCACCGCTGTGAACTGTCAAGCCACAAGTCCCTTGAGGAGGGTTTAACACCAGCCAACTGTATATATCTGTGAAGAGGAACTCACGGTGACCTAAAAGCAGTCCTTTTTTTTCCCCCCATTTTATTTTGTTGTTGAAGACGTGCACAGCAAAACATACACCAATTCAGCCATTTCTACATGTACAATTCAGTGATGTGGATTACATTCTTGGAGTTGTGCAGCCCTCCTTTTCTGAGTGGTCCCTCTCCCATTAACATAAACTCACTGCCCCCTAAGGTTTCTGTCTAATCTTCTGATTTGCCATTGTCACTTTGATCTCATATAATAGTTCTTAAAAGAGCTTAATGCTCAAGGCAGACGTTTTTTACTAGTTAAGGTAAACTATGGTTTTAAGAAGACTTCAGGGGACATTTTTGGTTTAAGGTTTAAAGGTTATCTCAGGGGAATAGTTTCGGGTTTATCGGCTTCTGTGGCTCCAGAAAGTCTGGAGTCCATGAGAATTTGAAAGTCTGTCCTGCATTTTCCCTGTTTTGATCAGATTTCTTTGGAAGAATTAAAGTAGTCTTTTAAATGTGACCAGTGCTTTATAAGCTGAAGTAGAAGTATTAAATAAAATTCTTAAAGTAACCTGAATGGATGTATTTTAGGGTATGCTGGATAAAAGTTTTTCCTTTATTGCCTTAATTATTTTCTATGGAGTACCATGAAACTCAGTTTTGGAAACTCAACACCAGTCCTCATGGAAAATTTCACTCCATGTTCACTGTAGCAAAATTTACAAGCCAAGTAATAAAGATTTGTGATTCACGCAGAAAAAAAGAACAGCTGTACAATAGAGGTGAAAACCCTCTACTTTAAAAGTTTATATTGCCACATTGTGAAAACTATTCATTTCCTATTTTTTAAAAGGCTTCAGTTTTTTGTATGTTAAATCTAAGTGATAATTCTGTATGGGTTAGCTAGCTTGTATTAGTAAATACACAAATAGTAATTGAACAAGCTGCTAGCTGTTGAACGCCTTTGTATACGATTTGTACGAGTGTGTTTTTTAACCATATTTTGACTATTATCATTTATGGCATCAATAATTTACCTTATTTCTGAGAGCTAGGATACAAGAGAGTATACCTCATTGTAAGACTGTACAGACGGCATAATTGAGAAGACAGAGCTCTGGATCATGTAGTTAATAATTGTTAAGCAGAGTTCTGCTTCTTGGGGTTCTGGGGAAGAGAATGTCTAACCTTTTAACTTCTTTTGGTGCCTTGGACTCCTTTGACAGCCTGCCAAAGGCTTTAGATCCCTTTTTGGAATAAAGGTTTTAATGCAAAATAAAACATGTAGAATCACAAAACCTGTTGCCATTGAGCAGATTCCGACTCATAGTGACCCTATAGGACAGAGTAGAACTGCCCCATGGGGTTTCCAAGGAGCAGCTGGCTAGTGGATTCGAACTGCCAACCTTTTGGTTAGCAACCAAACGCTTAAGCACTGCGCCACCAGGATCACAAAGGAAACCTAAAATAACGAACTATAGTTATCAAAATATTAAATCGTGAAGAGCAAGTACTTTACTAAGACAGCAACTACCAAGATCCAGCAGCAGGTCTAACAAGTGCCATTTTTAAATCGTGATGCACATAAACGTGTGCAGCAACTATAGTGATATGAAAATAGCTGTGATTTTTATTCATGACGAAGTCATAAGTACTGATCAACTATGGTAAGTCATTTGCCTTCATAACTGAAGAAAATTCTAAATTTCAACTGTAAGTTAGTGAAAATAGAGGTTCTTTTTCCTCCCTGTCCAAGTTCATGGATCTCCCCTTCCAAATTTTAATCCCCCAATTCCTGGGAGGGGGGCTGGTGTATGGACCACAGATGAAGAACCTCTGGATTGGAGAGGGTGGGACAAAGGACTCAATTTGGCCTTTAGCTTTGGTTCCTGAAAAATACTGGGTGCCATCGAGTTGATTCCGACTCATAGCGACGCTATATGACAGCGTAGGCTCCTTAGGGTTTCCTAGGCTGTAATCTTTACAGGAACAGATCGCCAGGTCGTTTCTTCCGCAGAGCCTCTGGGTGGGTTCGAACTGCCAACCTTTAAGATTAGCAGCCTAACGATTAACCGTTGCACCTCCAGGGCTCCTTCCTGAAGAATAAACCAAACCAAACCGCTGCTGTCAAGTCAATTCCGACTCATAGTGACCCTGTATGACAGAGTAGAACTGCCCCATAGGGTTTCCAAGGCTGTAATCTTTACGGAAGCAGACTGCCACATCTTTGTCCCGTGGAGCAGCTGGTGGGTTCAAATGTCCGACCTTTCGGTTGGCAACTGAGCACTTTAACCACTGCACTACCAGATCTCCAGTTGGGTCCTTAGAAACCTAATTAAAAGAGAATTTGCTTTATTTTGAATATGTACATGTGTATGTATATATATATGCATGCATATGTATATAACACACGCCAAATAACCTATGAGCACATAAACTATGGTGTATTCCTGTAGTGAATATGGATGGTATACAGATACAATGAATATTATACAACAAAGAAAATGAACAATATAGCTGCCTGCAACTTGAGTGAGTCTTAGAAATATAACAGTTTTGTGTATATATAATTTTTAAAGTACTTTTCTATGTGTGATATATCTCACTGTAATTTTTTTTTTAAACACTGGTGCCTAAGAGAGGGGAGCAGTGGTGGTTCAGTGGTAGAATTTTCAACTTCCAGTTGGGAGACCTGGGTTCAGCTCCCAGCCAACGCACCTCATGCACAGCCACCACCTGTCTGTTAGTGGAGACCTCCATGTTGCTATGATGCTGAACAGATTTCAGTGGAGCTTCCAGACTAAGGTGGGCTAGAAAGAAAGGCCTGGTGATCTACTTACAAAAGCAGCCATTGAAAACCCTGTGGATCACCAGTGTGGTCTGCAGCCGGTCATGGGGATGGCATAGGACAAGGCAGCATTTTCTTTCGTTCTGTGTAGGGTCGCCTTTATCGAGGGCCGACTTGATGGCAGCTAACGACAGTAGTACCTGAAAGACAAGTTATTTTTCCTCGTGTTTCTTTCTCTCTTTCACCTTGTGGTGTCACGTGCTTTTCAACTTGTTAGGCTTACTCATTCAGGTCTATGCGTGCATTTTTAACTCCAGAAGCAGCCTGTGTTAGCTGAAGAGCATTGAAAGCAGCCCCGGAGATCTATGCTGTAAATACAGATGCCTTGCCTATAAAAGGAAAAGATTGGTCTAGGTCAGGGAATATTAAACCTTAATAGGTTTAAGAACCACTAGTAGAACTTAATAAAATGCAGATTCCTAGACTCCTTCTCTAGGAGCACTCATTTCATGGGGCTCACGAATCTGCCTTTTGTCCAGCCTTGCAAGTTGGATCACACACTGAGGCACACTGGACCAGGTAAACTCTAATGGACCTGTTCAGGTCTAGTATTAGGAACTGATACAACTTATCTGAGCAGTGATTTTGAAACTTTTTATTGGACGATATGAAAAATGTTTGTGGTAAAAGTCATAAAATGGTGATTTTCTTAAGGTCACTGGTCATGTTTTATTAGTGCAAGCCCCAGGCCATCTCACTTAAGAAATCATTAATGGATTTTTTGTTTGTTTAAATTGGGGATCAGAGGCTTTAACTGTTGCGTGATTGTGTTCTTATCTCCTAAAAGGTGTGGCCACTGCCAAAGATTAACACCAGAATGGAAGAAAGTAGCAACTGCATTAAAAGTAAGTTTCTAAGATGTTCAAATTCACCTATATATGTTTAAATACACATACAAATGGGTTTAAAGAACTAATACTTTGCCAGTTGAGGCTCAAAACCCTTGTTCAGTTGTCAAAATCATAGACAACAAGAGGGTAATAGACGTTTTAGTTTTTAGATTGTCTTATTTTTGCTAATTATGTTTTCCACATGTGTGACAGAATTACTCTTAGTCACTCTAATTCTGGGAGTTGCAGAGTCCCCTCCCTGGGCTGTCTTCCATTTCACCCATTATTCCATTTTAAGATTCTCTTTTTATGATTTCCCAGACAAAAGCCCTCATTAACTGTGTTTATTAACTTAACCTGCTGTTTATTACTTGTCTCTGAGTTTATATAAATCAGATCATGGGTTCTGTGGAATCTGCTGTAATTGAAAGAAAAATAGATATTTCGTTAATATTTCCACAGGATATTGTAAAAGTTGGTGCAGTTGATGCAGATAAGCATCAGTCCCTAGGAGGTCAGTATGGTGTTCAGGGATTTCCTACCATCAAGATTTTTGGATCCAACAAAAACAGAGCTGAAGATTATCAGGGTAAGAACTTTTCTTCTCCATTCCTCTGGTGGAAATTACAATTTGAGCAGGTAGGTAAAAAAATAGGAGAGAGCCTATAACTTGTTAGCTCTGCTCCCTGGCAGGTTTCTCAACCTCTCTGTGTCAAAATTTCCTTATGTATAAAATGGTATAGAGCATTCCTGCCTCCTCTGAGTTGTTCTGAAGATTAAATGAAATATATGTCATGCTAGTAAAAGTTTTGTTATTTATGCTAGCTTAGGCCCACACCACCTTAGCAATGACAGAGTAATAGTGTTTTGTGATTCCCTCTTGTTTTTCTCATTATAATTACTTAATATTTAATAACAATCTGCAGGTATGTTCTTGTTCTAATCTCTCTACTTTTCTGAAGGAGAAGGGTCTAGCACATTGACATGGAAAAAGAAGAGCCTCTAATCCAAAAGTCACTTTAAATCATTTGTTGATATTGTTGCGGGACATTTTGCCTGTGAATCTTTATGCCTTGTAAACATACAGCATCTGAATATTAAGGCTGTTATTTAGTTCCCTAAACTACTAATAATAAATATGTACCATAAATTCTCTCTATTTTGTATATAAGTAAATTGTGAATACCCACTATGAATCACTGAGGTAACTGACAGAATTCTGGCTTCAGGCTCCCAAGACTAAACATTATTTCAGTCACACTGTTCTTTTATGGAATAGCCTTATCATTTAAGATACCCCAAACAGATCATTGTATTGAAGATCAGAATTGCTGGATTGGGTCAGATCCATGCTTCTAATAAAAATATTGACCATAATGTATTTAAAGTTTAAATTAATGGCTAATTTGATCAGGTTTTTTTTTTTTTTTAAGAAGATTTTGTTACATGGGATCTGTAAATGACTGAACTTAGAGCTTAACGTCTTAGTTTTTGCTGTATGTGAGAGGTACAAGTTTGCAGGGAGGAGGAGAATCAGCATCACAGTGAAACAAAGAGTGACTGTATTATCTGTACTGGTGTCTCGTATCCAGCTGGTAGAGAAAACCTCAGAAAAGGGAAAGGGAGGGGAGTACAAAATCTGTTATTGTGTGAACACCAGCCTGTGCTTAACTGCTGACTTCACCACACTCTTGCTTTGTAACAAAATATTTAGTCTTTCGGAATCTGTTTTTTATCTGTAAAGAAGTTTAGAAATTAAATTAAAATATTACACATAAAGTACAATGACAGATACATTGACCAATGGAACAGAATTGAGAACCCAGATGTAAATCCATCCACCTACAGTCACTTGATCTTCGACAAGGGCCCAAAGTCCATCAAATGGGGAAAAGACAGTCTTTTGAACAAATGGTGCTAGCAAAACTGGATATCCATTTGCAAAAAAATGAAACAGGACCCGTACCTCACACCATATACAAAAACTACT
>NW_004443959.1:8120893-8187629 GCF_000243295.1 Trichechus manatus latirostris
TTTTGTTCTGTAAGCCTTCATCTTAAGTGAGAATAATAGCACAATTGGAAGAGCGTAATCAGTCTCACTGAACTGTGTATGTAGAAATTTTTGAAACGGTATATCTTTGGCTATGTGTATTTTCACCAAAAAAAAAGGGTTGAGAAGTTAGAGGGTTAATATGTTGTGGGCTTGTTAACCAGTGTCATAAAACAACATGTGTACTACTGTTTCATGAGAAACTGTTTTTTCTGTAAGCCTTCACCTGAAGTACAATAAAATATTTAAAAAAAAAAAAAAAAGCTACACATAAAACATGAGACAAATACTTGGTAGAAATCACTGTATTTTGTACACCTCTAAGCTAGGGGTCAGAATACTTGGAAAGAAGGCCTTTGTTGTTGTTGGGTGCTGTTGAGTCGATTCCAACTCAGCAACCCTACAGGACAGAAATAAAACTACCCCATAGTGTTTTCTTGGTTGTAATATTTGTGGAAACAGATTGCCAGGTCTTTCTTCTGAACAGCCACTGGGTGGGTTTTAACAGCCAACCTTTCAGTTAGCAGCCGAGCACTTAACTGTTGCACCACCAGGGCTCCTAGTTAAGGCCTTGGATATGCCTTTTCTTCTAGACTCCCCAACTCTAAAGTTCTATGAAGTGCATTTTTTCTGAGTAAACGCCTGCTTTTCTGCTTTGGAATAATAATTTGGTATAGTTTGCTAACTTGTAAAAATCGAACATTTAGAGCAAAGGTTGGCATTTGGCCCATTGCCTGTTTTTGAAAATAAAGTTTTCTGGAACACAGCCATGTCTCTCTGCTAACATATTGTCTATGGCTGCTTTTGCACTACAGCAAGAAAATCGAGTAGTTGCAGCAGACCGTATGGCCTGTGATGCTTAAAATATTTACCATCTGGCCCTTGAGAGCCCTCGTCTAAGATGAGAAACAATTTCCAATACTTTTTCCTAGTTATGTGGATAACAGTCACCATTAATCCAATCCCCAAAACGTAGAGATTAATCAAATCCCCACTACTTTCCTACTTCTCAGTCATCTCTGACACCAGCCACCGACACAGCACTCCCTGTCTGTCCCTGGCACCCGGAGCTAGATCAAGGCTCACAAGTTAAAAGGACACTGTCCTTCAGACTGCCAAATAAGCAGATACCATCTGCAAACTCAGGAGTCTGCACAACAGCCTTATTTCTGATCTACTGGCTATAAATTTGGGGTTTTCCTACTACCCTTTCAGGATGCCAGCCACAAGCTTGGGGGCCTCCCCTGGGTCTGGTTCCCACTACTCCTTTGAGTTCGGTAATTACAGGTTTATTATAGCAAAAGGATACAAATCAGGATCATCATAAGGAAGAGACACATGGGCGAAGTCTGAGAGGGTTCCCAACGCAGAGCTTCCATATCCCAAAGACAGCATGTTGCCCTCCCTTTGCTAATAAGGAAGCTCTCAGGACCTCCATGTTCAGAGTCTGTATTGGTCTCGGACATTATCTAGTCACGATTGAGACCTCAGTACATATACATGCTAGATTAAATAATGCCTCCTGACCAGGTGGTCTTTCTGGTCTAGCCAGTCCCACTCATTAGTACAAATACTCAGGTGTGGTATGGAGATTTTAGATAATAAAAGCACCTCAATTACTAAAATTCCGAGCATTCTCTCTCAGGAACCAAGGACAAAGGCCAGATTTGTTTTGTTTTGGTAAGGTGGTTCATTACCACACGCCTACTGTATTTCTTGAATTGGTATATTTTCAGATAAAGATTGGGAGAGGGGCACTGGCTCAGAAGATGGAGATAACTGACGTAGATAAGGAGCAGTACGCTGTTTCTATGTTGAGGTCTTGCCCAGCTGTATTATGGAAGTGACATATCTGATAATCTTGTTCTGCTTCCCTGATTGAGACTAGCTGAACATAATCTTAGTGTTGCTATACTGTATTTTGTTTGTAATGTCAGATCTGAAGTATTCTCAAAAATCAGCATTTTCTGGGCAATTTGACTAGAGAACTTTATTTAAAAAAAAAGATGAAACTTTCTAAAGAGATCCTGTTAGAGTTCTGCCTGTGAACTCTGAAAACAGCCTCATGGCATATATTATCCCTTATACTTCTGTGTCAGTTAATATCCACTTGACTTTTTCTTCAGCATACAGTTTTTTGCAAACTTCCAAATGCTATTATTATCTTGCCTCATTGAGTTTAAATACAGGGTTTGTTACTCATACTAGGATTAAATTCAGCTACAGAAACTGTTGGCCTAATAACAGTGTTTTAGGCAAGATAGATGTTGATTTCTGTCTCTCATTCAGAGTGTCCTGGAAGTGTTGGTCCCCAGCTGGCATGATACTTCATGGTATCAGGGATCTGGACTCTTTTTATCTGGTTGCTTGGCATTGCATGTCTTCCATTTCCAAGGTCATCTCATTGTTCAAGGTCAGACTGGAACTACAGCCATCGTGTCCTTATGTTAGCCATGAGGCAAGGGGAAGTGAAGAAGGATACTTCTCAGAAGTTGCATTCACCCTTCTCCTTACACCCCTTTATTCAGAAGATAGTCACATGCTCACCAGTGGGTGCAGAGAAGGCTGGGGATTGTAGAATTTATTCCAGACAACCTTGGGCCTAGCAAAGGGGAGTTCTCTTGCTCTGGGTGAAGGAGGATATAGCTTATGAGTAGAGAACAAGCACTCTCTGCTCCGTTTCTTTATTCTTTGGGCTCTTCTTCCTATGCTTGAAGTTCAGCAGCTCCAATAATGGGCATGTTTTGTTTTTATTCTTTCATGGGTCTTCTGAAGATTTGATTTCATGAGATGCTTGGCACATATGCCATAACCTGTTGTTCATTGCCATTGAATTGATTCCGATTCATGGCAACCCCATGTGTGCAGAGTAAAACTGCTTTATAGGGTACATAAACAATATTCAGGTATTTAAACAGTATGTTCTTAAACTTTTTTTTTTTTTTTTCCTATTTACACTGTCAGTAAGGGAGAATTTCATGGCGCATTATCTCTTGTAGACTTCAACGTATTTTACAACTAATAAACTCTTCAGTATGTCTGATTGATTTTCTTTCCCTATGTTTTTCTCGAGACTTTAAAATTTTTTAGGTGGGGGGATGAGTGTCTCATTCGTCTCATGGATGAAAATGAGTGCTCCTTTTTAGTTAAAAGTTAATGTTCCTTTTTGTGTTCTAGGTGAACAGTGTGATAAACTTAGTGGTAATTTTGAAGTTTTTTGCCAGTTTTTTTGAATATAATATTTGCTTTTGCCCCCTGGTCTTTAGGGCAATAGATTGTCATTGAAAAGTGTTTTGATTGATTGACTTACTTAGAGGATTTGATTTCTTAAAGATTTTGATTGGTGAACCTTTACAATGATGTGAGTCTCGGAGCAGCAGGATTAAAAAGGTCTCTAAACTTATAAACCTGAAAGTAGTTCTCAGTCATTGAGACGTAGTTCTCAGTCATTCACACAACCCATAAATGCTTGAGTTCCTGAAATCTAGTGGACATTGGCCCCGGGAAGGCAGAAATGAATGACTGGCTGATTAAACAGAAGGAAAGCTTATTAAAAGGAATTGGACCATTCACAGATTCTTTGGGAGAGGTGGACAACCTGGCTCAGGGCTAATCTTCGAGGATCAAGACTCAGAACCGCGTTGTAGGACCACTGTGATGAGAAAACCAGTGCTATGCAGGCTCTCAGTGAGCGCTGGAGGAAACAGCCTGCCTTGGAGCAAAGCAGGTTCCACGCAGAGCCCGCCGCCCAGGTTGCTAACTCCTGAGTCAGGCACCGTACACCTGATGGAGGGAGCCTAGGTCTGTCCTAGGTGCAGAGCAAGCTGGGAATTTAGGGGGAAAACAACTATATGAGAAAATCCCTCGAATATAGCAAAAACATTCAGATGGATTGGCATCCAGAAAGTATGGTCAAACATTCACTACAAATGAGGAGCTTTTTAAAAAATTTTTTTAGTGAGGGTGGGGAAACAGGTACTCTCATAGGTTGCCGGTTTTGTCTGTTTAAACCTACTGGAATAAAAAAAATGCATGTATCCTTTGTCTTAATGGGCATATCTACCTCTAGGAATTTTTTTTGCAGGTAAATTTATAGCTGGTAAAGGTACACAAATACAGGGAAGGATATTCATTGAGCCTCAGTTGTAATAAAAAGATTGGAAATAATACAGGTCAATTAAGGGGCCTATTTAAATATATGATCATGTATCTGTTTGTTGGAATACCATGTAGCCATTTAAGGAAATGAAGCAGTTCTCTGATTTGGGAAGTTAGCCTCTAAGGTAAAATATTCAGGGAATATACAAAAGCAGCAGAGTGGTGCACCGTATGCTCTCGTTTGTGCAAAAAGAAAATACACCACACTTGCTTGTCACCCGATAGACCATCTCTGAAGGGATACGTGAGAAACTGGGGAGAATGATTTGGTGGCTGGGAATCAGAGAAGGGCAGAAGAAAGGCATTATTCTGTACAGCCCTACATACTTTTTCAATTTTGTATCATGAACACGTATTACAAGTTTTTAAATATTCAAGCCTTGATTACAAAAGGAAATTGCAAGTAAGTCACTGGAAATTATATTACCTGGTGATAACAACTGCTAGCATTTTGTAGATGTTTTTAGGATTTTTTAAAGTGTAGATAAGCGTTTTAATAAGTATATTTTCATTTTAAAAATACATTATATGGCACACTTTATGGTGTTTTATAACCTTGTTTCTTTCAATATATTGTGAATGTCTTTATATCAGTAGATATACGTTTACATCATTTTTAATGGCTCCATAATATTTGTTTGAATTAGCCTGTTGATGGGCATTTTGGTTGTTTCCAGTATCTTGCTATTCTAGGCATGGTATAGGATATTACATAATGTAACAAAACATGTTTAGTATAAAAATATACTCTCTTGTTCAGTGGTTTTGGCAAACTATATTTCCCCAGAATGATACACAGAAAGAAACTTTATTAGTTCTGTTTAGGTCTCCAGGTCTTTAATAATTCATCCTAACCATCCTTTACTCTAAAACCTTACTTCATCTGTTGAAATTCAAACCTTTATTCCATTACCCTTAAAAGATCTTTCTAAAATACTTGAATCATTTTGCCGCTCGCTTGTTCTAAAAATCTTGACTCCACCTATCCCATGGTTTACATTTAAACTCCTCAGCCTGACTCCCAACTTGACCTGTCTCTGCTTTCCAGCGTGACCTCCATGTCTTCCCAGAAAAGAGGCCTGGATTGCTTTCCAGTTACTTGGCTTCAAAGGCACCTCATAGCCTACTTTTTCTGCAAAGTTTTCCTGTCCATTGTCTCACAGAAATAGTATTTTCCTCAGTTGGTACTTTATATTTAGAAAGTTCCCTGTCTTCCTGACTTGATAATAAGCTTCTTGAGCTTCTGTGTGCATGTTATACATTCAGTAATGATTTGGTGAATTATTCTCCATTTTCTCATTAGTAGGTGATATTTACAGGTGAGCAGAAGTTCTTGTTCACACTAATCACATAAAATGGAAGAAGAGGAATTGGCTTTCCAAGTGCAAGATGCATTCTGGGGAGAAAGTGTGCTGTATCTTAAATACACATGTGTTAGATCTGTTGGAACGTCAGGTGAAGCTGGCCAATAAATATGTCAAGGTGGCCCACCGCCATTGCGCCATCTGACAGTCCTTTGTTTTCCTGTAGGTGGCAGAACTGCTGAAGCCATTGTAGATGCCGCTATCAGTGCTGTACGACAGCTCGTAAAGGATCGCATCGGGGGAAGGAGTGGTGGATATAGTTCTGGAAGACAAGTAAGGCTACATAGTTTCAACGTTTAATGTGTGATACTTTTGAAGTCTGAATGTGGACTTCTGATAGATCTTTTCTTTTTTTTTAATCTTTTAAATTGGTGAACTTTCCATTAAAAAATTATAATAGAGATTGGGTTAGCTGACCCCAGAGGGAGTCAGAGCCACCCAGCCTGCTCATTTGGCCTCCTCTCAATCAGCACTGCCATAGCCAGTCAGCCCCAGGGCATCTTGCCACAGCTCCATGGCATGAACCAGGCCCTCACATATGTTTCCTGGATCCAGGGTGAAATGGAAGAGTTTGGACTGCAGACGGAGAAAGCACTCCAGGCCAAGGGTGCTGGGATCAGAGGACAGAACAAAGAGGAAATTTGGATAACCTTTTGGCCTGTTTCTGGCAATTGGCCCACAAGCCGTAGAAAATTCTACATAAATGGATAGGAAAAATGAAGATGAGAAATAAGTTCCTGTTCATGGACTGGTATTCTAGATGCTCTTACACGAAATGCGGAGCTTAACCACAATGCACAGATGTTCTTGTGAAAAGGCATTCTTTCTGTATATAGTGTGTGTGCGTGTGTGTGTGTGTGTCTGTGTCTGTGTGTGTGTGTGATGGCTCTTCACTCTTAAAGGAAAGCCAAAAAACTAGCTGCTTTATATAGCTGTAAAGCGTGTCCAAAGATTTTCATGTTCTTGCCTTTTATTTCAAGCATAGACATTTAATGAGCACAGTTACCTCTTTTTTTATATTCCCTGTGGCTTTTGCCCAGCCAACAGAAAGCAGAATAACAATACTGTGATTTAGTACTGAAGAAAATTCTTGGAAAAAATAAAAAGATTAAATGTTATTTTTAGCTTTCTTGAATTTAGGGACTTTATTTATGAAAAGACAGTAATTGTAGTTATGTATAGCATCCTGGGATAAAGCAAGAACGATGCTTTGATCTGAAATAGAACAGTGTTGTTAAGGTGGTTCTTTGAGCCACATTAGAGTTTCTCTTATAAAAGGCAGGTGATGCAATTCAAGCACATGATGTATTTTATACTTTATGTATTGGTCTTTATTGAAAGTAGACTGTTTACCGTGCGAAAATAGTAATATTAAGGAATGCCCCCAATTTCAATTGAATAGTTTTTACTTGAAGAATAAAAATTCTAAAACTTCTTTAAGATGTAGACATGACTAATGTTTTGTATACATACATATGTGTATATATACACACACATGTTGTTAGGTGCTGTCGAGTTGGTTCTGAGTCACAGGAACCCTGTGTCCAACAGAACAAAACACTGCCCAGTCCTGCGCCTCACAGTTGTTATGCTTGAGCCCGTGGCTGCAGCCAGTGTGTCAGTCCATCTCCTTGAGGATCTTCCCCACTTTGACTGACCTTCTAGTTTACTAAGCACAGTATCCTTCTCCAGGGACTGATCCCCCCGATAACATGTCCAAAGTATGTGAGACGAAGTCTTGCCATCCTCGCTTCAAAGGAGCATTCTGATTGAACTACTTCCAAGACAGCTTTGTTTCTTCTTTTGGCAGTCCATGGTATACTCAGTATTCTTCACCAACACCATAATTCAAAGGTGTCATTTCTTTGGTCTTCCTTATTCATTGTCCAGCTTTCGCATGCATATGAGGAGACTGAAAATAACTGTGGCTTGGGTCAGGTGCGCCTTAGTCCACAAAGTGACGTTTGCTTTTAACACTTTAAAGAGATCTTATGCAGCAAATTTGCCTGATGCAATATGTTGTTTGCTTTCTTGACCCCTGCTTCCATGAGTGTTGATTGTGGATCCAAGTAAAATGAAATCCTTAACAACTTCAATCTTGCCTCCATTTATCATGATAATGCTTTATTGGTCCAGTTCTGAGGATTTTTGTTTTCTTTATGTTGAGGTGCAATCCATACTGTAGAGCTTGATCTTCATCAGTAAGTGCTTCAAGTCCTCTTCACTTCAGCAAGCATTGTGTCATCTGCATATCACAGATTGTTAATGAGCCTTCCTCCAATCCTGATGCCATGTTCTTCTTCATATAGTCCGGCTTCTCAGACTGCTCAGCATACATATTGAATATAAGTATGATGAAAGGATACAGCCCTAACACGTACCTCTCCTGATTTTAAACCACACAGTATCCCGTTGTTCTATCAACTGCCTCTTGGTCTATGTACAGGTTACACATGAGCACAATAAAGTGTTCTGGAATTCCCATTCTTTGCAGTGTTATCCATAATTTGTTATGATCCACACAGTCAAATGCCTTTGCATAGTCAATAAAACACAAGTAACATCTTTCTGGTATTCTCTGCTTTCAGCCAAGATCCATCTGACATCAGCAGTGATGTCCCTCGTTCTATGTCCTCTTTTGAATCCGGCTTGAATTTCTGGCAGTTCCCTGTCGATGTACTGCTGCAACTGTTTTTGAATTATCTTCAGCAAAATTTTACTTGTGTCTCATGTTAATGATATTGTTCGATAATTTCCACATTCTGTTGGATCACCTTTCTTTGGAATGGGCACAAATATGGATCTCTTCAGTCGATTGGCCAGGTAGCTGTTCTCCAGATTTCTTGGCATAGATGAGTGAGCACTTCCAGCACTGCATCCATTTGTTGAAATATCTCAGTTGGTATTCCATCAGTTCCTGGAGCCTTGTTTTTTGCCAGTGTCTTCAGTGCAGCTTGGACTTCTTCCTTCAGTACCATCAGTTCTTGATCATACGCTACCTCCTGAAATGGTTGAACGTTGACCAATTCTTTTTGGTACAGTGACTCTGTGTATTGTTTCCATCTTCTTTTGATGCTTCCTGAATTGTTCAGTATTTTGCCCGTAGAATCCTTCAGAATTGCAACTTGAGGCTTGAATTTTTTCTTGAGTTCTTTACGCTTGAGAAATGCCAAGTGTGTTTTCCTTTTGGTTTTTTAACTCCATGCCTTTGCACGTTTCATCATAATACTTACACTTTGTCTTCTCGTTGCCCTTTGAAATCTTCTGCTCAACTCTTTTACATGATCATTTTTTCTGTTCCCTTTAGCTACTCTACATTCAAGGGCAAGTTTCAGACTCTCT
The DNA here is from genome assembly GCF_000243295.1 of Trichechus manatus latirostris. NCBI lineage: Eukaryota > Metazoa > Chordata > Mammalia > Sirenia > Trichechidae > Trichechus > Trichechus manatus. Next base: position 8,129,776 of record NW_004443959.1, read on the forward strand.
TCTGACATCCATTTTGGTCTTTTCTTTCTTTCCTGTCTTTTTTATGACCTTTTGCTTTCTTCGTATACGATGTCCTTGATATCATCCCACAACTCATTTGGTCTTCATTCATTAGTGTTCAATGAGTCAAATCTATTCTTGAGATGGTCTCTAAATTCAGGTGGGATATATTCAGGGTCATACGTTGGCTCTTGTGGACTTGTTCTAATTTTCTTCATCTTCTTCTTGAACTTGCATATGAGCAGTTGATGGTCTGTTCTGCAGTCAACCCCTGGCCTTATTCTGACTGATGATATTGAGCTTCTCCATTGTCTGTCTCTACAGATGTAGTTGATTTGATTCCAGTGTATTCCATCCGACAAGGTCCACATGTATAATCGCTGTTTATGTTGTTGAAAAAGGGTATTTGCAGTGAACAAGTTACTGGTCTTGCAAAATTCTATCATGAGATCTCCAGTATCGTTTGTATCACCGAGGGCGTATTTTCTAACTACAGATTCTTCTTTGTTTCCAACTTCAACATTCCAATCGCCAGTAATTATCAATGCATCTTTAGTGCACGTATGATCAATTTCGGACTGCAGAAATTGATAAAAATCTTCAATTTCTTCATCTTTGGCATTAGTGGCTCGTTCGTAAATTTGAATAATAGTTTTATTAACTGGTCTCCCCTTGTAGGGGTGTGGATATTATCCTATCGCTGACAGCAGTGTACTTCAGGATACATCTTGAAATGTTCTTTTTGACAATGAATGTGATGCCATTCCTCTTCAAGTCATTCCTGGCATAGTAGACCATATGATTGTCTGATTTAAAATGGCCAATACCAGTCCATTTCAGCTCACTAATGTCTAGGAGATCAATCTTCAAACGTTCCATTTCATTTTTGATGACTTCCAATTTTCCTAGATTCATACTTTGTACATTCCACTTTCCAGTTATTAATGGATGTTCACAATTGTTTCTTCTCATTTTGAGTTGTGCTGCATCAGCAAGTGAAGGTCCCAAAAGCTTTACTTCATCCACGTCATTAAGATTGACTCTACTTTGAGAAGGGAACTCTTCCCCAGTCATCTTTTGAGTGCCTTCCAACCTGAGGGGCTCATCTTCTGGCATTATATCAGACAGTGTTCCACTGTTATTCATAAGGTTTTCACTGCCCAGTTGTTTCAGAAGTAGACCACCAGGTACTTCTTCCTAGTCTGTCTTCGTCTGGAAGCTCTGCTGAAACCTGTCCACCACGGGTGACCCTACTGAGGTGTTTTTGTTTGTTTGTTTTTAGTGAAACAGTACTTCAATGTAAAAGTAATGGTGCTTCTATTCTTTTTCTTTTGGTATTTGAAATGCCATGGCACAGCTTAGCTTCCAGCAACACACAAGCCACCCAGTATGACAGACTGACAGACCGAGTGTGGATATATACATATATACCCTCCCCTCCCATATATATACACACACACACATACGCATTTATAACTGGAATGGTGTTATTTTTGACCAAGTTGTAATTTAAGATTTTGCATGTACTTAAATGACAGGGCAGAAGTGAAAGTTCAAGTAAGAAAGACGTGATTGAACTGACAGATGACACCTTTGACAAAAATGTCCTAGATAGCGAAGATGTTTGGATGGTTGAGTTTTATGCTCCTTGGTGTGGACACTGCAAAAAGTAAGTATTGTTTACCAAGTTGTCTTTTAAGTCACTGAACTTCTAGTGTATGTATTTGGTTCATTTTGAAAGAGGTGAAGTAGATAATAGATAACCTCTGAGATTTTGTGCAGAAAAGCTGATACTCAGCGAATGTTAAACCTTGATATTAGTGCCTAGAGTTCCTTCCGTCATTTCAAGAATTAACAGGGGAGTAGGATCCAGAGTTGGGGGAAGTAATGAAGGATTGGAAAGCAAATGCAAAGGATGGTATCAAAAGTTTGTAAAGCTACGCGCAGTGTGGTTTCCAGGTGTGACATATCTGGATTGGAGAGAAAGCTACATAAATTAGTTAAAGTGTATTTGCTTTGAGTTAAAATGCAAATCTTTTTCCATAGTCTAGAGCCAGAATGGGCTGCTGCAGCTACGGAGGTGAAAGAGCAGACAAAAGGAAAAGTGAAACTAGCAGCTGTAGATGCTACAGTTAATCAGGTCCTAGCCAACCGATACGGGGTGAGTATATTTATAAGACTCATTTCTTTGTAAAATACACAGTATTGTCAAGTGTTTCCCCATTTGGTTCTCCAGGCCTCCCCATAAGGTAGGAGGGAAGTGTTCAGCCAGTCTGTAAATAAGGATGTAAGAATTTAGCTTAAGTCACCTTATTGTCAAAACTACTAAGTCTGGAACTCAGGGCTGTCGTATTTTTGTTGTTTTTAACATCACCCTATTTCTACTGTGTACTTAACGTAGCTCAGCTCGCCCGAGTTTCTACAAGTTTTTCATATGGCTTTTGAAAGGTGATCCATTTGTTCTAGAATAGATACATTGTATTAATTGTAGATGCAGGGCTTGAGTAAGATTTGGCTAAACCTCACAGCCTGTTAAAGACTCCCTGATTGACACTACCTGCGTGTGTCACCCTTTGACATTGATGGCACACTGGGATGTTTTTGTTAAATTACTTCTAAGGTGGTTTTAGGAACCATAGAAATTGTGTTGTCTTTAATTAATGTTATTTTTACTTCATACAGTGGTGTTTGGTTTTTTTTAAATAGATTAGGGGATTTCCTACAATCAAGATTTTTCAGAAAGGCGAGCCTCCTGTGGATTATGATGGTGGTCGGACAAAATCTGACATAGTTTCACGGGCCTTAGATTTGTTTTCTGATAATGCCCCACCTCCTGAGCTGCTTGAGGTAAACCACCGAAATCATTTATACTAAGAAACGCTTTCCCAGTCTGATAGTGGGGAATATTAAAGTGATTTGAACTTCCAAATGGGCAAAAAAATGTCTGATGAAATGCTTCTTTTCATAGCTTTTGGCACTAAAATAATTGCACTGTGAGCAAAAATGTACCCTAAGCTTCTTACCAGTAGAGTGGATCTAGTCACTTTTTTGTTTATCATTCTCAAAATAATAGCTAGTGTGTATTGTGTACGTAGCCATGTAATTTTCCAGTGCTTTTACGTAGATTTTTTCTCATTTACTTTCATGTAAATAATAATAGATATTATTTATATGAGCTTGAAGAAATTACTTTAGGAAGCTCTCCATGCCTCAGTTTCCCCATATGTAAAAAAGGGATAAAAATGGTAGACCCATGATAGGAACCCAAACGCTGATTTCAGAGATTATGTATATATGCTGTAATAGAGCAAAATTGATTGTCTAAATTCATAAGAATCAGGATCAGCACAAAGCTGGTTCCTGTGAGGTACAGGTCAGGTATATCTCCACTTTCCCACTTCTCCATTATTTCTGATACTAACCACTCCCCCCACGGCACTCTGCTTCTCTGCTGGGTTCCATAATTGGTTGCAACGGCCACACACAGCTCACGGACCATACTCACAGTTATGTGGCTTATTAGGGATGTAACAGGCTACAACTTAGGTTCAGGATCAACCTGGAAGTCACAGGAACAACTTGACATCAGCGTCAGGAAGCCCACAGGCAAGGTCTGGAAGGGTGCCTCAAGTAGAGCAAATAAGCTGTCTTCTGGAACAGCTCTAGCTAGCACTGTTCTGGGCCAGTGCCGCCATCCTTCTCCAGTGATTAGCAGGCGCAGCTTCTCTGCCAGGCAGCTGTCTTCTCTGCTGTTAGGTGCTCCGCCGCGGACCTCTCTGTTGCTGACTGGCCCAGCTCATAGCCAGTGTATCAGTTCGCTCATCTGCTCAGTGCCTTCAGGCCTCTTTACCATCAGGCTCTCTGCTGTCAGGCCTCTCAGTTGCTAACTGGCCTAGTTCATAGCCAGTGTAGCAGGACTGCTCTGCTCCCAGGTGGCTCTGCTTCTCTGCCAGCCCAGGTCTTAACCAGCAGCTCTCTCAGCTGCAGCTTTTTTGTACCAGGCCTGAGAGGACCCTCCATGTCCAAGGACACACTTCCCTTCTCCTGTCAACCAGGAAGTATCTGAAAACCTGTGCGTGTCAGCCGTTTATATGTCTCAATCCTCATCAGTTACAAGGCAGGGCCTCCTTCACAGGCCAGAGTTCAACCAGTTCTCAGTTACCCATGAGTTGTCAGTCACCTCAGAGGGTAACATTTTCTGCCAGCAGGGACCTCCTCCTGTGGGTAGAAGTACCAGCCTCCTGGGGTAGAAGGCAACCTGGGAGGTCCCCCAAGTTGTTTCTCTAAAGAACTAGGGGAAAGGTAACAACTCCTTAGGAAAATGTCTCAAGCTATTTTCCCAAAGAACCAAGGCAAAAGGCCACATAAAGGAACTCATTGCACCACATGTGCAAATAGCTCACTACCGCCACAGACAGATGTCTTAGAAATATGTAAAAAATGTTCACATAGAAGACTGAAGTTTTTTTTTTTAATTGTTGTAGTTTAAGTGAAAGTTTACAATTTAAGTTAGTCTCTCATACAAAAATTTATACATACATTGTTACATGACCCTGATTGCTCTCCCTATACTGTGACAGCACACTCCTCCTTTCCACCCGATTGCCCGTGTCCGTTCAGCCAGCTCCTGACCCTCTCTGCCTTCTCATCTCACCTCTGAACAGAGGCTGCCCTTTTAGTCTCATGTATCTACTTGAGCTGAGAAGCAGTCTTCGTGAATATCATTTTATGTCCCACAGTCCAGTCCAATCTTTGTCTGAAGAGTTGGCCTCGGGAATTATTTTAGTTATGGGTTGACAGAGAGTCCAGGGGCCAGGCTTTCTGGGGTTCCTCCAGTCTCAGACCATTAAGTCTGGTGTTTTTACTAGAATTTGAGTTCCGCATCCCACCCTTCCCTGCTCTATCAGGGATTTTGTGTTGTGTTCACTGTCAGGGCGGTCATTGGTGGTAGCCGGGCACCATCTAGTTCTTTTGGTCTCAGGCTGATGAAGTCTCTGGTCTTTGTGTCCCTTTCTGTCTCTTGGGCTAATACTTTCCTTGTGTCTTTGGTGTTCTTCATTCTCCTTCACTCCAGGTAGTTGGGACCAATTGATGCATCTTAGATGGCCACTTGCTAGCTTTTAAGACCCCAGATGCCACTCACCAAAGTAGGATGCAGAACATTTTCTTAATAAACTTTGTTATGCCAATTGACCTAGATGTCCTCTGAAAGCGTGGTCCCCAGACTCCCTCCCCTGCTATTCTGTCCCTCAAAGTGTTTGTATTCAGGAAACTTCTTAGCTTTGGTTGAGTCCAGTTGTGCTGACTTCCCCAGTAATGTGTGCTGTCCTTCTCTTCACCTAAGATTCTTGTCTACTATCTAGTTATCGAGTAACCCACACCCTCCCTCCTGACCCTCGTAACCATCAAAGAATGTTTTCTTCTGTGTTTAAACCTTTTCTTGAGTTCTTATAATAGTGGTCTTATGCAGTATTTGTCCTTCTGTGACTGACTGAATTCACTCAGCATAATGTCCTCCAGCTTCCTCCATCTTAACAAGATGTTTCATGGCTTCATCGTTGTTCTTTATCATTGTGTAGTATTCCACTGCTTGGATATACCATAATTTGTTTATCCGTTCTTCCGTTGATGGGCACCTAGGTTGTTTCCATCTTTTTGCTATTGTGAATAGTGCTGCAGTGAACATGGGTGTAAATATATCTATTCGTGTGATGGCTCTTATTTCTCTAGGATATATTCCAAGGAGCGGGACTGCTGGATCGGATGATAGTTCTCTTTCTAGCTTTTTAAGGAAACACCAAATCGATTTCCAATGTGGTTGTACCATTTTACATTCCCACCAACAGTGTATACGTGTTCCAGTCTCTCCACAACCTCTCCAGCATTTATTATGTTGTGTTTTTTGGATTAATGCTAGCCTTATTGGGGTGAGATGGTATCTCATTGTAGTTTTGATTGGCATTTCTCTAATGGCTAATGATCGTGAGCATTTCTTCATCTGTCTGTTAGCCGCCTGAATGTCTTCTTTGGCGAAGTGCCTGTTCATATCCTTTGCCCATTTTTTAATTGGGTTATTATTGTGTTTTTGTTGTTGGGGTTTTGCAAGGACTGAAGTTCTTAGTGAAATTACCATAATGATATAAACATCTTTTATAAAGCACTATTGTTGTTTCCTTAATGCATACAAGAAGTATTATTTGGTAGAGTCTATCCCTTTAGTGAAAATGACAGTGCTAAGTTTTTTGGGTATTGTGTCATGCACCCTGAAACAGTACTTATAACAATGCTTTGTCTTCTGGGTTTCCTCAGATAATTAGTGAGGACATTGCCAAGAAGACTTGTGAAGATCATCAGCTCTGTGTTGTGGCTGTGCTGCCCCATATTCTTGATACTGGTAAGATTAGCAGAAACTCATTTTCCATTGGTTCTATGGCCATGAACTCTTGAGAAGACATCCTAAAAAGAGTAATTTTATGGACTGCTTTATTTCTACATTTAAAAACTTTTGTCTGTTTAAATCAGGAGCTACAGGCAGAAATTCTTATTTGGAAGTTCTTCTGAAGTTGGCAGACAAATACAAAAAGAAAATGTGGGGGTAAGTTATTAAACTTTTTAATCTCACTATCAAAGTTATCTTAACAGCAGATTTATTTTAGGATGTGGAAGAATTTTTCTGTGGCCACAAATAACGGAATAAACCTGGATTCATGTAAGGTTTGAAACAAAGTAGCCTCTACAGAGTTAGGGGAAAATTATCTTTACTCTTAAGTAACCAGAAAAGTCGTTCTTAAATCCCAAGAGTCATGTAATAAAACTAAAAGATGACTTCATTGTATACAGCTTTTAATGGTTAGATTCTGATAAAAGCTTATAAGACACTTCTATGTACCACAGTGTACATTTTTCTCGTAGAAATCATATTTTAAATGGTGGGTGGGGTCCCAGGCTAGCAAGCAAAAACTTAATTAGGAATGTAGCTGACTTCTACCAGAGCTCTGGAGACTAAATAAAGAGTGAAGGCTGGATCTGGGCAAATTTTTAAAACAAAATGTATCTCCTTTTCATTCATCTTCTTGCTTCTTGTCCACATTATCCAAGAGATGCTTCCACAGGTACCTGGTGCCCCTGCTGTCCCTCTCGCAGAGACCTTATTGCTCTGTCATTATTCTAACAAATATTTATTATATGCCTACAAAATGCTGCATTCTAAAATTATTTATACATAGTATTTTAAAAGTTAGTTTAAGATACTTGATTGAGCATTTTTACAGTATTGGTTAATGACTCATCCGTAACTCTTTTTTAAAAGAAATTGTTACATGTTTTAAAGAGTATGCAAAATAACCCAGGTGATACTGGTCAAATTTCAGGTAACAAAGAAAGGGGAAATTTATGTAATTTAGTGGACTGGTGGGGATTGGGCAAAAAACTGTCTGAGTAGATAGACCAGTTCATTCTGGAGACTTCTGGAGTTAGGGCTTATGGGAACAAAAGGGAGGAGCTAGAGTTAGCTAAAGGCCCATCTAAAATACATTATTTAAAAATTTATCTTTTGTTCTTTGATGTATTCCTGTACCCATTTCATTCCACAAAATATTTGAAGTATAATCTTTTATTCTTTAATTAAGATCTACCAGATTCTAACTAATTTGAAAGGGATCCTTGCCCTAAAATCCAGTTTGCTTTTCTAGATGGCTGTGGGCAGAAGCTGGCGCCCAGTATGAGCTTGAGAATGCACTGGGGATTGGCGGGTTTGGATACCCCGCCATGGCCGCCATTAATGCACGCAAGATGAAATTTGCACTTCTGAAAGGGTCTTTCAGTGAGCAGGGCATTAATGAATTTCTCAGGTAATGGCTTGTTTTCTGGTCTTACTTTCTGGAGTGGGCAGGGTTTTGTTTTGTCTGGTTCCCTTGCAGTTTTTGATTCAAAACTAGGTTTGTATAGACCAGGCAATAAATGTAGTTATTCTGGATTTGAAATTCTAGAGAATGAGATAATTACAAATTAGAGCATTTAAATCATCTTTCCTTACTTTGTTCTTTTTCCAGTGGAAGTACTCCATATGGTGAGTGATGCTAATGTTTCCCTACCCTCAGGCCACCCTACTTGCCATGCTGTGCACCTGGCATAGGGCTCTGTGGGTTACCACAAGGGGCACCCTTTTCTAATTCTCGTGGATCTCATAGGGATAAAGGCAGACCTGCCTCACCCATTCCTACCCTAGTGTACTTTGCACTCCTGACTTCAGGTAATAGGGTTTCCATTTCTGGGCACTTGGCTTTGGAATGTAGTTATTTGAAAATGGGTGGGTTTACTTAAATGAGTCCAACAGTATGCGAACAACATGATAGGTTCCCTTGTTAGGGCCTTATATTTATTTAATTCATCCTAGAAGCTGATACAGTCACTTCTTAGATGAATACAAAGCACTGACCTAGAGTTTTTGTTTCAGGTCTTACTTTCTTCCTTTCTAATTTATCAGCTGCTTTATGAAAGTTATTCAGCATACAAAGGTAGCTCAGGAGGTTATGATGAATAGTGAAAAGTAATAATAATGTTCTGAAAGTCTGTGCACCTCTTCTGCCAGCCTTACTAGTTCACATCAGCAGAAGTCATTTGGGGACTGTACTGTGCGGCCAGAAGAGTATGGGCTCTGAAGTGAGACTATCAAGGGTCACATGTTAGTTTTGCCACCTGTGAGCTGACCTTGAAGGAGCCCTGCTGGCTCAGTGGCTAAGTGTTTGGCTGCTAATTGAAAGGTTGGTGATTTGAACCTACCAGCCGCTCCGCAGGAGGAAAATGTGGCAGTCTGCTTCCATAGGGTCTCTGAGTCGTAATCCATTAGACAGCAACAGGTTTAAGCTGACCTTGAGCAAAGCAGAGGTATGGTGGAGTGATTGAAAGGGCAGCTTCTTTAACGTCTCTGCTAGCTATTTGGCTTTGGGTGAGTTACGTAACTTTTCTGCACCGCAGTTTCTTTGTTTTCTAAATGGGATAATAATAGCACCTCCTATAGTGTCCTTGGAGAATTGAAAGACATCACCAGGAAAAGCTTAGAGTAGTACTGGAACAGAATAAAACCCTTAATGTTAGCTGTTTTTAAGACAATGTAAGTATGTCATAAACTTGAGACAATCACTTTCGTGCTGGAGACCAGTACACAGGCTTGTGGTTCTCAAACTTTGTATCTTGGTCTTGGAGTAGCCAAGACCTCAGACCCTACCACGCTACCAGTGGTGAGTATGAGGTAATAAGTAGAAAGAAGAAAAATATATTACAGTAAACTTGATTCTAGCTACATATGAATTTTTGTTTTCTAACAAAAAGATGTCAACTTGTACACAACACACCACCAGTGAAGTTGACTCGTTCAAACAACCCAGGATTAGAGCTAGCAGAGAGATGATGTACTTTTGTGCTTAGCAGTGAGAGGCATGAATTATTTATACTTGAAAAGTACACATACCTGTCTTAATCTGGCTTTTGAAAAACATGAAGCTAAAAAATACTGTTAGCACAAATACGTAAAGTTGTTCAAACAACCTGTAAGAATTAGTAACAGTGAAGCTAAACTAACAGTTTATGAATATAGAGCGGCGGCAGTTGAAAACTGTGATCAGCTCAAAACAACATACTAAATGATTCCCACATCCTTCCTGAGAAATGTCAGCTAGACTTGTTGAGAATTTAATTGCTTACTGTATTTTGGCTAACTGTATTAACACCAAATTTACCAGCTGCTGTCAGGTCAGTTCCAATTCCTGGCAACCTCATGTGTATCAGAGTAAATTGCTCCGTAGGGTTTTCAGTGGCTGATTTTTTGGTAGTAGATCTCCAGCTTTTCTTCCAAGGCATCACCGGGTGGACTCGAACCTTCAGTTGTTCACTTAGTAGGCAAGTCCATTACCTGCTTGCCCCCCGCAGGGACTCTCAGGTTCAGTAGTGTAAATATAAGTTTGGAATGGTGTATTACGCACAAAGATGTGAAGAACGGACTTAAGTTTTTATATCGGTTGATGCCTGTTCAGTTTCTTTGAAAGCAGGGGCTGTGTTTCCCACCAAACCAAACCTATTGCGGTCGAGTCAATTCCAACTCATAGTGACCCTATAGGATAGAGTAGAACTGCTCTGCAGGGTTTCCAAGGAGCGCCTGGTGGATTCGAACTGCTGACCTTTTGGTTAGCAGTTGTTGCTCTTAACCACTACGCCACCAGGGTTTCCCATGTTTTCCCCAGTCTCTCTTAATTAGTAGTAGAGATACCTGTTAGTATTTAGCCCTAGAAAGAAGAGTGGGAGAGGGGAGGGGCACCATTTAATAGGAGTATTGAAAAAAATGTAAACAGTCGAACTCTGCCCTGAAGAGTTTTGTTCCCGTTTAAAACGAGGGTTTGGCATCTTTCAGTCACTCTTGTTGCTGACATTAAGTGGGGAGCACCAACCCCATCTGCCAAATGTCCGATAGCAGATACATCTCTGCGTTCTATAGATGAAGCCGATGCAGATGATAAATAACCTGATTAAGGACACAAAACTAGCAAGAGTAGAACTGCTAGCTCTCTATTACTCTCATGGATTTGTGTTTCCCTTGCAAGCTTAAATTTGCTCATGCTCCTTAATAGTAAGTTGAGCCATTCTGACATAGATTTTAGGGAGAACTGCGTGAGACACTGTGTGTTCTTTGTCTGCCCGTACACCTGTGTGTTAGTCAGCGTCCTGTCCTATGCTAATACTGGCAGTTTAATGACTGGTGGGGAAGTGGGTTTCTAGAGCCCATTTTTAATCCTGTTTTCTGAATATAACTGATACATGTACGCTGGGCATTACTGACATACTGTGTTGGAGGTTGTCCTGTGCATTGTAGAATGTTTAGCAGCATTCCTGGTCTCTCCCAGTAGATAACCCACCACTGCCACCCATCGTGACCATCAGAAAGGTCTCCAGACATTGCCAAATGTTCCAGGGAGGGAGGGGAGGCAAAGTTGCCTCCTTTTAATAACCACTGATATACATTGTAAAAAAAAGCAAGGTAGCAAAAGCAGTGGATAAAATTAGCCATTTTTTTCCCCACTATACAAAATAAGTATTGTCAGACACATAACAAGAGAGTTGATATCCTGAGGTTTGGAGGTTTCCCCCTTCTTTTAACAATATTCAGAGTACCCTTCACCAGAGCATCATGGCAAGCTCCTTTGAAAGAAGTCTTTGCTCACACCCTAGTGATTGTTTTTACACCTTCCCGGTGAAATGTTCTTAATACCTACAGTGTCAAGACTTAACATGCCGTTCCTGGGTATACCTCTTCTTACAGCTCGAGGTGCGAGAGAATTGCCATCATCTATAGATTACTGTGGAAACCCTGGGGGCGTAGTGGTTAAGAGCTACGGCTGCAAACCAAAAGGTCGGCAGTTCGAATCCACCAGGCGCTCCTCGGAAACTCTGTGGGGCAATTCTACTCTGTTGTGTAGGGTCGCTGTGAGTCGGAATCGACTCGACGGCAACAGGTTGTAGATTACCATAGGCCCACTACGACTCACCTCGGCGGCACACAACAGCAACAACATAGATGACTGAGAAGGCCTCCGATAATACTTTAAGGCAGTTGCTAGTGCCTGTGGGCCTGGGGGCCGGTTTCAAATGCTTGCTATAAAAATCTGAGGAAGGGAGTTCAATTTTAGTTTTCAGAGACTAGTCATCTTTCAGAAAGCCTTTCTAGGGTCTTAAGTTCGAGAATTTTCTTAATCAGATATATCAGTATTGCTTTTATCCACGTTCTAGGTCAACTTGGATAGCTTTTATGTACTTAATTTGTATTTTAGCAAAATAATGCTAGGTCTTAAAAATTATTGATAGTAAATGGCTTTATCTGAGGCCAAGTCCTAAATGAAGACTCTCAAACCTAATTATATTATTGTCCCTATTTGAGAATATAATACTGTTCATGAGATATTTTTCAGAAATACATTGCACCAAGAGGTGAGAAATAACTTTTGCGTAGACATTTTAGGCAAGTCATTATTTTTGAAAGTTGCCTACATGCATTGTAAACTGATGTGCTTGTTTTGGTAATTTTTTCCCTTAAGGGAGCTCTCTTTTGGGCGTGGATCTACAGCACCTGTAGGAGGTGGGGCCTTCCCTAAAATAAGTACAATAGAACCTTGGGATGGCAAGGATGGTGAGGTAAGTCGAGTGCATAGGGCTTGTTTTTGTTATATTTTTTAATCCTTTTTTTGCTTCCCAAATTCCTGTGCATTTTTTAAAAAACATTTTATTGTGCTTTAGGTGAAAGTTTACTTAGCACATTAATTTTCTGATCAGTGATTATTACACTGATGGTTTGTGACGCTGGTTACAATCCCGGCCGTGTGTCAGCACTCCCCATTTCCTCGCTGGGTTCCCCCTTCCCTTTAGTCCAGTTGCCCTGTCCCTGCCTGTCTTTTCATCTTTGGTTTTGGGCAGATGTTGTCCTTTTGGTCTCATAGTCCACTGTCCTAAGGAGTACACTCTTCACAGAGGTGGTTTATTTTATAGCACTGTGTATTATTTGGCTGAAGGGTGGCCTCCGGGAGTGTCTCTAGTTTTAAGTTAGTAGGTTGTCTTAGGGCAGTAGTCTCAAGGGGTTCCTCCATGCTCTTTCAGACCAGAAAGTCGTCTTTTTCTTTTTTTGAATTTGAATTTCATTCTACATCTTTTATGCATTCTACCTGGGACCTTCCACTGTGATCCTGGTGAGAGTGGTTGGTAGTGGTAGTCAGGCACCATCTAGTTCTGTTCACAGGCTAGAGGAGGCTGTGGTTCGTCCTTGTGCATTTTTGCTACTTGTAAATCAATTCCTTTCTATCAAACCCAGAGCCTTGGCATGCCAGAATATTAGCATAGCCTCACAGACCTTTGTTAAAATTCTCTCTCAAGACACTTCACTCTGATCTTCCCTATTAAAAAGTGCTAGGTGGCATTAAATATTCTTGAAGAGACACCCAAGGTACTTAATTTCAATAATTATTAGTTTGTTTTCCTAACTGTCACCCCTAAAGTAAGTATTTAACCTGGAATTCATTTATTTTGTCTTAGAGAGATACAAAATTATAGCTTTACAATTTGCATTTATTCCTGTGTAGTTCGGAGAGGCTGCCTTAAAAGGACAATTTAAATGGCTTTCAGTTGGAAGGAGATAGCTGGGTACTGTGTTAAAATAACTTTTCATCTGAGTTCTCAGCTTTTCCATCTATATAATAGGCAAAGTGAAAAAATAACTGGTTTGAGGAGAAACTGGTTTTGTTGAATGTTCAGGGCCCTCCCTGGGTACCTGCAGTTCTGGGTTACACGCAGCAGTGCATATTCATGATGGTCTTCTGTTCACAGCTTCCTGTGGAAGATGATATTGATCTCAGTGATGTAGAGCTCGATGACTTAGAGAAAGATGAGTTGTGAGATACGCAGCATGAAAATTCAGTTTTCTTTTCTTGGGAGCCGATTTTTCCAGCAGTGAAAGAACATTCCTAACAATCCGACGGATCTACAGTGGCCTTTGTAACCAAGAAGTAGCACTCGATTGGTCATTTGAAAACACTGCAACGGTGAACTTTTGCATCTCAGGAAAACATTGAAAAAATTCTGTGAATCGTTGTAGCCAGTGAATTGGGTTGTATTCTGTCAAATAATATTTGAAGAAAACTGATGGTGTGTTGAAACGTATTTTCCATCCCTCTGACTGCTGCCTGAATGTTCCTTAAGGCTGTTTCTTATATGTGTTTTTTATTGTGATTCCTTCATTTGAATATTCATGGTTTTTTTCCATTGAAGAATAAAACAAATATTTTGGACAATGCTGATAAATGTATGAAATTACTGTCCATATCATAAATTCAGAGTCTGATGTTCAGCCAGTAAATTAATATTATAAAGTGACTCCCCTGATGTCTTTCCTCCTTATAAGCTTTTTTAAAAGGAAAAAAAGACCCTTTTCATTCAGATGATGTCATCTGAATACCTGCCACGATGCAGATTTTATGTGTTCTAAAATTTTAAATTCCATTTGTAAATGTAAAGCAGTTTTTTTAAAGTATGGAAGACAATGGATTGTCATTTGAGAACTGCATTTCATGCCCAGTATTTTGTCTTTTAGGGCATCACTAGTGCCTAATCGGGAATATGAGCTCCAGGTTGTTTATATTCTGACCCGACTCTCAAAATGTCAAGACAGGCGATGCAGCAGCAGGTTGCCGGTTTGTAGGCAGAGTCCGCATTTGTGCGTAACAGAAATGAAAGGCTAAACAGTGAACGTTGAATTGTGTTAGAATCTAAGCGAAGAGTCAATTCAAAGGACTGAGAGCATTTCTTTATTGTAACTTAAAAAAAAAATAAATACAACTGTACCTAACTGTGTGAGCAATTTCTCTGCAAATCTAAATTACACAGGACGTTTAAACAATTGTCTGGCTAAGAGAAAGAGGCATCTGTAGTCGTTTGCATGGATGTGGAAGCGTAGTGCTGGCTGACCTCTCTAGTCAAGAAGACTTAGGTCAATGTGGAAGTAGACGTAAGGAAAATAATCCTGGTTATTAAATTGTAATCCTGGGATCTCCACAGATGCCTGTAAAAGAAGACATGGTAATATAGTTTAGTCACATAAACGACAATTTCCTGTTTGTCTTTAATTTTTCATATTTTTTTGAGGAAGCTCTCCAGCCATTGACCATATTTTCTGCTTTGCAACTCCTACCCCCACCAACATGCCCACATCTGTCTTTCCTTGTTTGGCTGTAACATTTGTGATGTACGGATTTCCATAACAGGCTGGCAAGTACCATTTTCTGAAAATATTACCCATATGGAGAGTTGGGGCTTACTACAGAAATACAGCTATTATACTTGCAAACCTACATCCAATATACTTGCAGCTGCTACTTCATCCAAGTGTCTGAAGATGGAGTTTAGCACTTCTCTTAAACGTTTGGTGGATGACTTCTTATGAGGTTGTAGAAGCACTGCCTGAAAATTGACTGGTAGTCCATACCTTTTCAGATAAATAAAATGTATAAATAAGGTATTCCAGATGTAAATATGGATGAAGAAATAAAGAGTAAGTTCTATTAAGAATGAAAATCTTCAACCAAAGTAAAACTCCGTTGAGCAAAACGTCTGGGGCAGAGGTGAGACTACTAGGTCTTCCTAGATGGAAAATCTTTAGAACATGCTAACCCACTTCTGATAGTGATCGTTTTTGACTACACAGCAAAGAGTGCCTTCACCCTAACCATGAGTGGTCATGTAGTGAATGCTCATGTTGAATGGAGGCAAGTGGCCTGAATGGTCTAACATTTCTTAAGACCCAGCTTGCCTGTTGTGTTTTTCTCCAACAGAGAAGGTAGCAAAAACAAAACTAGGTTTATCAAGATTGAGTTCCTTCTTAGTTTTTTGGATGGAAGGAAAGGAAAATAAATGTACTTGGTTGTATGGCTGAATACGTTGAAAATCATTTGTGGGAACAAGTTACTCCCAAGGTGTTAAAATATTTATACTGGGTACTATATAAATAGTAAACATGCATTTTGTGATTGTTGAACTTTTTTTTTAAATATACTATCAGCAAATGCTGGGATGTTCAATGCTCCTCACGTGTTTCTTCATGCTCTAACCATGTATGTGAAAACAGTTGTTATGATACCCTTTTGTTCTTGTGTTAACTCTGGTTTTTCCAGACTGGAACCTGCTATGTAAATGATTCACAGTGGCAGGATCTGTTGTATTCACTAAGTTTTTATTTTCCAATCAATACCCATAAATTATCTGCTGGCTCCCAAATTTCTCCATTCCTCATTGATGGCTGCTAATGGTGCCAAGTATTCACTGAGCTATTGAGCTCTACCAGATGCGTAGGAAGGTGGAGTTGGAGGGCCATTTGTAACCGCAGGTGCTGGTGCCTTTATTCCAGCCAAGCCTAAGACCTACCTAATCACGCTGCCTCTAAACACAGGGCAAGCAGGATAAAATGAACAGGACTGGATAGCGGGATGCCAGCATGTGACCCCATCTAAATCTGTCAACAGGCTGCCACAGAGGCTGGCAGGTGTTGACAAGAATGACAGTGGCACATGGGCTAGATCACAGGTGAGAGTAATGGCCCCGTTGACCACCTTCATTTCTTTTGTTCCCATCTTTGGTCACCAAGGCTCTGGGATTACCCAGGGGAAATGGATGTAGCACCTATTGTCCAAGTCCATATTACCTGGACTTGCAGTCTTTCCAGAACTGCTTCCTAGCCTAACTCAGTACTCCGGTACCTGGGCACAAAAACCTTCCTTTTAAAAGGCTCAGGCTTTGCCACCCCTCCCTTGTCATCCTCCAACCTGGTCAGCCTGCCACAGTTATTCCCAATTTGCTCTGGGAGATTGTTTAGCCTTTCCCCTGAACAAAGGCACCTGTCTCTAAAGCTCTCTCTACCACTCTGTGAACTCCTTGAGGGCAGAAGCATGTATCTGTTTTGCTCACTATTGTGTCCCCATTGCCTGGTGAATAATAGGCACTCAATAAATGTTGACTGAAGGAATGTTGTTGTCCCCGAGCCCTTGACCCCTTTCTCAGCCCTGTCCTCTTGGCTTCATGGCTTCCCACCCTCTTTCAGGATCCTTCCGGTTCTTGCCTTATTCTCTTTTTGTGGCACTGGTCCTGCTAACCCTCCCTCTGGACCAGTTTAAATGGACACTTCCATTCTGCTCAGAACATGACTCCCAGGAATGTCTGGTTAGTTCTCCCCACTCATTCTCTTCAAGCCTCTGACATCCTCCTCTCTTCCTAGACTACACAGTTGAGGATCCTGCCTCCTACTTCATGTTGATTGCTGAGGTCATCTGATGAGAAGCCCTCAACCTGTGCCCTCATTACTGAGACAATCTGTAGCCATGCCAACCTCACTCCTCTGCTGCAGGGCTCTCAATCTCTCTTTAATCCTCAGCATTATCATTTAACATTATCAACGTGCAAATCTTGCAGTTTAAAATAAACTCCAACTCTCTAAGAGCTCTCACACTCTTCTAAAAGCAAATTTGAGAGTATCAGATGTCCTATTTCATTCTTCAACCACTACACTCTAGCTCCTCCCACCACCACAGAGAAATGATCTGACACAGGTCATCAATGACCTAGTAATGGCCAAATCCAAGGGACGTTTTAAAATCCTAACCTTTTCCTACTTTGACTCTTGATTAGGCCTTCCTGCCCAGGCTTCCTGATACCCTCCTCCATCTGAGTCTTCATGGGTTTTTTTCCTACCTCCACTTACTCCTTCAATGGTGGGGCTCCCCAGGTTCCTCTCTGGCACTCTCCCTGAGAGATCTCATCCACACACAAATGGTTTTGCTAACCACCTATCACTGATGACTCCCTAATACCTGTTCTCCACCAAGACTTCTCCAGCTACCTGGACCTGATTATCCTGCTGCCTGGTAGTCTTCACCTGGAGGAAGCAGCAAATTCATCATAGCCCCACCACTCACCCAGCGCCTATTTCCATTTTCTTCTCGGATAATTTAAACACCTGGTTCACTTCATCCATGAAGATGAACTAGCACATGCTCACCTGAGGTCCATGTCCACTTAAGATTGATTACATTCTGTCAAACATATAGCATCTACTCTTTGTCCAGCTCTGGCTTAAGTGACAGAGGTAGAGAGATGAGTCAGACACCCCTCTCTTGTGTAGGGAAAAAGACAAACAGCTTTGAGACAAGGAAGGCAGAGCAACAAGTGAGGGGACAAATCAGTGTCACCGAATTGTGTATGTAGAAATTGTTCATTTGGTGTATGTTCTGTGTATATTTTCAACAACAAAAATAAACTATTAAAAAAAAAAAAGACAAATGGGAGGTAAGAGGCATAAACAGATGAATTTTACTTCCTCCTTACTTGTCTGTTTGCTCAAATAGACTTGCTGTTTCAACATCTATTTTCCTAGACTACTGTATCTCCATGTGATGAAATATGAAAAAGCCATCTAAAAGGGCCATGTAACTCTACGTATACTGATAACAGAGTACAGTACGATGCAAATGAAAAAAGCAAATTGCAAACCATTAAGTACAAATGATCCCATTTGAAGGATGAGTCTTGAAAATACACCTAACCATTAACCGTGATTATTTATGAGTGGGATCACAAGGAATTTTGACTTTCTACAGTGTGTATTTCTGAACTTGAATTTTTTAGTGCTCATGTATTATATATCTGTATTTGGGAAAAATAAAGATATAGTAAAACATGTTAATAAGCTGATAATTTTGAAAAAATATTTTCCCCATATATTCTTTTGGAAGAAAATATTTGTCTCTACCTCTCTTTGGCAAATGGGCATTCCATGAGACATGGACAGGCTACACTGTATTGAGACTTACGTACCACTGATTTCTGAAGCAAGCAGAGTTTATCTGGGGCCCCGCTACGAGTGGCTAGAACAGTCCAGTTAGAGTACATATTTCAGCCCAACTCTGCAATCCTTGCCATTACAGGCAAGATGTAATGTGATGTGTGTGAGTGTGCGTGGGAGGGGTGTGCGGAAAGGATGAGGAACCACAGTCAGAGCTGTATCTGGGCAAAACCACACACACACTGGCAGCCATGTGGACCAAGTAAGGGCCTTCTGGCAACAGCCAGGCAAGCTGGGCAGGGAGACACATAGACAAGAGAAAGCAATGGCAAAATCGACACGGTTTATCAAGGGGTGCGCTGGGGGTGGGGTGGGATGCGAGAAAAGGAGTCCAAGCTGACCCTGAGGTTTGGAGCCTGGTGATGGGAAGGATGGAGAGGCCATTGGCAGAAACAGGGAAGCAAGAGGAAGGAGCTTGGGAGGAAGATGAGCCAGATCTCCAGGTCAAGCCTACGGCAGGCAAATGGCAAGACATGGAGGCCTAGACGTGGGCAGGAAAACGCCACTAGGGAGTGGTGGCCAGGTAGGTGGGTGGTAGGGGATTTTTGAGGCAGCCTTCAGTGCAGGCGGGAAAGGAGCGAGGGAAGATCAGTACAGAGTCTGAGAGGCCAGAGGAGCCTCCCCAGGAGACTGCAGGTCACAGAAGCCCACGGAGTGCAGTCAGCGTGAGCAATGCTACAAGATCCCAAATATTTAATGACACAGGGAATGTTCATAAGACCGCTATTAAGGCAGCAAAGCAAGAAGAAAAGAAAAAAACTATAGGGGTACACACTAGAACGTTGGCTGTGTTTTCTCCTGGTGTTAAAATGACAAGCGATTTCTACTCATTCTTTGTGCTTATCTATAGTTTCCAAATTTTTTACAGTGAGTCTATTTTGCATTTGTTTTTTTAAAAGGTCAAAATACATTTTGTTCTGGTGGTTTTCTTTTTGTTTTCTTTTTCCTGCTGCAGTGGAGCCTTGAAGGCTGAGGGCTAAAATAGCCCGGGCTTGTTTAGGACCCCGGGGAAGGCTGCTAGTCTGCATGGAAGGGCGGGAGCAGGACAGGGCCACATGGGAGGCTGGGCAGTGGGAGAAGGCACTAATGACAGGAAACAGAAGGAGCCCTCACAGCAACGGGAGGAGCACTGGACATCAGCAGGAGGAGCCCTCACAGCAGCGGGAGGAACCCTCACAGCAGCGGGAGGAGCCCTGGACAGCAGTGGGAGGAGCCCTGGACAGCAGCGGGAGGAGCCCTCACAGCAGTGGGAGGAGCCCTCACAGCAGTGGGAGGAGCCCTGGACGGCAGCGAGAGGAGCCCTGGACGGCAGCGAGAGGAGCCCTGGACGGCAGTGGGAGGAGCCCTCACAGCAGTGGGAGGAACCCTGGACAGCAGGGGGAGGAGCCCTGGACAGCAGGGGGAGGAGCCCTCACAGTAGTGGGAGGAGCCCTGGACAGCAGGGGGAGGAGCCCTCACAGTAGTGGGAGGAGCCCTGGACAGCAGGGGGAGGAGCCCTCACAGTAGTGGGAGGAGCCCTGGACAGCAGTGGGAGGCAGGCCGAGGGTAGTTTTAGCTGGGTCAGGGGGAGTCAAGCGTGTTACCAAGAGCCAGGAGGAGACAAGCCACAGCTGCAGAAGGGAGAGGGCAGGGTGGACAGGGTCTAGAGGAGGCAGGAGCAGGTGGGGATGCAGAGCACAGGGGACGGGCAGCAGGGAAGGGAGGGAGAGGCAGCTTAGGCAGCTTCCAGAGCCGGCTCCTCCTGGCCTGAGATCCCACCCCAGCAGGCATCTACCAGGGCGGGACCATCCTCCCCACCCTCAGGAGAGCTCCGGGGTCAAGGGATGCCAGCTTCACGTACCTGAGCACAGACTCCACAAACACTCTCAAGGCCTTTATGTGGATCCAGGCAATAAAGGCTTCACTGAAGTTCACCTTGAGCCAGCGCAGCAGGGGGCCCTGCGGAGACAGGAGAGCCTGGTGACCCCTCACCACTGCGCCTGAGGCCCAGGCCAAGACGACGTGGGTCTGGACAGAGCAAGCCATGAACTGGGAAGTGCCCAGGAGCCAGCAGAAGCAGAAAGGAAGGAGTCCAATAGACACGCCCTGAGCAAGGCTCAGGATCACATCATCCAGGAACTGATCTGGAGAAGCTTAGCAATCCAGCCACCCAGCACATGCGTGGTGCCACCACAAACCAGGGTGGAGGGGTGCTGGGCAACCCCCTGACCTCAACGGCTTTCAGCAGGCAGCTAACCAGCCTCCGTCTGACACTGCCCAGTCACAGAGCCTTCCAAGGCTCGGCCACAGAGCCAGCAGCAGCCTGATGGTCCCCTGGGTCCCGGCATCATCTAACAGCTGCCCATTTCTGAGGGAGCCCCTCGCAGCCCCACCTCACCTGTCCACAAACCTCAGGGCCACAGCAGCTGTCATTAACGCTGGTGTGGCCTGTCCTCCAGGGGAGCTCAGAGTCTTCCAGGAAGAGCTCCGAGCTCCCACCTGACACCTCCAGCTGCCCGCAAAGGTCAGGGATGAGGGCCCAGCCAGGGCAGCCTCAGGAGAGCTGAACTGCCCGACCACCACCCCCCAACAGGGGCCCTGCTCCGTCACCAGCTGCAGCCACCGCCAGCCAGGGCAGAGGCGCCCTGGCTGACAAGCACCACTCATGGCTGGGAGAGGAGGGGACAGCTTCAAAGAGGCCCTGCAGACCAGGAAGCCATGATTCCAGGCCCCTGAATTTCAGACCCCATAAGCCATATGAGACAACAGGAAATGCAAGGGTGAGCTGTCTCAGAGGTTACAGATGGCTGAGCTAGGGAGCAGATGTGAGCCAGGGAACCCCAGGGCTCCCAGGGGGATGCTTACCTCACCCTCGCCCTCACTCTCTCTCTCTCTGTCGGTCTGCCCCGCAGCGGGCCTATCAGGGTTACCTAGCGGGGTTACCTTAACCATGTGGTCCGAGAAGGTGGATGATCCCTTTTTAAGGGCAACACAGGAAGTTTGCTAAAGGCACAGAAATGACTTATTAATCTTTCAGCAAACACGCATCACAAACAAACAAATCATTCTCATCGCCTGAAAAGCACGTGAAAGCAAGCTCAGGAATTCTGGCCGACCCCACGGACTCAGCACAGTGGTTGGACTGGAGATTTGATTACGTGGCCATGAGCCCACTGGGGGATGTTAGTCTTGGGGTTCCATACTCCACAGACAGAGCCAATCAGAGGCAGAGCAGTTGGTCCCCACCCCCCCCCCCCCCGCCTAGCCTTGTCAGGATCCCCCCGACTGGCAGACAAGGACAGCACCAAGAGGTGGTTAGTGGTAACAGTCCTGCCCGCGGAGATCATCTGTCCAGGTTTAGTCAGGATGTCTGTCACCATGTCCAACCCACAGAGCCTCCCTGGCATTCACCGGTGCACTTAGTAAGCATGCTACGTGCAGAAAAATCAGTCAGGTGTGCTGTTAGGACATTTCAGCCTTTATCATTCTGTCTTTGCAAACAGGTGGAAAATCCAGGAAAATTCCACCCTGTGCTCTCAAGTGAACTAAAAGCACCAGACCCATCCCACCCCCTCTGGATGACAAGTACCAAAAAGTCTGCAAGATGCTTGCTACCAGCTTCCAAAAGGCTGAAGAGGCAAAGTGATTCTCGAGAAGTCTGGAGCAGGGCTGACCCCAGCAAGGGGCACTGCTCACTGGCACACAGTGAGGGGCTCGTGAGAAACTCAGTGTGTCCGAGTTAGCGTGTTTACTTCAGAGCTCCATTTCCCATCACAAGTAGACCCTGCAAGGGCTCCCCAGGGTAGAGGCGGGAGGTGCAGAAGTCTACACCACATAAAAAAATAACCCAGCTGGCAACCTGAGACCAGGTTGCAAGTGTGAGCCTCTTGCATATCACCCTGACCCTCAGGGGATCTGAGGTAGATGCCAAAGACCCCACTTCACCGCCTGTGCTGCAGGCAGGATCTCCCGGGCTGGATAATCAAGAAAGCTCCAGTCTCTGGCTCCCAACACAGAGACCCTATGTAGGGGTCTCTTGAGGTCAGCATAAAGCAACTAGAGAAAAGCCTCAATTAAAGACAGTGTCTGGAGATTCACAGCTAATTAGGGTTTCAGTTTAGCTGAGGCTGAGGCAGAAAACCCGCGGATTTCAGCTCTTGTTGGTGAACATCATTCTGCAATGTCCATTTTCCTGCCTTGCTCTCTTGGATCTGTGGCCACTGCTCTGAGCAGCTTGCTCTGAGGACTGACGCTCACAGGGCCCAGGACACAGGCCTCCCAGCTCGGTCCTTTCTGTCCAGGAAGGGACTACACTCGCCTGAGCCACAAGTGGAGCCTGAAAGATTTGGTTTTGAGGAGTGTATGTGTTCACTTGGTGTAAACATACATGTACATACACATACCCATGTATACATATACGTGTACATACACATATAGGTGCATATGTACGTGTGTTTGTGTTTGGGAAAAAAAAAATACCTGTACCTACCCTATAGGACAGAGTAGAACCACCCCATAAGGTTTCCAAGGAGCCACTGGTAGATTCGAACCGCTGACCTTTCGGTTAGTAGCCGAGCTCTTAACCACTGTACCGCCAGGGCTCCATTCGGGGGAAGGAGAGTCTAAACACCCAGATGTGAACTTTTATGCTATCAGTTGTCTTTTTCTCCTCAGAAGCGGACAGCCAGTCCATCTGGGGGGCTTCACAGCTGGTGCTCACTCCTGATAGACAGCTACTTGTCTCAAGTCCCTGGGAGAAGGGCCTTTGGCTGAGAGAGGTCAAACTGGACGTGCAGAACACCCCAGGCCATCCAGCCAGATCTCACAGAAGGCCACAGACAAACACTTGTTCGTGTAAAAAGCCCCATGGACCTGCATCCACTGCCCACTGCGCTTTACCTCAAGCACATACTTACAGCTTTATATTTACACACCATCTTTCCTCCAAGAGACTTTGAAGTACATTCTCCTCATTCTTCCCTTCCTCTCTATAGCTAGAGGCTCAGCTGGAAGGCACTCCACAGCACCCTCTCTGGTGAGGATGGGCGAGAGGGGCCAGAAAACCCTCCCCCAGAGTCACCAAGCTTAGACTAGCTGTATGGCTGGGGTATACCAAGTCTTGAATGTCCCCATTTAACAGAGTTGTAGAGGGACCTTCCCAAGGCTACTGTTCATACTGCACAAATGAGTGTGATTTTATCCTTCTTCAGCTAAGTTTCCCTTCTGCACCAAAAGTTTCTGACTGGCTGTTGTCGGAAGTCACATGGATAAGCACCCACTCTTTGCTAAGAACATACGGGAGGGAAATACTGGTGCTGGTGATGGAGAATGTCACATCCTTTAGTACCACTCCCTAGAAACCACACCACTAAGGACAAGCATTGAGTGTTTAGTGGCACAGATGTCCCCGACTTGCACTGCTTAACCCCAGATGAGGGATAGGCAGGGTCCTCTACCCAGGGGAAAGACCCATTAGACTCAGTTTCCTCATCTACAAAATGGGGTTAATAATACCTTCCTGGAAGGGTCATTCTCAGGACTCAGTAGGGTCATAGTGCTTGGCTCATGATCCATGCTCCACCTTGACAATTATTTGTGCTGATCACCCATTTCCCCAAACCCTGCTCTGGTGCCCCCATGAGAGCAGATGGTCCTGGATGGTGTGAGCCCAAGGGAGTGGGGACAATGGAGGTTGAGAGCTGGGGACAAGGAAGGGCTCCTCTGTCCCCCGGCAACTGTTGGGGTGGGGGCCCTTCTCAACCTCATGCATGCAAATCCGGTCAGCCACAATCAGATACTCACATACTGTTGCTTCTTATCAGACAGCAATCTGCTCATCTCTTCCCTCTCCCTTTTCATTTCTTTTTCATCATAGTAAAATTCACGGACAGTGAACCTTGAAACAAGAAGGAAGAGGCTTTCATCAGGAAGCTACCAGCAAGCAGAGACACCCAAGTGGAGAAACACCAAACCCAGAGTAGCCCCCACACAGTGCTCGCTTTCTTACTTGTTCTCTCTTGCTTTGGTCTTGAAATCATCAATCACTTTTCGAAACAGAGTCACAGTGAAGAGGCCACCCTCGTTGTCCTCAGCAATCAGTCTGTTGGAGAGAAACATTTGTTCACAGAACTAATCACCAGCGCCACCATGGGCCAGCCCATACTGGCGGTCAGCTTCCCTGTCCCCGTCAGCCTGGTGGCCTGTGCTCAGGAGCGCTGGCAGCAGGGGAGGGCTGGGCACTAAGTGTGTGCCTTATTATTTCCTACCTAACTCCTGGCTCTGTTTTCACTCTGTGCCATTTCCCCTTCTTTCCTGCCCCTTCCACTAACCCCTCCAGGCTACATCCTCAGGGGCCTCCAGATGATCTAAATGCAGGTCCCTTCTGCAGAGGAAGGAGCCCTGTGGTGCAGTGGTTAAGAGCTTGGCTGCTAACCAAAGGATCGGCCGTTTGAATCCACCAGCCATTCCTTGGAAACCCTATGGGGCAATTCTATAATGAGTCGGTATCGACTCGATGGCAACAGGTTTGGGTTTTTTGGTTTATGCAGAAGAAAAGGCTTGAGACTGGGAGGGCAAAGGGTTTTAGCTCCAGCCTATCTCAGCCTGTGAGCTTCCGAGCAGGCTACTCCTGGGCCTTGGTCATCTCATCTGTATAATGGGGTGTCCCAGCTCTGACATGCTGTGACTACAGTGAAGCAGGACAGATTGCCCGTTGGTGGAAACCATTCCATAACGTCCATTTCACTTTCAATGGAACAATATTCCAATTATACATAGCCTCCCTGGCGTCCTTCAACACAGGACCAGTGTGGCCGCTGTCCCTAGAGACATTTTCTCTGCTGCACATGGGAGTTGTTGAGGTCAGTGGTTTAAGCGTCTTTGATTCCTACAGGTGAAAAGACTTTGAACATGGGAAGCCTCCACACAGAAGGGATCTCCTGGGCATCCTGGCTGGTCCACCTTTCCTCTTTCTCTGAGCCATGTCCACAGGGGCTGCCCGACAGGCCCTCGAGACGCCTTTAGAGCCACCTCATCAGGGTTCTCAGGTCCACTCGAATATTGAATATACCATGGACTGCCAAAAGAATGAACAAATCTGTCTTGGAAGAAGGACAACCAGAATGCTCCTTGGAAGCAAGGATGGTGAGACTACATCTTACATACTTTGGACATGTTGTCAGGAGGGATCAGTCCCTGGAGAAAGACACCATGCTTGGTAAAGTACAGGGTCAGTGAAAAAGAAGAAGACCTTCTACAAGATGGATTGACACAGTGGCTGCAACAATGGACTCAAGCATAACAATGACTGTGAGCATGGCACAGGACTGGGCAGTGTTTCCTTCTGTGGTACATAGGGTCGCTATGAGTCAGAACCAACTTGACGGCACCTAACAACAACAGGGGCAGGGGGCTCTGGACTGAGTGATCCCCCAGTGCCTGGCAACAGAAAGACAAAGATTTGAGGGCAGGTAAGGTTTCCTTAGCCCTCCTGGGCCAGCTACTCAGCTTGAGGTCCACCTCCTGCTGCAGACTGGCTGCCCTGGCTCATTCCTGCAGCCACCCCCTTGTGACCTCAGGCTGTGACTGTCCTGTCCCTTGCATCCCTCCATGTAGCTCCTGATTACTATCTGCTGAGAGCTAATAACCCTGGGAGAAAGGGCCTGGGGCATGGACGGGCAGGGACAGGCCTGCCCTCGGCCTTTGAGCGCTCTATCTGTGTGCAGTGGGGCAGATGAATGCGCAGGAACTGCACTGAGATCCACTTTAAAATTCAAAAAAAATTTTTTTTAAATTACAGACTATTTCAGAAGTATGAAAAAATATTGAGAATAACAAATCCCTATGTATCAGCATAGAGCCCTGGTGGCACAGTGATTAAGAGCTCGGCTGTTAACCAAAAGGTCAGCAGTTCGAATCCTCCAGCCATTCCTTGGAAACCCTATGGGGCGGTTCTACTCTGTCCTATAGGGTCACTATGAGTCAGAATCGACTCGATAGCAATGAATTTGCTTTGGTTTATGTATCAGCATAAGGAGCCCTAGTGTCATAATGGTTAAGTACTCGGCCGCTAACCAAAAGTTCGGCGGTTCGAACCCATCCAGTAGCTCCATGGGAGAAAGACCTGGTGATCTGCTTCCATAGAGATTACAGCCAAGAAAACCTTATAGAGCAGTTCTACTCTGTCACAGGGGGTCGCTATGAGTCAGAATCGACTCTACGGCACCCAACAATGCACAATGTATCAGCCACCCAGTTTAAGATACAAAACAATATTCATACAGTTGAGGCCCTCTGTGTGGCCCTCCCCACTGCATCTGCCTCTCTGCCCCAGAGGGCACCACGATCCTGCGTCGGGTGTTTCTCATGCTCATCCAAGCTCCGTAATTCCATTGCACACGTGCGTGCCCAAGTCACACAGAGTTTACTTTCGTCCACTATTAGGCTTTGAATAAAGAGCTTTGTGCAGTATGTACCCTTCTGCCGCTTGCTTTTTTTCACTCAGTGTTATATATGGAGGTTTATCCCTGCTGGTGCATGCAGCTCTAAAGCGCTCGTTTCCCCAGCTGTGTAGTATTCCACGGTGTGAATGCACCACAACATTTTTATCCGTTTTCCTCCTGCCACTTTTAAAGCCCCTACGGCCGATCCTGCTCTGATGCCAGCCGGCCATGAGCTGAGACTGGTTTCCTCCCCAGTTTGCCCTTTCTGCCCTCTGGCCATTGCTGTGGACTGAATTGTGGCCCCCAGAAAATGCGTGTTGGAAATCCTAACCTTTATGCCTGTGGTTATAAAACCATTTAGGAGCGGGTTTTCTTTGTTAAGAGACAGGATTAGAGTAGGATGTGTCTTAAGTCAATCTCTTCTGAGATAGAACAGAAATTCAACAAGCAAGGGAGAAAGCAGACATGGGGGAGAGAGATGCCAAGCCACGTGAAGATAGCGCAGGAGCAGAAGCTCAAAAGAGACAAGGACCTTCCTTCAGAGCCGACAGAGAGAAGAAGCCTTCCCCTAGAGGTGGCACCCTGAATTCAGACTTCCAGCCTCCTAAACTGTGAGAAATTAAATTTCTGTTTGCTAAAGCCACCCACTCATGGTATTTCTGTTACAGCAGCACTAGATGACTAAGACAGCCATTCCCTGGGCAGTGGCTCTGCCCAGGACCTCATGGGGCCCTCCGAGGCAGCGAAGAATCAGAGGCCAAGTCTGAAAATGTACAGGGTGAGGGTAACTCGAGCAATGAGCACGGGTGCTGTGGCCACATGGAGGAGGGCCCTGCCAGCCTGCAGACTGCGGACGGCTTCCTGGAGGAGGTGGCGAGGAAGCTGAGGTTTGACAGATGAAGGGGGCTGGCATGTGGATAAGGTGTGTGACGGCGAAGGAACTGCAGGCTGTGTACTCTCACGGAGTTCGGTGGCTGGGGGCCTCATATTCCCTGGTGCCCCCAGAGGACCCACACATGTTCCCCTTGGGGACTTGGGGCCATGTTTAAGTCTCGCTTACTTGGTCGACCGAGGCACCACCATGTCCGAGAGAGATTCGTAGGTTTTTTGCCATTGTGCGTAGCTTGGTCTGTGACAATATACAGAACGGGTCAGTCACTTCTGCAGCAGAGGCTCTTGGGTGCCCTGAGCATTTAGGAACTACATACCACTTTCCCCAAGGGACTGATGGTGAGCAGAGCTGCGACAACAGAAAGCCCCAAATGTCCCCTGAGGCCCTGCCATGGGCACCGGGAATCCCCTGCCCAGCCCCTCCTGGGCCCAGTGTGCATCGAGGGTCCCGAGACCCCATGGAAGAGAAGAGGGCACTCAAAGCTGTGTGAGGAGCTCAGCTATAGATATCTGCTTGGAGGCCGGACATCCATAAGCTTTCCAAGCCTGGCCTTGTGTGACCTTGGGCAAGTAAGCTGACCTCTCTAGCCTCAGGACAATGGAACTAACAATATACCTCACAGGGTGGCTGTGAGAATGAAATGGGTAATGTCTACAAGACGGCACATAGCAGGTGCTCAGTAAATGGTTAGAGCTGTCACTGCCATCACCGCTAGCCCACCACCACCACCACCACTGCTACTGACAGAGTGGTCACTTGGGGGCTACTGTGCGGGGCTGTCTGCTTCCTCAGAACGGAACCCCTATGCTGGTGGTCTTCCCAGGCCAGGGCCAGTCGCCAAGGGGAAGCTGGCTGGTGGCCGGCAGGGGCTGGGCTGACCCCTCTCTCCGTTGGGGACCCAATGCAGGCCCAGCCTCCGTCCGGCCCACCCTCCTGCTCACTTACTTGGGAACGATGACCAGAAGTGTGATGAGGTACTCGGAATCCAACACAAAGTCTTCTTTGCTCACGATATCGCACAGTGTCCGAGTGAAGAGGTTGCCCCTGAAATCCATTTGAAACAAATAGGGTGTGACCAGCATAAAGCACACAGGGACACCAGGGGCCTGTGTTTTCACAGCACACTGGCCTCCAGACATACCCACAACACAGGCAGTGGGACAGGAAACGGAAGTCTCAGGAATGTTCCCTGGGGAGGGACAGAGGAACCATGCGAGCTGGAACCTAGGAGAATAAAGTGAGGGGCCCTGGGACACGCTCATAAATGACTATTCCTCCCTGGCCCCTGGGCTGAGTGCATCCCCCTGGCCTCTGTTTTTGTTTCTGGGAAGCCAGGGCTGCTACCTGCTCCCCTCCAGGGGCAGGGGGCTGGCAGGGACTCAGGTATTACCACCAGTCACCAGAGGAGCTGCCGAATCTAACACCTCAGTGATCTGCTCTGGCCCTATGCGAGCCACCTGTTGGAAGGGGACCACGGGTGTCGGGCAACTTCGGTTGCTTAAGTGTCAGCAAGGCAGCTGGCTTGGGAAGCCACCTGGCCATCATTGGCAGGGACAGGCCCAAATACAGCGACGTTTCACTTTACAGGCCTTTCGGGTCTGGCGCCAGGGGGATGGACACTCACCTGAAATAGCTTTTCTAAGTGCCCAGTGGAGATCTGGTCTGCACTGAGGCCAGGGTATTATTAGCACACGGAGCAAAGCTGTACTATTAGCAAACGGGCCAAGGTGTAACTATCAAGACTGTGTAGCATTAGCACACAGGCCATGATGTTAGCACACAGGCCATGGGATTAGCACACAATGCTTCCCTTGTAAATAGTTCTCAGGCACTCAGCCAAGGCCAAGGCTTGATAGCCAATGGTAAAACACAGAGGCTCGCCAACCTGCCGAAGGAGCCTAGATACATCATCAAACAGCTGTGTGACTGTGATACAGATCCCTTAGGTCTCTCTCTCAGGTACCATGTATGTGCTTTTCTGCCACAGCACTTAACACACTGTCCTTACACTCTTAGACCTACCTGTCTAGTTTACCTCTGAATTCCCAGAACCTGGCACAAAGAAGACTTCCAAGAAACATTTGTTGAATGAATAATCATGAGCTCTGCAACAGTAGAAATGATCTTTTTCTCTGCTTTGGCTCTTTAGGGCCTAGCGTAAGGCCTGAAGGCTTAGTAGGTGCTTAATAAATATTTATCAAAAAAGAAAAGAAATAAGAGGGAGGACTGCTTTGCCCTTCTTTGCTAACCAAAAGGTCGGCAGTTAGAATCCACCAGCTGCTCCTTGGAAACTCTATGGGGCAGTTCTACTCTGTTCTATAGGTCACGATGAATCAGAGTTGACTTCATGGCAATGGGTGTTGGCATCCTTTACTCAGTGTGTGTGCTCAGTAAGTCAATTAATGTTACTGTGAACAAATGAATGAATGTACTTCTTCACTAGTTGAAGCAGATGTTTGCTGAAGTCCCAACCAATTCTTAAGATGTCTACAATCTGATGTTGAGATAAGTGGGTGGCCCAGTGGCTGAATGGTCCCAAGATCCACTGGTCCAAGGCCTTGACTGATGTGTGCCACTGTCACCATTTAGGGCTCTCTGCCATTGGCACCCTGCCTTCTCTCATCTGCCCAGCTCCCCAAGAGGGGGTCAGGATCAAGAAGGAGGCGAAACTCAGTTTGTGTTCATTTAGTTCTGACGCAAAGTCGGGCAAGCAAAAATAAGTTTCTAGTTGAAGTGAATTTTTCCCTCTTTGGTTTCTAATGTTCCACTGACATATGAGTTGTGTTTTTCACAACAAGAGAGCTGTCCCAGTGATCCTCAGAAGAGAGCAATAGACAGAGGGCCTCTCGGGTGCCTTTTCCTTTCCTCACACAGGTGAGCCAAGCAGTCGTGACTGTGAGAGCTGACAGTGGGTTCTCAGCATCCTTGGGCCACTTCCCTCACTGAAGTCGCTCCAGATTCATAGAGTCTGGGAGACGTGAGCATTATCCATGCCAACTCTACCCTGCTCAGGAGCACCTTCTGGCCCCCTTGGCAGAATCTCACCTGGCTTCTTCTTACACACCAACAATAGGACGCTTACCACCTCACAGGTAGTCGTTGCCACCGTGACACTGAGCTTACGCTTCTCCTGGTACCTCCTACCATCTGGGTGACTCGCTCTGCCTGCTGGGCCTTGCCAAGCAGTCTGTTCTCAGTCCTGCATGGGGGCCCTTCAGGTAGGTGGAGAAGGCACCTATGCCCCGGAGACTGCTCTGCTCTTGGCGACAGAGCACCACTGCCCTGTTGCTCCTCCTAATGGCCAGGTTGACACTTTGCCGGACGCTGCCCTGTGCTGTGAAGCCTCCACAGGAGAAGGACCGGGGAACATATCCTAGGTGTTCTAAAGAACCAAGGAGGGGCTGTGAGAGGGAGAGGGGTGGTGGGGTGGAAGTAGCATTCCTATTCCTCTCGGGGGCCACGTGGAAGGAGTGACTCTCCCGCACACACACAAACATCCCCGAGCACCACGCGATCCCAACGATGCGCGCAGGCGCCCTGCTGGGGCGGGGCTGGCGGCCGCGAGGAGGGGCTCCGGTACTCACGTGGACTTCTGCTCCAGGTCCCCCAGGTTCCTCTTCAGAGTGTCGTAAGCGGCCCTTCGGGACTTCAGGTCTGTCTCGATTTGTGCTAATTGCTATTTGTAAAAGCAAAAGATTCTGGTGACCTTGAGTGTTGAAGACATCCGCTGAACTTTTTAAAACGAGCCACAAATTACACAGAGTGCACTTAAGAAAAACAGCAAGTCCTTCCCATTCGCCCACGGATGGCTTACGCTTCTCTCTCTGCTGTGGGGAGGCAGGAAGGGGCTTAATACCCCCTTTATAGATACGGAGGCGTGAACGACTTTCCCTGGCCACACAATGAGCCAAACTAGTTCCTGATTTCGAGCCCATCCTGTAATGGCTGAGAAGCCCCACGGCTCCTCCACGCCCAGCCCTGCAGGCCCTCCCAGAGCTCAGTTCGGGCTGATCCCCATCCTCCTTTCCGTGGGACCCACCAGGACTCTGCCCTCTCGAGGTGCCTTTCCAAGCCCTGCCTGTGCCCTGCTGCGGCCCTCTTTCCTCTGCTTGTAGGAGGTGCCTTTCAGCTCTGAACCAGGCCGCCCTTTTGACATTTCAAGGTGATCCCGTTGTTCTAAGCTCCAGGGGTTAGGGAGTAAGTCCCTATCTCCCTCCTATGGGCAGGCAGGGGTAGGTGTGCGGTGGAAAGAGGGGTAAGTAAGACTGGCTAGCCTCAGGTTCCCCATCTGCCAAACACGGCTGAGAATACCCTCCCCACAAGGGGGCACAGAAGGGTTAGCAAGAGGGAAAGAAGAATGTCTAACAGGGTCCAACTCGTGGGACACCCTCAATACACAGTAGCTGAGGACTGATGCAAACGAGCAGGTGAGGTCAGTGACGCCAGCCACGCCATCCACAGCTGTAACTTACGGAAAAACCACCAGCCCCACCCGGCTGGGACTCACACTTCAACAGCAGAATCCATCGGTAAGAAATTAGTTAAACAAAGCAGGGTATCCCTTATTACGGAATGCTGTGCAGCCACTAAATGAATGAGGTAGACTTATATCTGCTGATACTCGGGGGTGTGCGGGAGCCGATTATATGTACTTCTTCCTAACCCTCTCTTCTCAATTCCACCTTCAGTGACATGGGAGTATTTACACTACAGAAATCCACAAAGGCAACAAATCACAGCCTTTGTGGGGTAGAGCTGGTCTACCAGCATGCCGCTGCTGTTATGGAACTATCTCAAGAATCATTATATGAAAAAACAGACTAATCTGGCTTCCATCCTAGAACCATGGCCCAGTTCGTCCGTAACTGGTAGAGACGGCTCTGGCGATGGTAGACGCTGCTGTGACTTACTCGAAGCCTCAATGGGCCACATACTGGCATTATGCCAAGGTGGAGCTGGTGCCTCCGACTCCTGCTGAGATCCCTACAGCTATTCAGAGCCTGAAAACAACAGTCAGCAGTGCTCAAACGGGTCGCTTCAAACAGATCACAGTTAAGGAAGCTCTGCTGAATGGCTTGGTGGCCACTGGGGTGTGGATGTGCTTTTATATCGGCGAGATCACAGGCAAGCGTGGCATCATTGGCTATGATGTTTGAAGACTAATCTTTAACATCTGATTATATTTGATTTACTATTTGAGTGTTCTTGGACCATGTGTGAATCAGACTGCTATCTGAATAAAATAGATAATGTATGAAAACAAAAATGAATAATCTGTAGGACATGAACAGTTTTCAGTTTACATATATATTTATATACCAGAAAAATCAAACCCATTGCC
This sequence comes from Trichechus manatus latirostris, assembly GCF_000243295.1. Taxonomy (NCBI): domain Eukaryota; kingdom Metazoa; phylum Chordata; class Mammalia; order Sirenia; family Trichechidae; genus Trichechus; species Trichechus manatus. Next base: position 8,162,850 of record NW_004443959.1, read on the forward strand.
GCTGAGTTGATTCTGACTCATAGCGACCCTACAAGACAGAGTAGAACTGCCCCATAGGGTTTCCAAGGAGTGGTAGGTGGATTCGAACTGTCGACCTTTTGGTTAGCAGCTGAGCTCTTAACCATGGCACTACCAGGCCTCCATATATGTATAAATAAGAAATATATTTATATACATCACTATATGGATGCACGTCAACCTTCTAAGACATCGGTTGCCTTTAGGGAGAGTAAAGGAAGGGAGACTGAAGATGATGGTCACAGGGGCCTTTAACATTTTTATCTTTACATTTGGATATGCTTGCCTTTTACATAAGATTTATAATTTTTTTTTTTACAATTTTTAAAAATTTTTTTCTTTGAAACTATTAGAGATTCACAGAAAATGTAAAAATAGTACACAGAGATCTCGTGTATCCTTCATCCAGCTTTGTCACTGGTAACAAACATATAACTATAGTAGAATATCATACCCAGGAAATTTGCAGGGGTATAATCCACAGATCTTGATTTTTAAAATAAGATTGATATTTTTGTTTTAAAAAAAGGAAAAAAAAAAAAACCAAAATCACTGCATTGTCCTTACTTTTCTGATCTCCCCACAGCAATGAAAAGCTGCAGCAGAGTGTCTAGAAACCAGTAAAGCAATAAAAAGAACCAGTTGGGCCCAGGTTAAATGCCACTTCTGATTCTTACTGGCTGTGTGACCTAGTGTAAGATCCTTAACCTCTCTGAGCTCTATACTACAGATTGTGAGACTTAAGATAATACAGTAGATGCAGAAATCATTCCAAATGTGGTCCTGTCCCTCACTAGACTGAGCTCCCTGAGGGCAGGCACTGTGTCTTACTCATCTCAGCGATTTCCAGCAGAGGGTAGCGCACCTGGAGCCCTGGTCGTGCAGTGGTTAAGTGTTCGGCCACTACCCAAAAGGTTGGTAGTTTGAATCCAGCAGCCACTCCTTGGAAACCCTATGGGGCAGATCTACTCTGTCCTATAGGGGTACCACATGGGTAGTGCTTAAAAGACATTTGCTTACCAGACCTGACCCCTGACAAGAGGCAAACTTCCCTCATTGCTGAAATCAGTGCACCAAGCTTGGGAGTGTGTGCAAGTGGGACTGAGACCCAGACTGTCTGTATGCAGCCAGCAAATTCACCCAATCTGTGCTGAGCACACAGCCATCATCAGGGCTAGTCACCAGATGCTTCCAGCTGTGCTCCTTCCAGGCACAGGGCTGGCCTGCACTTCCCCACACTTAAAGTCAGGGGTGCCACGCAGAGCCTTTGAGAGTCTGGGAGCAATTCCCCTCCCAGAGCAGCCAGGGATGTGTCAGGTGGTGGAGACGCCATCAGCCAGTGCCCCCGCCTCCCCAGTAGGTCAGCATGGAGCAGTTGAGAAATAAACTGTCGATGTGTTAAACCTGTGAGATTTGGGGCTTTTCTGAACCTGCAGCCTAACCTGGCCGGTGGTGACTGACACCAGCCTGTGCTGGGCACCCTATGCCAAGTAATGCGCAGGGCCGGGCAGAGGCCCCTGGGTGAGTCAGAACACTGGGGGCAGAGGCCCTCCCATCAACACAAACACCACTTCACACCTGTTTAAAGGAGGCAGGTGGGGCTAGGTTCCCAGCTCAGCCCCCCTCCGCTGTGCACTGCGTGTGGGGCCTCAGGCCTCTACTTCCTCCTCTGCAGACCGGATTATCCCTGCTGAGTTTACTGCTCTGGGTTGATTTGGGAGTCCCAGCACCTAAATCCTGAGTGTACTCTGCACGCTGTAAACTTGGTATAAACAGGAGCTCCTCCCAGGTGTGGGAGATCTGCTCAGACACCCGCAGGGGGTGCTCAGAGCCCCGCACACAGTGACTGCCTCCCCAGGACCCTGCCAGTGAAGGGAGGGGGTTCTGGGTTTCTTTCTCAGAGCTTTGCCAGGATGTCTCTAGTAAACAGATTTAGATCTCCTGCTCAGAGAACAGGCCTGAGCCTGGGGCTGGGGGTATCACAAGCGTGTTCCGGGTGCAGGAAGGAGTGACGGAGCCAATACCCGCTGGAGCCTCTGCCCACTAGCTGGCCTCAAAGGAGCAGGTTCCCAGCATACAAGCATTGGTCCCCAGAGACCTGCACGCAATCCCAGTTACAATACTTTAAAAGCTGGGCGTCTTGGGCCACATCACAACCTCTGAGCCGGCTTCGTCATCGGAAAGTGATACCCACCCCCTAAGCTTGCTGTTAGAATCATGAGCCCAGCACAGTTCCAGGCACACAGTCAGGACCATCACAGCTGGTGCCCTCCTTCCCCTCCCCGCCTTCCAGCCTGTCACTTTTGGGCCCTGGACTGGAGAGAACCCAGGTCTCCTATTCCTGCTGAGTTCTTGCCACTACAACTTCTCTGCTCCCTACGCTCAGCCAGCGCCCTGACTGTACTCCAGGACACTCTCATCCTTGGGGTCAGGCATCCCTGAATAGCCAAGCTGGGTGGTGACTTTCTGAGTGGACTCAGCAAGCCACACCGATCGCCCTTGAGCAGGCTGATTCTGGTTAAATGGTGGAGGTGCACAGCGTCCTCTAGGAAAGCCGACCCAGGCAGCCTCTCCTTGGAGGGCCTTCCAGAATTACTGCCTGATTGTCTCAGAGGAGCTCAGGCCTCTGTGAAGTAAGCTGTGCCCTGAGGAGCCCCACCCAGGTTCCCCTAATCTCCCAGCTCCACCCCAGTTCCCAGAGAGGCAGGCTGGGCACCACTGGCTCTCGGGACACAAACAGAGCTGCACAAGGGTGCGCCCCGGAGGCCCGTCTCCTTCCCGCTGACCCACCCAGCCACATCGAGAACAGGAAGGCTTTGTTCCTGGCCCAGGAGCGAGTCCTGCCCAACCACTCAGGCCAGCAGAGACCTGGCATTTAGAAGGGCTTGGGAGACTGGAGAGAGGGAGAGGGGGGGAAAGGCAGACATTACGGTCAACCTGAATCTCAGAACCTTCTTTAGAGCCCACCTTCAGTGAGGATAAACAGAAGTCAATCCGGCTGCTAGATACCCACAATGGTCTTCAAAAGGTTGTGCATGGTTTTTACTTCATGAAGAAAAAGCTATAAGTCGTTCCTTACCAATAAAATATAATTGTCAGGGCACCACTTAATGACCTCACTATTGTCACAGGTAGCTCAAATGAGGGACAGGTCCCCTGGGTGATGAGTAGGAGCAAAAATGTCTCCTAGGGGTTAGGGCTCCGGAACCAACACACTTTTAAACCTTCGTGCCCAGCGGTACATATAGGGACCATGAACTTTTTCAGCCTCTGGGGTTTATTGGGAAGCTGCTGTATGTGCCATTGACAGTGCATGCAGCTGCAAGGCAGGGGCCTTTACGACTGTTTGAAGAAACAGGCATGTGCTGCAAATACCTGTTTTTACGGGGTATTGTATTAGGTGTCTGAATTTTTGGTAGGAAAAACAGAAATTTTTTTTTTGTACACATATGTACCAATAGACCCTGGTGGGTACTCTGGGGTATAATTAGTGGTACTTCATATGTACCACTAAGCACTTAGGGTAGGCTTGTGGGAGGGGGCAAGAAAAAAATACTACCTACCAAAAATTCAGACACACTCAATGATTCAGCATGCTTCCATTAATGAAAACACTTGGTGTCAACAAAAAATTCAAAGCAGAAAATAATTGGGTCACCAAAGGGTTAAAAGTGCCAGAAGAGGCTCCTAGCCAAACTCTCCAGTAAAGTAAATAGTTTTTGTCATGTAATAATCAGCTGAGGGGGAGAATACCAGGTTCTTAAGAGTGTGAGGAGTGGGGGGCTGACCTTTATCAGAACACTTCTGAAAAGGAGAGACATGGAACAGCTGTTTAGTGACAGGGCACTAGGGTTCAGAACACCTGTGGCTCAGAGACTGCAGCCACCCCTCTAGACCCACAGGGAAGGAGAGGTGTGTGGGAGGGCAGGTAGTCGGCTGTACTGTTTCCAGGGCTGCACCCTGAGTGGCAGGGAGAGGGAGAGATGGTTAGGAAGCAGCGAGGAGTTGCCAGACCTGACCCAGCGAGAGCCTGAGCCCTTCAGGCCTGAGCAGCTCATGGGTGAGCGGTCAGGCAGGCAAGCAGGGGTGATCGGGAGGCACATTTTTCGCACCGGGAGAGACCCAGCACCAGAGAGTCTACTTGGCCACCCAGAACCAGTGAGAAGCCGCCCTCACTGGCAAAAGATAAGTACTTGCGTACTGCTTTACCGTGTGGATCAAAAACACCACCCCCTTAGGGAAAAACCTCTCTCCCGTTTACCTCCCTGCTCCCTGCTCTGCACTGGGTCCTGGACTGGCTTCAGCAATTGCCAAGTCCCCTGGGCCGGAAGTAGGATCCGTCACACGCCCTGAGCCATTCTCCCTGCCTTGAAGAGTGAACAAATTAACAAATAGGGGAAAAAATAAACTGCTGGCTCCCCTAACCCAGGAACCCAGAGTAGGCACAGATATAAGGGATCCACGGACTCTGAGTGCCTTTTCCCCTCCATGGACTTGTGTGGGCCCATCTCAACCGCGTAGGCCCTCATTACTGCAGTACAACAGGGTATATACCGGAACTCTGACTTTGACTGTTTCAGCTGTGAAGTGGCAGGTTCTTGACATTTGACACTGCTCTGCCCATTAAGCAGGGTCTTCATCTACCCACATCAGGGGCCTGAGGACTGGTGGCTCCACCCACGCCACCTACCACCTGCGATAAAGGCCCGTGAATAAGAGGTGGCCCCCAGTCCTTACAGCCAACAGCGTTAGGTGCTCATAGTCCAGCTGCAAAACCCACCCACCTACTCTAGGGAACACGGGCACACCTTCCTCCTGGACACTTGGGGGCAGCTGTCAGCCCCCTGCCTTGCTCAGAGTGTGTTGCCTTGCTCAGTGTGTGTCGTCCTGCTGAAGCTGGATGCCTGTGCCTACACAAATCACCCATACCTGTCTAGGACTGTAAGTGAGAGCCTACAACACACACTTCGTGGCTATCTATCTGGGCACCAGAGCTGAATCCATACAGGAGGAGTGGGCGGACTCCTGAGCTCACATACCTAGTAACAGATCTAACCACCTGGTGACAGGACATTAGAGCTTCAAACGTGCCAATAATCAAACTAGCTTATACGAGCAGCCTACTTGGGCATATCAAAACAAAACAAAAAGCTAGGACACAGTAAGCAAACATAAAATAAATAAATATAATAACTTATTGATGGCTTGGAGACAACAGTCAGTATCAAATCACATAAAGAGGCAATCCATGAAGGCTTCATCAAGCTCCCAAAATAAAGAAGCTAGAAATGTTCCAGAGGAGGAAAATTTCTTGGAATTACCAGAGGCAGAACACAAAAGACTAATAGAACTCTTCAAGAAATTAGGAAGGAAATTAAGCAAAATGCAGAACACTCAATAGAGGAAATTAAAAAGATTAGAGAAGAGCATAAGGACAAATTTAACGCTGCAAGAATCCATAGTGAGACAGCAATCAGAAATCCAGAAGATTAACAATAAAATTTCAGAATTAGACAACTCAATAGAAAGTCATAGGAGAAGAATTGAGGCAATGGAAGTCAGAATTAGTGCGACTGAAGATAAAGCACTTGACGCCAACTTATTTGAGGAAAAATCAGATAAAAGGATTTAAAAAAATGAAGAAACCCTAAGAATTATGTGGGACTCTATCAAGAGGAATGACCTATGAGTGATTGGAGTACCAGAACGGGGGTTGGGGGGATAACAGAAAATAAAGAGAGAATTGTTGAAGATTTGTTGGCAGAAAACTTCCCTGATATCATGAAAGATGACAAGATATTTATCCAAGCTGCTCATCGAACCCCACATAAGGTATCCCAAAAGAAAGTCACCAAGACATATTATAATCAAACTTGCCAAAACCAAAGATAAAGAGAGAATTTTAAGAGAGACTAGGGATAAGAAAAGTCATCTACAAAGGAGAGTCAATAAGAATAAGCTCGGACTACTCAGCAGAAACCATGCAGGCAAGAAGGCAATGGGATGACATATACAAAGCCTTGAAGGAAAAAAACTGCCAGCCCAGAATTATATACCAGCAGAACTGTCTCTCAAATATGATGGCGAAATTAGGGCATTTCCAGATAAACAGAAGTTAAGGGAATTTGCAAAAACCAAACCAAAATTACAAGAAATACTAAAGGGAGTCCTCCGGTTAGAAAATCAGTAACATCAGATAACAACCCAAGACTAGAACACAGGACAGAGCAACCAGATATCAACCCAGATAGGGAAGTCACAAAAGTCAATCAAAGCTAAAACACTGAAAATAGGGAAACAGATGTCAATATGTAAAAGATGACAACATGAAAACAAAAAAGAGGAACTTAAAAAATGTAGACATAGATTTTTCACATGGAGAGGAAGTCAAGGCAATATAAAGAAATAAAAGACTGGTGTAAAATTTTTATATGGGAAAAAATTTTTAAAAAAAATCCTAACTCCTATACCTGTCCATGTAATCCCTCTTGGGAACAGAGTTTTCTTCATTATATGAATGAGGCCATCCGAGTAGAGTGTGTCTTAAGCCAATTACTTTTGACAAGATACTAATAGAGAAGTTGGTCAAGCCCCCCTACCCCCAAGTCCAGAGCGAACAGAGAGAGCCTTCCCCTATAGTGGCACCCTAAATTCAGACTTCTAGCCTCCTAAACTGTGAGAAAATAAATTTCTGTTCACTAAAGCAGCCCACTGTGGTATTTCTGATACAGAAGCACTAGGAAACTAAGGCAGATGGGCAGTGGCCCCAGGTCACGGAGGTTCACTGGACCCACAAAGAGATGGTCCTTCTCTTACCTTTGCTAGTGTGTCTACCACGGTCACCAGCGGCTGCTTTGCAGGGTATTTGGCCATGTCCCATTCAAAGCGGGTCACAAAGGATGTTAAGTCAACTAAAAGAACAAAAACACATTTCAACAAATAAGCAGGACTCTTCAAGGCTTGTGAGACCAATCGCGAGCCAAATGTCACAGTTTTCACCAAGGAAGCAATTAAAGAATAACTGGTGGACAGACTCTAGGGCTCTGGGAAAGCCAGCATTTCTGGTGGAGCTGAGAGTTCTGAGCAAACCATCTGACTGTCAGCCAGAACTGTCAGCAGCACCGTAAAACCCCCTAAAAAATAGATCAGCACAGGGCATTTTAAGAGCAAGGAAATTATTCTGTGACGCTGTCAAGGTAGGTAGATACATTACTTACTCATTTGTCAAAACCCATAGGACTCTACAAGACCAAGAGTGAACCCTAATGTGAACTGCAGTTAATAACACTGTATCAATACTGATTCATCGACTGTAACAAACGTACCACACTAAGGACAGGACGAGAGCTTGGGTGGCAGTTTGCCAGTGGCCGCTTACCTAACGGTTGGTGGTTCAAACCACACAGTAGCTCCATGGAAGAAATGCTTGGCAAACTGCTTCCGTAAAGATTACACCCGAGAAAACACTATAGAATAGTTCTACTCTGTAACACTTGGGGTCGCCATGAGTTGGGGGCTGACTTGAAGACAGCTACCAACATCGATGATGACAATAAGAGAAAAAGGTCCCTAGGTGGTACAAATAGGTTGCGCTCAGGGACAGATTACCCATTAAGCAAGGTAGGTACCGGCTTACTAGTATTTACTCTCTACTAATCTGTAGTGCACAATTTCACCTGAAATTATGCACTACAGATTAGTAAGTCAACACAATTAAGCCCAGGTGAACCCTACAGCCCTGCGTGAACTTCCAGGGCCCATCATGGGAGCCACCTGAAACCTGGACAAGCTGCCTGAGCCCACACTCTAGACAGAAGGCAATCTCAAAATGCACTGTCTACTTCAGAGAAGGCATTTTAAATATTAGCAAAAGAAATGAAGTATGGGAACATGATTCTTACTATCTCGTTTGGATGTGCATCTTCGTGTATGTTCTTTGTATAAAAGTCTGTAAGTTAACTCAAAAGATTAGACAGGAAACAGAGGAGGCAGGAACAATTTTGACAAAAAGGGTGAGAACGGTTGTACTACTTGAAGAAGGTAATCAGTGTCACTGAATTGTACACGGAGAAACTGTTGACCTGGTGTACATTCTGCTGCGTATGTTCTCAACAACACAAAAATCCAAAATAAAATAAAATTTAAAAATAAAACAAAATAAAGCTGCATATGTGTTTTAAAAAGTCTTTAAGTTAGTAGAATAAATATCAATGTTTTCACAACTAATTCCTTTTTTCCTTTACTTTCTCAAAAACAAAACAGAACACTTCACTTATATAAAAAAAAGCAAGAACAAGCAAATGTACAGAGACCTAAGTTTATTAGAGGTTGCCAAAGCTGGGAGGGAGGGGGCTAAAAGGGAGGTTATTGCTTACGGAGTACTGAGTTTCGGTTTATGGTGATGGAAAAATCTCATTAATTAAGGATAGAGTTGCACAGCCGATTACTGTAATTGCTGTTAATAAGTTGTATAGCTGTAAAACGTTGAACTGGCAAAAATTGTGTGAGAGGTATATTTACAACAATGACAAAAAAAAAAGAAAAGAAAAAGTAGCTGCTGAGGTTGCTTATGTACAACCAAACACCTCGTGGGGTTTAGTTTCTTGGTTTGGAGTTTTAGGGTTGTGGTTTCAGGGAACATCCCAGTTCATTGGCCTAATAATGTGTTTAGTGCTTCTGTTCTGCCTCCTAGTTTGTTGCATAGTGCCTGGGGTCTTAAAAGCGTGCAAGCAGCGATCCAAGGCACAATTGGTCTCTATTTGCCTGAAACAACAGAGGAAGGAGAGCCAGGGATAGGAGGAGGAAATGGATGTGTAGCTAATTGCCTCCATGAACTATTGCCTCCTTTGCTATGAGACCAGAAAAACTGGATAGTGCCCGGCTACCATTATTGAACCTTTTGATCAAAGATGATATACAAGAATCTTGATCAAAAGGGGAATATGCAGAAAAAAAATTCAAATTCCATGGAATCCAGTCTTTGTGGAGCCATGGAGGCTGGATGAACTCCTGAAACTATTGCCCTGGGATAATCTATAAACCTTAAACCAAAAATATCCCCTGAAGTCATCTTAACACCAGACAGTTGTTTGGCTTAACTAGTAAAGAATGTCTGCCTTGAGCATTATGTTTGTTAAGATCTATCTGTATGAGATCAAACTGACAACAGTAAACCGGAAAGACTTGATAGACACCTTCGGAGGCAGTGAGTTTATGTTAATGCGGGAGGAACAACTCAGAAAAGGAGGGTGAGAATGGTTGCCCAACACAAAGAATGTGATCCATGTCACTGAATTGTACAGGTGGAAACTTGAATTGGTGTATGTTCTGCTGTGCATATTCTCAACAACAAATAAAAGATTTTTTTTTAAAAAAAAAAAGAAAGAAAGAAAAACACAGCCTTATAGCCATACAAAAAAAAACAAACAAGTTGCCTCTGGGCGTTTCTGGTTAGATCTAACCAGCTGTTGGGTAGAGGAAAGAGCCCTGGAGTTGGGGTCAGACAAAAAACCAAACCCGTTGCCGTCAAGCCGATTCCGACTCATAGCAACCCTATATGAGACTAAATGCCATTTGGGCTGCTGCGTAGCTCTTGGACCTTGAGCAAGTTAGTAACAGCACCTCTCTGAACCTCAGCTTTCTTACCAGAGAAATGGGGGAGGGGAGAATGCACACCTTGAGGGCTCTCTTCAGATTAGTTCTATGAATATCTGAAGAGAGCTAACTCTGTGCCAGCTGCCGACTATGCCCCTGGAATGCTACCTCTTTTTAATAAGTCACCTCTTGTGGTGGTGATCTACTGAAAAATCAGCCATTGAAAACCCCATGGACAAGACCAAGTGGGCAACATCTGCCCAAAAGCAAAGACGAGAAGGCAGAAAGGGGCACGGTAACTGGACGAATGGAACGGAGAACTCCCAGGGTGGAAGGGAAAGGGAGAGACACATTGCTGGGATTGCAACCAATGTCACAAAACAATTTGTGCATAAATTTTTGAATAAAAAACTAACTGGCGTTGTAAACTTTCACCTAAAACTCAATTAAAAAAAAAAAAATCCTATGGAGCATGGTTCTGGCTCTGACACACATAAGGGTTGCCATGAGTCGGAAGCAGGAAACTCAGTATATGTTTCCGCTGTGTCATGACCCCTGGAATTCCTCCAAGCTAGGAAGATCGGCCTTCCTCCACTGGCTTTCTCAGCCAAGGTTATATGCACACCTGCACGTCCAGGTCTATCCTTCTGTGTATGAGGAGACTCATCGCTCTTCGGACTTACAATCACCTTTACTGAACCCCTGGTCTCTACCCTGCTGGGGTACAGAAATCAGACCAAACACACCACATCGTTGATTTCAAGGCACTCCCTGTGTATTGGGAGACAATTAGGCAAAGAACACACTGCAGTGAGCTGTAACAGAAGAATGTCAGACTGCTGTGGGAGGATAGGAGTTAATACCTAACTAAACCTAAACTCCTGGAGGGCACGAAAGGCCTCGTTGGAGACACAGTATCTGTGTAGAAGCTTGAAGGTGCACAGGAGTCTGCATGTGAGCTGGTGGAAGCAGGGTGCCAGGTGTCAGGTGAGGAGGATGCTGAACATCACCTGTTCTGGCACAGTGAATCACTGGGCAAAGCTAGAGGTAACAAGAAGGGTGGACAGAGGTGAAAAGGAAAGCCAAGGGTAGGGTCACAAAGCATCCTGTGGGACCTAGAGGAGTGTGGGATTTACCCTGTGGTAGTAATGCTAACAGATTCCACTTACTGAGCCCTGTTGTGTGCAGAAATTAGACATACACCACCTCCAACTCTGACAGCAGGCCTGAAAGGTGTCACCAAACAGGTCTGGAAGCCAAGTCTCCAAGAGGCGGAACAGCCAGCCCAAGGAGGGGCGTGTTGGGGATGCTTCTCTGTGGGCTGGTGTGAAGGATGGTTCTGAGGAGGGAAGCCAGTTGGGAGGCTGCTGGTTGGCTTCAGAAGATGATTAAGCTAAGAGGGCCAGAGCCGTGTGAGGAGAGAGGGGAGGACTGACTAGAAAGGATGGAGGACCAATTATACGCAGAGTGTGAAGGAGGCTGGGGTGACACCCAGACTTCTAGGATGAGTGATTGGGAGGAGGAAGGGGACAGTCACTCAGCCAAGTGGCCACAGAAGGTGGAAGCATGGGACTGGGGCAGAGGGGAGAAGAGATGAGTTCTATCTGGGACAAGGTTGAGTTTCAGGTGGGTAAACAAGTCCCCAACATGCTTTTGGAAACAAAATGGGGTTCAAAAAAGGGAATCTGGCCTGGTGGCAGAGTTATCAACCTATAAAACCCATTGCCATTGAGTTGATTCCGACTAATACCGACCCTATAGACAAGGTAGAACTGCCCCATAGGGTTTCCAAGGAGTGGCTGGTGGATTCGAACTGTCGACCTTTTTTGGTTAGCAGCCATAGCTTGCTGTAGCTCTTAACCACTGTGCCACCAGGGCTCCATTCAACCCTACTAAGTACTATTATTATCCCCCTTTTACAGATGAGCAAACTCTGGCAAAGAATAAATTATGTAACCCCCATTATAAAAGGAGACAATGCATACAAGTCACCTACTACCCTGCCTGGCACACAGTAGGAAACACATTTCCTTTCCCTGGTATGCCCACAACTAGGGCACAGCTATCCTTGAGGAGGAAAAGGGAAGCTCACTCATTGGTCTTCTCTTTCAAAAGAACCATATTCAGAAACCTTCTAGGTTACCCAGACTTAGAAGAGGTCCTTGGGAGAATTAGTTTCATACATTTACAGCATTTGCATTGGGATGAACATATCAGCCTGTTGACAAGAGTGTCTTTGAGAGCCAAGCTATGATGGGGAAATGGTTCTGTAGAAAGGATTTGGGCCTCGGGAGGAAAGTGAACTAACATGGCTGGAGGATAGCAGGGAATGTGGCAGTGGCTGAACAAGAAAGGGTTGTGAAGGACCATGAGCTGCCTGCAGAGGAGCTTGGGCTTCACCCTGCAGCAGGAAGAGTAATAGATCCACCAACTGAACCAGACTGTGTGCCAGGAGTGGGCACATGTTACCTCCTATTCTGCTCACGTGCTGAAAGGGTGGACTCACCACTGCCATCACAGGCCAGGAAACAAGCCTCCAGGAGATGTCAGAAACCAGGTGTCAGGAAGATGCGTATTTCAGGACGTGTTCCACCTCATCTCGATCACCGCCATTGCCCAACCAAGCCAAGTCACTCTCAACTCCTCGGTCTCTCTCACATACTGCTGCTTTTGTCTGTCAACACTCAAGACATGGCCCAACTCCTTCCAAAAGCCTGCCCTGGCTGTTCCTCCCCTCGGTTGGCCTCAGCTCACGGGCACTTGCCTTCACTACGAAATTAATTGCGCTGTGCGATCATTACTTCTCTTTTCAGGCTGTAGGGGCAGGGTCTATGACTCAATGTCTCTGTATCCCTAAAGCCCATCACAGTGACTGGCACACAGCAAGTGCTCCATAAACACGCTCAAACCTTAACAGAAATCTTCCTAATAACCGTGTTTACTGTATTGACCCATACAATCTAGGTTGGTTAGAAAAGATAAAATCAGATCAAGCATTTATGGCATTCAGACCAAGAGAATGGACTCACTTGAAGAACTCCTGTAATTCCTTTAAGATTCAGCTCATCTCTTTGGAATAGGTCCCCCTGGGCTCCCAAGCACTGTGTCTATATTTCCATCACAGTATATATCACACTGCGAGTCTGTCCCCCCACTAGGTGGTGAGCTCTTTAAGGTCTTGCAAAGACTGTATGTCAATCATCGCTGAGTCCTCAGCACCCAGCACAATCCCAGGTACTTGACAGATGCTCAGAAGTATTTGATGAATAAATGAATGAAGGATGCTAGATAAGGACATGGTGCAGATCTCCCCTAGAAGCCAAGCAAAACCTCTGGACTTGTCTCTGTGACCTCCTCCCCGATTCTTCTTCCATGTCCTGAGAACCACCTCCAGTTCCAGAGACTGACCCTTGCCCCTAGCCATGCATCCAAGGGCAGCCTTCCCCATCCATGCACATTGCCTTTGGTGAGCACATGGTTGAGGACAATCCTCTGCCTTAGAAACCTGCAGCCCCCTATGGCCCTCCTGACACCTTTCTCTGTCTGTGCAGGACAGAACCAGCCTCTCCTCCGATTCCCTGGCCTGAAGTCCTCGTAGGGCACAGTGTCAAGTCAGACCATGGTGCAGGCAGGCTGGTACCAAACCAAAGCACACTACACACAATACTGTACCCAGGGCAGGGCCTCTGGGGCAACAATGGACTCATCTGAGAACCAAACAAGGCCTCCTGGCAGGCAAAGGACCTGCAACTCGACTGGCTGAAACGGGTGTATTCAGATGGCCGGGCGGGCCTTCAGGTGTTTACGTGCTAACCCCCAGGTGGAGAACTGCATGCTTGCTTAGCTTCGGCTGTAATCAAACATATCTGTGTTCTTCCACGCTCAAAGCTCAGCTAAAGGCTGAAGAGCAAACAAAAACAAAATGTGCCCAGCAGAGCTAAGCGCCTAGGAAGGAATTATTATCAACTCCACTCACAGATGAGAAAATTAAGCCCAAGAGAAGTGACTTGTCAAGGGTACAAAGTGCATTTAATGACAGGACCAGGATAAGCACCCAGGTCTGACGGGTTCTAAAGCCTCATCTCCTGGCTCTCAATTCCTGCGTGTCTCACAGTGGAGATCTGATACAAACCCCACCTCTACGAAAGAGAAAGTGTCCCCCGTTCAGATAACACTGGGAAAGCCTGAGTAAAACAAAGTTTATAATAGGTCTCTTTACTGCACTACTTCTCAGAGCCTTTAATAAGCGAACGTGTATTATGAACGTTCAAGAGTTCACAATGAGCACCGCACACAGGCCAGCGTGACTTACTGTCTTTAATTACACCAGTTTGAGCAGCTTGGAGAAAACTCAGAGCGAGTATCTTTCGAAAAACAAAAACCTAGTGCCTTTGACTGCTGTGCAGGGTTAGTTTACAGAACATGCTGTGGAAAAACTAGTCTTGGAAGTCATTGGAACCCACTTCACAGGAGGACTAGAGGTAATAAAACACATGACCAAATAAAGTTGAACTTCCTCCTCCAGAGAAGATAGGCAGCCGTGTCTTAGAGTCAGTGCCATCTGGACAAGGAAAGGACACTCTGCAGTACTAACATTTAATTTTAAGTAGCGATAATTTTTAATAGCATGTAAGCATTCTGATGGGAGTCCCTGTGTGGTGCAATTGGTTAATGCGCTCGGCTGATAACCAAAGGTTGGAGGTTCAAGTTCACCCAGAGGTGGCTCAGAAGAAAGCCCTGGCAATCTACTTCCGAAACATCAGCCATTAAAAATACTGTGGAGCACAGTTCTACTTTGACGGCAACTGGTACTGGTAAGCATTTTAATCACAATTAAATGTAAGCTTCATGCCTCATGCCCTAAAGACCAGGTTTTTATGTATAAAAGTAGCTCTCTACCTTAAACCAGCTCTTCAATCTGGGGCCCTAACAGTTACCTGCTGGGAAATAAGATCAGCTGATAATTTAACAAAAATAATTTTCCATTAGCATCAGCAAAGAATCTCAGTGTGACACACAGATCGCAATCAAGAAGGCATTTTGATAATTTCAAATCTGTAAAGATTTGTACGCACCCTCAAATGAGTTCTTGTCTCTCATTCCACCAGCTTGAGCAGGTTGGAGAAAAGGCAGAGCAAATATCTTTCCAAAAACCAAAAACGAGGAATGACATGTTTGGGCACAGACATTCCCCCAGGAGCCATGAAAGAAGAAGTCTCCTAGTATGAGCAAAGCTCATAAATGCCACACAAAAGCTAAGCCCTGGCATTTAAACTACCTGTGTCCATAAAACCATCAGCCCCGAAGAGCAGGCAGACAGGCAGGACGTGGTGGACAGTTGTGAAGACAAGAGGCACACTGCAAGCAAAAGGACGCAGAGTTCATCCTCAACTCTGCAGAGACAAAGTTTCCCAATTTCCAGATGACATGCAGTGCCACTCAGGGAGATGCAGGGGAGACGCGAGAAATAAGGGGAAAGCAACACGGAGTCGTATGGATATCGTGACCGAGCTACGAGGTTCTCACTTAAGAAATCCATCGTAACCTGACCGCCATACCCCTACAACCAGACAGAGATCCCCCTTCCCAGGAGCATGCGGGCACCACACGGAGTGCAAACATGGCACACAACACATGACCTACTCTTTAACCATTTCATTTTTTCCTTCAAACCTGTAGTACAATAAGGTGGAGTCATTAAATCGCATTGATAGACAAAGTAAAGTTCAGATTTGGGAGGGTGAACAGTCCCATTTGTCAGTTTAAACAGGCAAATGAAAAGCCTTTTAATGTTTTCAGGACAGAAAAAAATACAAGTATATATGTAACTAATGGTATAAATGTTAAATATGTAATTTGTACTTTCGTTTTGAATACATATGCACGCACACAGTCACGCAAACTTAATTACCCCTAAACACTTAATTCTGAAGTTTCCGAAGTCTCAACAAAGTTTCTGCAATGCACAGTTTTCAAGTGTATTCATACTGTATATATACACAACTAATGGGTCAAAACCTCGTTGGAGTCAAAAGACTTATCAGCACAGAGTAGGCGGAAATTCCAACGTGATGGTGGCTACAAAATGCATTTTCCGTCTAGCCTTCTCCTATGTAATGGACAACAAACTAAGACTCGTCTGAAGCATTCCTCTGCATATGAACACATTTTCCCACCCTCATTTGGGGAAAGGAATAAATCTATCCCAGCATTTCTCCTACTAGATGGGGGATGGAATTTTCCAGATGGGAAAGAGTGGAGTCTGATAGAGGTGGTTGGGCCAAACAAGAGTCTGACTTAGACCCGACTGAACACATTTTCAGGTCAAATTTCACTGGGGAGTTCAGCTAAAAAAAAAAAACACTGCCATCGGGTTGAATCCAACTCATAGCGACTCTATAGGACAGAGTAGAACTACCCCATAGGGTTTCCAAGGAGCGGCTGGTGGATTTGAACTGCTGACCTTTTGGTTAGCAGCCAAGCTCTTAAGCATTGTGCCACCAGGGCTCCATAAGAAAAGTCAGATGTCTTAGAAATGACACAGGAGGACTATTTCACAACAAAGTGGTGCTGCTGAGCTACAAACAGGGGATGTGGCCTCTGTTGGACTTGTCAATTCAGACCCTCATGGAGGTCTGTCGTGTTCCAGTGGTTGCTATGAGGCCACAGCTACGGCTACAGATGGTCTAAAACGAGCTGAGCGAGCACTTAAATAAAGAGACTTTGTTCACCTACCTCCATTGGCCAGGAGGTTCTCCTGAACCTTTCCCTTTGCTTCTTCCATTACTTCTACCACGCTCTGAGCCATTCTCTTTATGAGGCTTTGGTAAAAGAAGAGAAACAGCTGATTAGAGTAGAAAAATGCCCTAAGATACTCTTATATTGCTGGCAGGAAATTGAATGGCTACAACACTTTGGGGGAGTATTTTGGCAATATGTATGAAGAGACTTAAAATGTTAATATAATAGCCTTTGAACCAGTAATTCCACTTCCTGCGCAACTATTTTAAGGAAGCCATACAAACAGAAAAGGCTTTCTGAATAGAAAGATGTTCCTCACAGCACTGTAGCTAACAGTGAAAAACTGAATACAACTGGAAGACCCAACAAGAGGGAACTGTTCAAGTGAATGATGGTGTACCCAGCTGCGGGATTATTAAGCAGCTACTGAAGATGAGTTCACAAAGAACTTCTAATACCATGGAACAAGGCATGTATTATAATGTTACCAGGAAAAAAACAAGATACAAAATTGTGCGTACACTATGGCCACAACTACATAAAAATATTCTTCCTATTTGACATGTTTTCTAGTAGAATCTGGTATTGCTATTCTACTTAGAAAATAAAAAGATCCCAGAAAACATACAGAAGATTTCAGAAGTACGGAAAAGGGAAAGAAAGTATGGGATTTGGAGGCAGAAGGTTTCAAATCTTGCGTGGCTCTGCCAACTACCAAATGTATGATCTCGACCCAATGTACTTAATCTCTTTGAGCCTCAGTTTTCTTATGTGTTAAATGAGGATCGTATCATTTTGCAGGGTTACTATTAATATTATTAGTATAACTCAACAGGCACTGAACACTTGGTAGCAAAGAAAAACCTGTTCTAGGAGAGTGATCAATTAGAAATCCAACTGGAAAACATACCAAACAAGGAACAAAGTATAAAAGTATAAAAGAGGACCCAATCTCTGCTTCCAGTCATCTCTCCACATTCTCCCAGGCCTCCTGAGGAGGGAGGTGGTGTTGGCAGGGAGGGTGGACTTAGGTCATTTAATTCCGATGCAGTGCATGGTCTTCCATGTTGCAGGAACCTAGCACTGGCTATGTTGCCCACTCAGACTATGGAGCCAGGGGACTAGGGCCTGACAGAGGCACGGGAGAACACTTGAGAAGATAAAAGGAAAGAGAGAGGGAGAAGGGAGGGGAATAACTTGTTTTCCCAACTGGCAAAGTAATAAGTGCTCATGGTCAAAAGCTGAAAAATACAAGTATAAAGTAGTTAACAAAAAATGAACAAGTGTATTCCTCCCTCCAAGAGGAAATACATACTTAACACTTGGGCACATTTCCACGGTTTGAGTTGACAGCATCTTTTGGTAGCAGCTACCATTCAGAGGAATCCTCCAAGTGCCAAACATTCTATAATTATTGTCCCATTTGTTCCTCACAAAAATTCCTGGAAGGTGGGTATTATTTCATTTCGTGGATGGGGAAACTGAGACTCAGAGAAGTCATTCACACCCCAACCATCCAGTTGGTAGACTCCAAAGCCTACGCTCTCTCCACCAGACCACATCGCTGTCTTTACAGTCACTCTGGACCATCTTGGGTTTAAATTTTCACAAATGTCAGCACTTCTCAGAATACTGGTTCTGCCTCTTACTGGTTATAACCTTGGGCAATTCATCTAACTAACCTCAGTCTCAGTTTCTTCAGCTGCAAAATGGGGATAATAAGCTTATGGAGCGCATGCGGTCATTTGCAGTGGTTAGTGTGGTGCATGTAAGGTACCAGGTCTCTGGAGGTGTGAGGAAGACATCTTCAGTTGGCGGCTCCAGATGGGCTCTCAGCCCTGGGAGGCAGACCTGTATGGACTGTACTGGGTGGCTCCCTGCCCTCTGGCTTCAGGTGGGTTTAGTAGGAGATAGAAGAAGGGAGAGAGCGAAGTCTGGTTCCCTTCCGGTTCCAGTAACCTGTCCCTCCTCTCATCCCTTCCAGCCTAGGGGTTGTGACAACTTCTTTACCACCAGCCCCGCATGCCTGCCCTACTCCTTGTGGTTCCCCTACAACCCACACACAAACATTGTGCCTCTTTATAAACAGACTCTCCTCAAATTATCCTAATTGGAGTCTTCTGCTATCTGTTGGGACCCTGACTAGATACACTCATTAGTTCACTCATTCATTCATTTAGTAAATTCCATATATTAAGCAACTGCTATGTGCCACACACTGTTGCAGATGCTAAGAACAAAACAAAGTTCCAGCTCTCACGGAGCTTCTAGTCTAATGCTGTCAATGGTTCTACTGTTATCATTATTGTAGTGAAATGTCCAGGCTGTTGTCTCATATTACTAAATCCCTCGTAATACTTTCCGCAATTATTTGCTTAAGTGAGGGCAGTAGTAACTCCAGTCCTTTTATCCACAACAGCTACTCAGGAAGTGTCTGCTGAATAAATAAATGAATGCCAGCACCCCTACAGTACCTCATATAACACATGAGCTTCCTTCCTAATAGATTTAAAACCAGAACTCACTCATTGTTTTGTCAGCATTTTGCTGCTCCCACTCTAGCCCCTATGAAGTCTTTCACTGTCACAAGTGTGGCTGCACGCCTACCTTGAGGCATGTGCACCACCGCTGGAACGCCTCAGAATAACATGGCCTAACAAAACCTAACTGCTGGGAAAAACACTGTTCCAGGTGACAAAAAATGGCTCGACCTAACTGTGATCATTAACTAGACTCATCAGTACATTGCAGTATAATGGAATTGCACAATTTTTCTCATTGGAAGGAACCTAAGCATGTATACACTATTTTAACTTCTCTCTTTTCACCTTACACTTTATTGTGAAATCTTTTCACGTAAGAATAGAGCTTCCTCGTTCCTTTTAATCGTTGCATAGTACATCACTGTATGGCCGCATCATAACTAATTCCCTGCTATTGGACACTGAGGTTGTGTCTACTTTGATATTAAAAATAATGTTGCAATGAGCATAGTTATAAATATATTTTGCCCACTTGCACAGGTATATATGTAGAATGAATCACTAAAAGAGTAACTACTGGAATAAAGGGTATGAACATCTACAATTTTAGTAATTAAGGCCAAACTACCCTCCAAATACAGAGTCAATTTGCACTCCCACCAGCAATGTATGTGAGTGCCCATTACCCTAAACCTTCGCCAACATTACGTGTTACAAATCATTAATGTTTTCCAATCTGAGAGCGGAAAAATTATATCTCATTGTTGTTCGGATTTGAATTTCTTTAATCACCAGTGAAGCTGGACATCTTTTCATATCTTTATTGGCTCTGCAGAATGGCTATTTTCTACATCCATGAATTCATGTTCCTATCCTTTGCCTGGTTTTTTTTTTTTGTTTTGTTTTTTACTGTCTTGTTCATCTTTTTCTTATTGATTTGAATGGGCTCTTAGGTGTGTTGGGGACTCAATTCTTCAGACAATGCTTTGAGCTAGGTAACATCTCCGTTTTGAAGACAAAAAAATGAAGACTCTGAGAGCCAAAGGTCACTCTACATAGCTAACATGTGTCAAAGCAAGAACTGATCCCAAGACTGCATGACTCCAAAGTCCATGCTATTCATTGCTAGTCTAAACTAAATTCTGGCACTTTTCTTAAAATAATTCACCAACATGTATACAAATCCATAAGGGAAGATGTATAAATCACATTTTTAATAAAAGAAAATTACAGAACAGCACGTAAAGATCATGGTTAGGGTGCTGGTTACACTGAAGTACATAGTTGTCAAAAATCAATCTGTTCACTTAAAATGTGTACATTTCACTTTATGTAAATTTTACCTCATTTAAAAAAATGTCTTTAAGCTGATACCACCTTAATAAAGCAACTGAAGTTAATATCACCAAGAATGAGAAAAAAAAATCAATAATATGTGCTTCCTGATACAATGCACCAAGAAGAACACAATATCACTTCTGTGTTATTCCTGTCAAAAGTGCATGATGTTAATTTAATCATGAGAAAACATCAGTAAATTAAAATTAAGAATAATTTTACAAACTAATTGACCTGTACCTCAAAACACTTTATGTCATGAAAGTCAAAGGAAGTCTGAATAACTGTTTCGGATTAAATGAGGCTAAAGAGACACAGGAGTCCCTGGGTGGTGTAAACGCACTCGGCTGCTAACTAAAAGGTTGGAGGTTCAAGTCCACATAGCAGTATCTCAGAAAAAGCCTGGTGATCTACTTCAGAAAAATCAGCCATTGAAAACCCTGTGGAGCACAGTTCTGCCCTGACACACACAGGGTCACCATGAGCTAGAGTTGACTTGAGATAACTGGTTTAAAGAGACGTGACAATTAATTGCAAAAGACAGAAAGCCATCTCAATGTTTATCAACAGAGGATCTACCTAAGAATCCGAGATTTTCTTTTGCTATAAAGGACACTACTGAGACAATGAACAATATCAAGTAAAATCTGTAGATTAAATAACAGTATTTTTTTCCTGATTTTGATCATTGTACTAAAATTATACAAGAGAATGTTCTTGTTTTGGGGAAATATAAAGGTAAAAGTAAATGGACATCAAGTCTGCAACTTACTATTAAAGAATTCAGAAAAAAATAGGAAAAAGCAAATGTGGTAAAACTTAACGTTTAGAAAAAGCCGGTGAATTTTGGACGTGTTATCAGGAGAAACCAGTCCCTGGCAAAGGACATCATGCTTGGTCAAGTAGAGTGTCAGCAAAAAGCAGAAGACCCTCAACGAGATGGACTGACACAGTGGCTACAACAATGGGCTCAACATAGCAATGATTGTGAGGGTGGCGTAGGACCAGGCAGTGTTTCGTTCTGTTGTGCTCAGGGTTGCTATGAGTCGGAACTCACTCGACAGCACCTAACAACAACAAGGTAAAGGGTATATGGGAACTCCTTTAATATTCTTGCGAGTTTTCTGTAAGTTTTAAATTATGTCCAAAAAAAACTTTAAAAAAATTTAAACATGTAAAGTATATAATCCTACTTTAAAAAATCATACGCCAGTATAAAACCCCTTGCCTTCGAGTCGATTACAACTCATAGTGACCTTATAGGACAGAGTACAACTGCTCAGTAGGGTTTCCAAGGAGCAACTGGTAGATTTGAACTGCTGACCTTTTGGTTAACAGCCATAGCATGCCATAGCTCTTAACCACTGTATATATATCTAGAAAAAATCCTGAAAGAAAAGACCAAACTGTTAACTCTGGTTATCTCTGAAGGTATAAAAATGAGAACTTGCACTTTTTATGTATTTCTATGTTACATCTGAATTAGTTAAAACATATATTACTTTTGTTCGTAGAAAATAAAATAAACTAGATAAATTACCAACCAATCAAATATGGCAACTATTATTGTAAGGGTGAGACCTGTTCAAGAAGTTCAAGATAGAGTCAGAACAAGGGTTAGATGCTAAAATTTCCCCCAAATTCAAACATTTGCAGCATTAAAGGTGAGGGGGCCGGCAAATCTGTAGGTTCATAGAATAAAAACAAATGGCCCATAAGCATTAGGAAAAAAACTCAACCTTGCTTGCCCTGAAATATCGTTTTTCACTTATCAGATTGGCATACTACAAAGATTCATAATTTACAGCATTGGCAAGTACCCGGAGAAAAAGATATACCAATGAACTGTTGATAGGGAGTGTTGACTGGTACAACCTTACTAGAGAGTGTTTTTAGAATACCTATCAAATGTTTTTTCACGCTAGACATTTTAACCCAGCAATTCCACTTTGATAGAATTGGATAGAATATCTTTGATAGCAATTTGCTAGAATATCTATAGAATGTTTTTTCACACTAGATATTTTGACCCAGCAATTCCACTTCTAAAAATTTGACCTTCTGATATACTCGCCTGCATGCAGAAAGACTATACATAGAAGGAGGCTTGCTGAAGCATAGTTTGTGATTGTGAAAAGACAGGAAGCCATCTCAACATCAGATCACCAAGAAGTCAGTCTCTAAAAAAGAATGAGAAAGATCTCATATGTATTGTCATGAAAGGGTGTCCATCGTAGTTGATTGTTGTGTGCCGCTGAGTCGATTCCAACTCATAGAGTAGAACTGCCCCATAGCGTTTCCTAGGCTGTAATCTTTACAGGAGCAGATTGCCAGGGCTCTTCTCCCGTGGAGCCACTGGTGGGTTTGTGCTGCAGACCTTTCAGTTAGCAGCCAAGTGCTTAACCACTGTGCCACTGGGGCCCCTTGTCCACCATAGAGTAAAGGGGAAAAAGCGAGTGTCTGTAGTATCTATAGTTATGGTTCTGTTTTTTAAAAAAACAAGAACATACAAATGCATGCTTGTATAGGCATAGAAAAGTCTGGGAAGATTGGTACCAAATTGTTGAAATGGTGTCCTTTGAGGAGTGGAATTGCAGAGGTAGAATTTGGATTTTTTAAAAAAAATAACCAGCATGTATTAGTAATGAAAAGCCAACAGTGGTATTATAAATAAGCAAAGCAATTAGTAAATGAACGATTAAGATGAAAGCATACCGCCGGGCACAGCTGGTTAAGATTTCTTTCAATATAACTGCTGTTACGTTGGCAGTCATTTGTGGGACCCCCCAAGAGAAGTAAAAGAGTAAAATGAGGGTGGGAAGAGTAGGGGCATGCCTAGGTGTGAGGTGAGGGCAGGTGGGGAATGGAGAAGGTAAAGAGGCCTTCAGGAGCTGGGCAGGCAGCAGGACCCCTGGGACCTGAGGGAGAGGGGTCAGGACAAAGGGGCTGCCCAAGGCAGCTTCATAGATTTGCCTGTGGCCAGGAGTGTTATAAAAATGCTCCT
This sequence comes from Trichechus manatus latirostris, assembly GCF_000243295.1. Taxonomy (NCBI): domain Eukaryota; kingdom Metazoa; phylum Chordata; class Mammalia; order Sirenia; family Trichechidae; genus Trichechus; species Trichechus manatus. Next base: position 8,186,028 of record NW_004443959.1, read on the forward strand.
TGCTTTCTTCCCACAAACACTACAGGCGAACCTCACAGCCCTGCTGGTTTCTGGCTCCACAGGAAGCTGAAGCTCTATCTACCTCTCCTCCTGGCTCACAGCCAAGAGGCCAATCTGACTGTCATGAGGACCCCAGAGGGCTCCTCCAGGCCTGGGTATATGGGTAGTGGAGGGAAGGCCTCTGCTTTTGGAAGGGCTGCAGGGCAGGCTGACTCCGAGCATCCTGGCCCCCCAGGAAAGCTGCACAGGACTAGGTGAATCTGAAGGGCAGAACTGATCTCTTCACTCACCTGAGTCTCCAGCACCTACACCAGGGCTCAAGCACAGAGGAGAGTCTTTATAAATGACATTTTTACACAGTGTCTCCACAGAATTCTCCATTGCACATTGTGCACAGCAAGGCCTCATCTGTTTATTCATTCCACAGACATTTTCTGAGCACCTCTGCAGACCAAGCATACAGTCCCTGGGTGGCATAAATGATTTACCCTGTCAACTAATCTAAAGGTTGACAGTTTTTCTCAATAAAATAGGTATAGAAGGGAAATTCCTCAACATAATAAAGGGCATCTATGCAAAACCAACAGCCAACATCATTCCCCTTGAGAACAGGAACAAAACAAGGATGCCCTTTATCACCACTCCTATTTAACATTGTGCTGGAAGTCCTAGCTAGAGCAATAAGGCAAGAAAAAGAAATAAAGGGCATCCAAATTGTTAAGGAAGAAGTAAAACTGTCCCTATTTGCTGATGATATGACACTATACATAGAAAACCCAAAAGACTCCAACAGAAAACTACTGGAACTAATAGAAAGATTTCAGCAGAGGACAAGGGTACAAGCTAAATATACAAAAATCAGTTGGATTCCTATACACCAATAAAGAGAACTATGAAAAGGAAATTAGGAAAACAATACTATTTATAATAGCCCCTAAAAAGAATAAAATACTTAGGAATAAATCTAACCAAGGATGTAAAAGAACTATACAAAGAAAATTACAAAACACTACTGCAAGAAACCAAAAGAAATCTACGTAAATGGAAAAACATACCATGCTCATGGACAGGTAGACTCAGCATTGTGAAAATGTCAATTCTACCCAAAGCAATCTACAAATACAATGCAATCCCAATCCAAATACCAATAGCATTCTTTAAAGAGATGGAAAAACCAATTATTAACTTTATACAGAAAGGCAAGAGGCCCCAGATAACTAAGGCACTATTGAAGAAGAAGAATAAAGTAGGAGGACTCGCACTACCTGACCTCAGAACCTACTATACAGCTACAGTAGTCAAAACAGCCTGCTACTGGTACAACGACAGATACACTGACCAATGGAACAGAATTGAGAACCCAGATGTAAATCCATCCACCTATGGTCACCTGATCTTTAACAAGGGCCCCAAATCCATCAAATGGGGAAAAGACAGTCTTTTTAATAAATGGTGCTGGCAAAACTGGGTGTCTATCTGCAAAAAAGTGAAACAGAACCCATACCTCACACCATACACAAAAACTAATTCAAAATGGATCAAAGACCTAAATATAAAACCAAAAACTATAAAAGTCATAGAAGAAAAAATAGAGTCAACACT
>NW_004443959.1:8188281-8190197 GCF_000243295.1 Trichechus manatus latirostris
GATATGGCGCTTCCTTAAAAAGCTAGAAATAGAAATACCATATGATCCAGCAATCCCACTCCTAGGAATATATCCTAGAGAAATAAGAGCCGTCACATGAATAGACATATGAACACCTATGTTCATTGCAGCACTGTTCACAATACAAAAAGATGGAAACAACCTAGGTGCCCATCAACAGATGAATAGATAAACTATGGTACATACACACAATGGAATACTATGCAATGATAAAGAATAATGAGTCTTCGAAGCATCTCACAACATGGATGAATCTGGAGGACATTAACCTGAGTGAATAAGTCAATCACAAAAGAACAAATAGTGTATGGGATCACTATTATAAAAACAAGGCTGACCTTTTTTTTTTTCTGCTACTTGTTAAGCTATTGTTTTAAGATGACTTCAGGGGATATTTTTGGTTTAAGATTTAAAGATTATCTCAGGGCAATAGTCTCAGAGCCCTTAGGGTTTTGAATAGTTTCCATCTATGGAGCTATTTCCTTGAGTCCTCAGAAAGGTACTCGGCATAGATATATCTGCTGTTAGGTGCCATCGACTCATAGCGAACCTATGAAAAACAGAAAGAAACTCTGCCTGGTCTTGTGCCATCCTCACAATCACTGGTATGTTTGAGAACATTGTTGCAGCCGCTGTGTCAATCCATCTCATTGAGGGTCTTCCTCTTTTTTTGCTGACCTTCTACTTTACCAAGCATGATGTCCTTTGCAAAGGTCTGGTGTCTCTTGATAACATGTCCAAGGTACATGAGACAAAATCTTGCCCTCCTCGCTTCTAAGGAGCATTCGGGCTGTACTTCTTCCAAGACAGATTTGTTTGTTCCTCTGGCAGTCCATGGTATATTCAATATTCTTTGTCAACACAATAATTGAAAGGCATCAATTTTTCTTCGGTCTTCCATATTCGTTGCCCAGCTTTCCCATGCATATGAGGCGATTGAAAATACCATGGATAGGGTCAAATATGTGAAGCCCTGGTGGCATCGTGGTTAAGAGGTCGGCTGCTAACCAAAAGAGTGGCAGTTCGAATCAAATAGCCACTCCTTGGAAACCCTACCGGGGCAGTTCTACTCTGTCCTATAGGGTCGCTATGAGTCGGAATCGACTTGATGGCAATGGGTTTTGAGGGTCAGAAATGTCTAGAATCCTCAAAACAAACAAGGTAGGGCTAAGTCCCCAAGAGCTGAGGAAACTGAGGCTCAGAGAGGCAAAGAAAGGTCACTTACATAGCAGAAGACACAGTCAGCTAGTACTAACCCTCCACCTCCACCCTCCCAATAGCCTTGCCTCTAAAGCAAGTCTCTGACTAGTTCATCCGTTCCTGTCAAACAGCCTGGGATGTCTTTTACTGCATAACCAAAATTCCAAGCTCTGCCCCCACAGGGCCTAGCAATCCTTAGTGTTTCTAGATTGGAGGAGTCACACTAGGACTGGCCTCCCTCCTGCCGCCACATGTGAACCCTGGAAACCAAAGAAGTGAGGCCCTGAAGGGTTGCACACAAAGACCTGGGGAGTCATTTCTTCCCTGCTCCCTGGGAGACTCACGGAGCCCCTGGGCACCTCACCAGGCTCCTTTGTCTCTGTGTTTCCTCCTGGCCAAGGCACAATGAATATCAACATGCCCTGTAGCAAAGTCACCAGGAAAATGTGACTAGGGAGCAAGTCAATGACTTTAGTTAAAAACAACAACAGCCAACAACACACATGAGGAAATGCTCGTGATCACTAGCCATTAGAGAAATGCCAATTAAAACCACAATGAGATACCATCTCACCCTGGCATTACTGGCACGAATCAAAAACACTAGAAATAACAAATGTTGGAGGGGCTGCGGGGAGATCGGAACACTTATGCACTGCTGGTGGGAATGCAAAATGATACAACCATTTTGGAAA
>NW_004443959.1:8191531-8199046 GCF_000243295.1 Trichechus manatus latirostris
AAAAAAAAAAAAAAAAAAGGTTGAGAATTTAGCTGGTTAATATGTTGTGGGGTTGTTAACCAGTGTCATAAAACAACATGTGTACTACTATTTCATGAGAAACTATTTGTTCTGTAAGCCTTCACCTGAAGTAGAATAGAATACAAAAAAAAAAAAAAATTACAAAGGCATTTGACCCTTGGACCCAGAAATTTGCTTCTGAGAAATTATCCTGTGGATATACCTGCACATTATTACACACAAAGTAATGTCATATGTGCAAGATTATATATTGCCACACTGTTAACAGCTCCCTCATTCAAAAATGTCCAGCTATAAAGGATTGTTAATAAATTATGGTACTTGCACATGGTGGAATGCTAAAAACCAAAAAACCAAACCCATTGCCATAGAGTTGATTCCAACTCATAGCAACCCTATAGGACAGAGTAGAACTGCCCCATAGGGTTTCCAAGGCTGTAAATCTTTACAGAAGCTGACTGCCACGTCTTTCTCCAGGGTAGCAGGGTAGCAGCTGGTGGGTTCAACTACAGACCTTTCGCTTAGCATCCAAGCACTTAACACTTCTCCACCAGGGTTCCTTGGTGGAATGCTAGGTAACTTGAAAAACAAGTGAGAGACAGAGTGCTCTCTATTTACTGATGGGAAAAATTTCCCAGGATATATTGTTAGGTGGGAAAAAAGCAAAAGCAAAATAGCATAGGTAGCATACTACTTTTTTTTTATTATTTTTTTTAAGGGCAGAAATAAAAATATGTGCTGGAATTTTTTGTGTTTGCATAAAGAATCACCAGAAATCTATTTAAGAAACTAATAAAAGTGGTTTCCTAAGTGGGAAACAGGGAAGGAAGCTGGGTAAGGATGAGCAGGAGGGAGACTTTGCATTGTACATTTTTTTATATGGTTTTTATTTTTGATGAATGTGAATGCATCTGTTTGAAAAAAAAAACTATTAAAAACTTTTGAATATCCATGTAGTCTCTCTGGCTTTGGGATTGAATTTTTAGAAGTACTTTGGGACTAAATGGGATAATGGTTGTATTAAGTGTTTACTGAACTATAGCAATAGTTCTCAAAGCCTAAAGACCACCTGCCTCAGAAGCATCTGGAGCCCTAATTGAAAACGCAGGTTCCTAAGCCCCACCCTAGACCTACTAGATCAGAATCCCTGGAACCAGTGCTCAAGGACCTGCATTAAAAAAAAAAAGAAAAATTGCTCAAGAGATTTTATGAATGCTAAAATTGGAGGCCCCCTGCTGGGAGGTGATGGACATGGATTCAGCAAATATTTACTCAGTACCTACTATGAGCCAAATAGTCTTCTAGGAGCTAGGGATACAAATAAGATCCCTTGACAAGACAGATGAGGTAGAGATCAAAGTTTGAGAAGGACTCGGCCCTTGCTGGCTTTGAAGGGGGCCAAAAAAAAAAACCAAACCCAATGCCATCAAGTCTATTTGATTCTAACTCATAGTGACCTTATAGGACAGAGTAGAACTGCCAGATAAGGTTTCCAAGTCGTGGCTGGTGGGTTCATATTGCTGACCTTTTGGTTTGCAGCCGAGCTCTTTACCACTGTGCCACCAGGGCTCCACAAGCCAGGGAATGAAGGCAGCCCCTTGAGAACAACCCCCTCCCAATCCCATCCAAAGGCTGGCAAGTAAATGGGGACTGCAGTGCTACAACTGCATGGAGTTGAATTCCATCAAATATCTTGAAAAAATCTGGAAGCAGATATTCTCTCAGAGCCTCGGAAAAGGAACACAGCCCTGCCAAGGCCTTCACTGCAGCCTTGCGAGTCTCTAAGTGGAGAACTAACTGAGCCCCACTGCCTGGCCTTCTGACCTAAAAGGAAATGGTGATCTAATAAATTTGTAAGACCCCTGCTTTCTTGGGGCATATATTTTGCAGGAAGAGGCAGACATAAACAAGGAAAGGATTAAATAATGGCTTGTGGAATGTGGAGAATTAAAACAGGGCAGCCTAGAGGGGAAACCCTAGTGGTATAGTGGTTAAGCACTACGGATGCTAACCAAAGGTCGGCAGTTCAAATCCACCAGGCGCTCCTTGGAAACCCTATGGGACAGTTCTAGTCTGTCTTGTAGGGTCGCTATGAGTCAGAATTGGCTCAATGAAAACAGGTTTGGTTTTTTTTTTGTTTTAGGCTAGAGGGACTAGGCTGGAGGTGGCATTTAAATTGAGATCTGGATGACAAGAAGGAGCCAGCATGGCTTTCTCAAAGAACTAGAAATAGAACTACCCTATGATCCAGCAATCCCACTCCTAGGTATATACCCTAAATCAAAACAAAAAAATCAAACCAACTGCCGTCGAGTTGATTCCAACTCATAGCGACCCTATAGGACATTCTAGAACTGCCCCCATAGAGTTTCCAAAGCTATAAATCTTTACCAAAGCAGACTGCCATATCTTTCTCCCACGGAGCGGCTAGTGGGTTTAAACTTAGACCTTTTATTTAGCAGATGAGCGCTTTAACCACTGTGCCACGAGGGTTCCTGTATATACCCTCGAGACCTAAAAATAATGACATGAACAGACATATGCACAACTATGTTCACTGCTGCTTTATTCACACTAGCAAATAAATGGAAACAACCAAAGTGTCCATCAACGGATGAATGGATAAGCAAAACTGTGGTTCATACATGCAATGGAATACTACACAACCATAAAGAAAAATGATGGGTCTGCGAAACATTATAACGTGGATGGACCTGGAGGGCATAATGGTAAGTGAAATAAGCCAAGTATATAAGGACAAATACTGTATGATCTCTCTTTTATGAGAAGACAAGAATAAATAAGTATAGAAAGACCAACGTTCATTGGTGGTTACCGGGGGAGGAGAGTGAAGTGAGGTGGGGAAGTACGCCTTATACAGTAGAGACTAGCTCTTTTTGGTGATGGGAAATGTGGCACCGAATGTGTACGTAGTGAGTACAGCACAAAGTAAAAAGCATTTGTGCACATACAGAAGGGTATAGGCAAATTGGTATACGGGTAGGTACAGATGTGTACAGAGGTGAGAACAGATAGAAGTATCTACAGGAGCCCTGGTGGCACAGTGGTTAATAGCTACAGTCGCTAACCAAAAGGTCGGCAGTTCGAATCTACCAGCTGCTCCTTGGAAACCCTATGGGGCAGTTCTATATATTCACTGAAGACACAAATACGTATTCTCCTCAGATATAACCAAACACCTTCTAACACTGGTTTTCTAAGTTCGAAGGCTTAGGACCATAGTCCTATAGGACGACTCAGTCAATTGGCATAATATATTTCACAAAAATCATGATCTGCAGCCTAATGAAGTGAGTAGCGTCTGGCATCTTAAAAGCCTGCAAACGGCCATCAAAGACACAACTGTGGGTCTCTACTCACCAGGAGCATAACAGTAAGAAAGTAGCCAAAAGCGCAGAGAAGAAATAAGTCTACCCGAGCCACAACCTCATCTACCCTGAGACCAGAACTAGATGGTACGTGGCTACCACCACTGACCGTTCTGATCAGGGACAATAGTTGGTGCCAGATAGAATGGGAGAAAAATATGGAGCAGAACTCAAATTCTTACCTAAAAAATAAGTAAATAAAACAGACAAACTGGAACAGTAAAGAACAGAGGACTCCCTGAGACTATCACCCTGAAACACTCTTTAAACCTAGAACCAAGCCTATTCTTTGAGATCACTTTTCAGCATGACAGCAGAGAGGCACACAAAATAAAGGATATTACTTGTAAGATTGGTGCCCTACTTAAAAACCATCAGTATAAGACCAAAAGGTCAGCAATTACTCAAAATCAAAGATGAGAAGATAAGGGGGCAGGGAAACTAGAGTACACCCACTCCTCACTTATTGACATCATTACATAACTGTCAAATTACATCATTACACAACTATCAAGTTATATCATTACATAACTGCCATGTTACATCATTACATAACTGCCAAATTACATCATTACATAACTGCCAAATTACATCATTACATAACTGCCAAATTACATCATTACATAACTGCCAAACCACTGAGAATCATGGCCCAGGCAAACTGACACATAACCTTAACTGTCACAGCCAGTGTTCTCTCAGCTTGCACCTCGGCAATCGTTACTCTCAGACGTATGTGTTAATGCACAAAATAGTTGGATAGTACATTTTTTACTATTGTCATAAATGGGAATGTCGGATAGGGAGATAATCTGCAAGTGAGGAGTAGGTATACTGGAAAGGGAATAAACTGTACACAATTAAAGAGAATGCTGGTACATTGTGATAAATGTAATTAATGTCACCAAACAATCTGTGTGGAAATTGTCCGCTGTGTAAACTTTCACCAAAAAATTAATAAAATATTATTTAAAAAAAGAAGCAGCAGCAGCCAGCATGCAAGGGTGGGGTTGAGGGGTGGAGAGGCATTCCAAGCTAAGGAAACAGTTTGTGCAAAACACAGGCAGGATAGAGCCAGTATGGATGGAGGTGAGTGGGCCAGTGGGCCCTAAAAGAGGAAACCCGGGGCCTGATTCTAGAGGGATCTGGAAGCCAGGGTCAAGCATTTGGATTTTATTTTAAGGGCAGTGGGAAGCCATGGGAGGGTTTCAAGCAAGAGAGTCCAGTGACATCCTGTTTTTAAAAAGATAATTCTGGCTGTTGGGTGGTGACCAGATTGGTTAGAATCTGTTGCAATAATACAGAAAAGAGATTAAAGTGGCTTCCACAAGGTTGTAGCACTGGGCATGCTGAGAAGTGGATGGATATGGGATATATTATTGAGGTGGAAACTCCAGAGGCTATCCCACTTCAGTGCTTACTGGTTTTTCAATTTAAGAGGCTAGACAAGAAAGCAGCGCCCAGGCTGTTTGCTTGAGCATCAGGTGCTTGGGTCCAAGGAGCCTTTTATTGAGATGCGGAAGAGCTCACAAGGAAGGCGAATGTATAACTGTGAGCTGTTTGTTGAAAATGATGTAATTAACTTAGTCATAAAACTAAACCAAACCTGTTGCTGTCGAGTTGATTCCGACTCATAGTGATCCTATACGAAACAGTAGAACTGCCCTATAGGGTTTCCAAGGAGCGGCTGGTAGATTCCAACTGCTGACTTTTTAGTTAGCAGCCATAGCTTTTAACCAGTGCTCCAAAAGCCAATGCAAAAAAGGTCTAAAAAGCACATTTAAAATCACCCCTCAAGTTCTTGAAAATAAAGTCTAAATGGCTGCCATTTATTGAGGGTACAAAGAGCACCAATACAGTTTGTTAAGTGAAATTGATTAAGTGGAGATATACCAAACAATGGAGCAGTGGGTCCCAGAAGGACTTGACCATGGTCCAAGATGTAACTGCCTTATGCTAAAGTTAACCTCCAAGGAACTATTTTGTGAGTTTCACAATTTTGCCTCAGGCTGGTCCTCACCACATGCATACAGTACATAAAGCAGCAGGCCACCGTTCCTTCCTTCTCTGCAGGCCGGGCTTCTGGTTTGGTGAGAGCTGCAGGGAAATGGGGGGAGGAGAGGAGGAGGACACCATGTCAGATACTGGGTCACCTAGGACAAATGCGGAGGTTATCCCGGCAGGGCTGGAACTAAGAATAAAGGCAGGAGAGGAAGGGAGAAGCTTACTGCCTTCTCCCAAAGAGCCTTTGTCAGAGGAAGGGCAGAGAATCAAGTTGTTGGAAGTTAAGGTCTGACACTAATCAGCTATACGATCTTGCGCAAGTAACTTAACTCTGAACCGTAATATTCTATGAAATGTGGATATTAACCTACTTCATAGGGCTGTGGTAAAGAGTTCATGAGGAAATGTAAAGCATCTAATACAGTGTCTGACATTCAGTGGGTGATCAATAACTAGCAGTTACCAAATCAGGAAGTGACATCAACGTTGGAAATAGAGCAGAACTCAAGGCAGAAAACACTACAGATGGAGGCACTAGGGAATGATAAAGGGTCAATCTCCATGGAGCTGTAGATCTTTATGTATCCAATGAGAGCAACAAAGTGCTTAAAGCATAAAAATAAAGCTATAACTAATATGAAATGCATTGATAATGTTGCTTCAATAAACACATTATTGATTCTATACAATGAAATCAAAGTACTCATTCTAGGTAGCCACACAACACTTAGAAAAATCATCAATGTATTAGGTCACAAAGAAAACCTCAAATCTCCAAAGGTAGAAATAGCACCTACTTCATTCTCTAACCATAAGGCAAAAGAATCAGAAATAAAGACCAAGACAGAAACAACAAAAAGACCTCAACCTTCCAAAAAAAAAAAGGGGGGGTGGTGGAATTGAAGAATATCTTTAAAAAAAAATTATGAAAATACCACATATTTAAGCTTAGGTTATATAATCCTCAGAGAAAAGTCCATTACCTTAACCATTACAGAATAAAACAAAGAAAATAAATGAAATAAGGATGCAACTCAGTATATTTTACAAATATACAACAGAATGAACTCAAATAAAGCAGGAAAAAGGATATTAAGGTAAGTGCAGAAATTAAGGAATTAGAAATCAGAAAAATTATAAAATAGATAAATGGAGATAAAAAACTGCTTCTCTTAAGCTTCATAGACACATCCGAACACACTGAGGGACTGAGTTACTGGGGCTGAGGGCTGTGGACCACGGCCGCGTGGGTCATCTAGGTCAATTGGTATAACAAAGTTCATAAAGAAAATGTTCTACATCCAACTTTGGTGAGTAGCATCTGGGGTCGTAAAAGCTTGCGAGTGGCCATCTAAGATACATCTACTGGTCTCATCCTGTCTGGACCAAAGCAGAATGAAAAAAACCAAAGACTCAAGAGAAATATTAGTTCAAAGGGCTAATGGACCACAAATACTACAGCCTTTAACAGACACGTGAAGAACTGCTCACGATCATTAGCCATTAGAGAAATGCAGATCAAAACTACAATGAGATATCATCTCACCCCAACAAGGCTAGCAATAATCCAAAAAACACAAAATAATAAATGCTGGAGAGGTTGTGGAGAGACTGGTATACTTATACACTGTTGGTGGGAATGTAAAATGGTACAACCACTTTGGAAATCGATTTGGCGCTTCCTTAAAAACCTAGAAATAGAAGTATCATACTATCCAGCTATCCCGCTCCTTGGAATATAGCCTAGAGAAATAAGAGCCGTCACACCAATAGATATATGCACACCCATGTTCATGGCAGCACTGTTCACAATAGCAAAAAGATGGAAACAACCTAGATGCCCATCAACAGATGAATGGATAAACAAACTATGGTATATACACACAATGGAGTACTACGCAATGATAAAGCGCAATGATGAATCTGTGAAGCATCTCATAGCATGGATGAAACTGGAGGACATTACGCTGAGTGAAATAAGTCAATCACAAAAGGACAAATATTGTATGAGACCTCTATTGTAAAAACTCATGAAAGAGGACTCCCGGCAAAATGGCGCTCTAGGCAGAAGCACCACGCCGTCCCCAAACAGCAAAGATCC
>NW_004443959.1:8209618-8210793 GCF_000243295.1 Trichechus manatus latirostris
TAACTGTTAAATGAGAAACTATTTTGTTCTGTAAGCCTTCATCTTAAGTAAGAATGGCAGCACAATTGGAAGAGTGTAGTTGATGTTACTGAGCTGTGCATGTAGAAATTTTTGAAATGGTGCATCTTTGGCTACGTACATTTTCACCAAAAAAAAAAAAGGTCAAGAAGGGAGAGGGTTGACATGTTGTGGGGTTGTTAACCAGTGTCATAGAACAACATGTGTACTACTGTTTCATGAGAAACTATTTGTTCTGTAAGCTTTCACCTGAAGTACAATAAAAAAAGAAAAAAGAAAAACTCATGAAAAAGTTTACACATAAAAAGTAACAATCTTTGTTGGTTATGAGGGGTGGGAGGGGTGGGAGGGGTGGGGGGAATACTAAATAGACAATAGGTAAGTGGTATCTTTGGTGAAGGGTGAGACAGTACACAATACTGTGGAAACTAGCACAACTTGTACAATGAAAGGTCATGGAAGCTCCATAGACACATCCAAACTCCCTGAGGGACTGAAGTGCTGGGTGAAGGGCTGTGCGGACCATGGTTTTGGGTAATATCTAGCTCAATTGGCATAACACAGTTTTTCTACATTCTACCTTGGTGAGACGTGTCTTGGGTCTTAAAAGCCTGTGAGCAGCCATCTAAGGTACTCCACTGGTCTTACCCCTTTGGGAGCAAGGGAGAAGGAAGAGAACACGATATAAGGAAAAGATTAGTCCAAAGGACTAATGGACCACAGCTACCAAGGCCTCCACCGGACTGAGTCCAGTACAGCTAGATAGTGCCCGGCTACCACCACTGACTGCTCTGACCGGGATCACAACAGAGGGTTCTGGACAGAGCTGAAGAAGGATGTAGAACAAAATTCTAACACACACAAAAAAGACCAGATTTACTGGCCTGAAAGAGACTGGAGAAACCCCAAGAGTATGGCCCCAGACACCCTTTTAGCTCAGTGGTGAAGTCACTTCCGTGGTTCACCGTTCAGCCGGGGATTGGACAGCCCCATGAAACAAAATGGGACTAATGAGGCACAGCAGCCCAGCGACAAGGACTAGAGGGCAGAAAGGGACAGGAAAGCTGGTGATAGGGAACCCAAGATGAGTAGGGACAGTGTTGACATGTAGTGGGGTTGTTAACCATTGTCATAGGGCAACATGTGTACTAACTGTT
>NW_004443959.1:8211949-8292329 GCF_000243295.1 Trichechus manatus latirostris
GACAGGGAACACAACAGAGAGTCCCTGATGGAGCAGGAGAAAGGTGGGGTGCAGAACTCAAACCCTAGTAAAAAGACCAGACTTAATGGTCTGACTGAGACTGGAGGAACCCTGGAAAGCATGCCCCCACCCCCCCCGATTCTCTATCAGCCCAGAACTAAAACAATTTCTGAAGCTAACTCTTCAGACAGGGATTGGACTGGACTATGGACATAAAATGATACTCGTGAAGAGTGTGCTTCTTAGCTCAGGTAGATACATGAGACTAAACAGGCAGCTTCTGTCCAGAGGTGAGATGGGAAGGCAGAGAGGGTTAGGAGCTGGTGGAATGGACACAGGGAATCAGGGGTGGAAAGAAAGAGTGTGCTGTCACAGTATGTGCAGAGAAATTAGAGTCACATAACAGTGTACGTACAAATTTTTGTATGGGGAAAAATAAAAAATATATATATTAGAAAAACAAACAAACAAAAACAAATACTGCAGCCTCCACTCGCCTGAGCCCAGAAGAACGAAACGGTGCTCGGATACCAGCACCAAACGCTCTGACAGAGATCCTAACAGAGAGTCCCAGACAGAGTGCGAGGAACATGTAAAACAAAATCCAAATTCACGGAAAAAGACCAGACTTACTGGCCTGACAGAAACTGGAAGAACCCCCAAGACTATGGCCTCCAGGCACCCTTTTAACTCAGAACTGAAGCCACTACCAAAGTTCACCCTTCAACCAAAGATTAGACAGGTCTATAAAACAATAACACGCACATGAAGAAAGTGCTTCTTAGTTCAATCATGTATACAAGACCAAAAGGGCAACAGCTTCCCAAAAGCAAAAATGAGAAGGCAGGAAGGGACAGGAAAAACAGACAGATGGAAATGGGGAATTCGGGTGTGGAAGGAGAGAGTGTGGACACATCATGGGAACTGCAACCAATGCCACAAAACAATTTGTATAGAAATTGTTGAATGAGAAACTAATTTGCTCTGTAAACTTTCACCTAAAGCATGATTTAAAAAAAAAAAAAAAAAAAAGCACGCTTCTCTTAAACAGTGAAACAGATAAACCCACTGAGTAGCCTAATCAAAGATAACACACATAAGAAAAAGAGAAATGAGCAGATACAGAGACAATTATAAAACTCACAAGAATATATGTTGGTAGACACTATGCAAACAGCTTGGAAAAGTTCATGAAATGGACTATTTTCTAGGGAAATTCAGTTTATCAAAATCAATATCCCTCCTCCCCCAAAGAGAAAACCAGCAGACCAATAACACTGGAAAAATGTGTGGATATTATCAAAGAACTAATAAAAATGTACCAGACCCAGACCTTCATAAAGACACATTTTAAGCCTACAAGAAGCAGATCATTCCATTACCATTTGAAGAAGCAGTTCACAAAGCCGTTACCATTTGAAGAAGCAGTTCACAAAGCATGATGCAGGAGCAGCAGCAGCAACATCACCTGGGAGCTTGTTAGAACTGCAGAGTCTCAGGCCCCACCCCAGATATGATGAATCAGAAGTTCTGAGGGTAGATTCCAGTAATCTGTTTTAACAAACCCACCAGGTGATTCTGAAGCACACTTGAGTTTGAGAGCCACTGCTTTCAAATGCTCAGCCTCGTTATGCCAAGTGTGGTCTGCAGACCAGCAGCATCAGCACCACTGGGGAGCTTATGATTAATGCAGAATCTCAGGCTGCAGGACAGACCCAGTGAATCAGAATCTGCATCTTATCAAGACCCCCACCCAGATAATTCACTTTCATGTCCAATTTTGAGAAGCACTGTCTAGAGTTCTGGAGCCCTGGTGGCGCAGTGGTTATGAGTTCAGCTGCTAACCAAAAGGTTGACAGTTCGAATCCACCAGCCGCTCCTTGGAAACCCTATGGGGCAATTCTACTCTGTCCTATAGGGTCACTATGAGTTGGAATAGACTCGACAGCAACAAGTCTCTTTTGGTTTTCGGAAGTTAGTATTATCATCTTACTCATAAATACTGATGTTGTTAGGTGTCATCGAGTCAGTTCCGATTCATAGCCACCCCATGTACAACAGAAGGAAACACTGCCTGATCCTGTGTCATCCTCATAATCGCTGTTATGCTTGAGCCCACTGCTGCAGCCACTGTGTAATCCATCTTATTAAGGGTCTTCCTCTTCTTCACTGACTCTCTACTTTACCAAGCATGATGTCCTTCTTCAGGGATTGATCCCTCCTGATAACATGTCCAAAGTATGTGAGACATAGTCTTGTCATCCTTGCCTCTAAGAACATTCTGGCTGTACTTCCTTCAAGACAGATTCGTTGTCGGTTTGGTAGTCCATGGTATATTCAATATTCTTCACCAACACCACTATTAAAAAGCATTAATTCTTTGGTCTTCTTTATTCATTGTCCAGCTTTTGCATGCATATGAGGCAACTGAAAACACCATGGCTTGGGTCAGGTGCACCTTAGTCTTCAAGGTGACATCTTTGCCTTTTAACACTTTAAAGAGGTCTTTTGCAGATTTGCCCAATGCAATATGTTATTTCATTTCCTGACTGCTGCTTCCATGGGTGTTGATTGTGGATCCAAGTAAAATGAAATCCTTGACAACTTCAATCTTTTCTCTGTTTATTATGATGTTGCTTATTGTTCCAGTTGTGAGGATTTTTGTTTTCTTTATGTTGAGGTGTAATCCATACTGAAGGCTGTGGTCTTTGATCTCCATCAATAAGTGCTTCAAGTCCTCTTCACTTTCAGCAAGCAAGGTGGTATTATCTGCATAATGCAGGTCATTAATGAGTCTTCTCCAATCCTGATGCCACGTTCTTCTTCATACAGTCCAGCTTCTCGGATTATTTGCTCAGCATACAGATTAAATAGGTATGGTGAAAGGATAAAACCCTGATGCACACCTTTCCTGACTTTATAAATACTAATAGAAAATCTTAGATAAATAATTAGCAAATAGACTTCAACATTCTGATTGGGATGAAAGGATGATTCAATAATTACAGTATCTATTAATAAATACACCACATTAGGGTCACAAAAAAAAAGACCATCTCATTACATGCACAAAAGGAAGTTAAAAAATTCAATACTCATTCCAGATAAAACAGAAAAAGACAGACACTTCCTTAAACCAAACCAAACCAAACCAAACCTATTGCTATCAAGTTGATTCTGACTCATAGTGACCCTATAGGACAGAGCAGAACTGCCCCATGATAATGTATATTTCCAAATGGTCAAAATGATATTTGACGGTGAGACACTAGAAATATTCAAATTAAAGCTGGAAGAACACTAAGATGTCCACTGCCATAACTAACAAACATTTGTGTGGAATATTAGCCTATGCAATTAAACAAGAAAAAGAAATGCAAGCAAATGAGATGAAACTATTATTTGCAGGTAATATGACCATGTGTCTAGAAAACCTAAGAAAATCACCTGAAAAACCATTAGAAAAAAATAAGGAAATTCAATAAATTAGTGTGTCACAAAATTAATAGATGAAAATCAGTAGCTTTCCTATTTATGAACAGTAATCATATTAAAAAATGCAATGAAGAAAAGATCTCATTTATAATGGCAACAAAATAGAAAACACTTAGGAAAAAATTCAATAACATATTGTGCAGGATCTTTATTGAATAAAATGTTAGAATTCTATAAGAGGAATAAGGAAAAAGAGTCAAGTCAATGAAAAATGAACCATGTTTATGGAAACACTAAAAATTATAAGGATTTTTTTTTTCAGTTGTCATCCAGTCAATTCCAACTCATGGCGACCCCACGCGTTGCTGAATAGAACTATATTCCATAAGGTTTTCCAGGCTGTGACCTTTCCGAAACAGATTGTCAGGCCTTTCTTCTGGGTGGCTTCGAACAGCAAGTAGTTGAGAGTTTCACTGTTTGTGCCACCCAGGGCAGTATAAGGTTGTTAATTGTCCCTAATTTCAGTGTAACCCCAAATGAATTATCAATAGGATCTTTGCACCAACTATGTGCCAGGCTCTGCCTTAGATGCTTGGGATATATCAAACAAAAGATCTGTCTGTGCTTAGTAGGTATCTCAAAATAAGGTTTTCAAGATTTGTAAGCATTTGGGCTGGATTATGAAATGTACTTATTTGTGTTTTGTTTTTACCGTGGAAGGAAAGACAGAAAATCCTGATGGTTACCTGTGGGGAGAGGGATGCGGGTTAATGTAGAATTTTTTCTATTTTCTTTTATACCTTTTTATATTGTTTGATTTTCTAAATGTGATTGTATTAAAAATACTATTTAGTGTTATAAGAAGCCACAATGACAGATGATGAGACTGGGAGGGTAGAAGGGAAGAGGAAAAAAAGCCATTTTCTAGTTAGTTCTGCCAATGACTCCCCTGAGCTTGAAGCATAATGTAAAGCCCAGCCACTAAATCCTGCTGAAGGAAATGGGATCCAGTTAGAGGCAGATGGATAGACAGGCAGCCAGACAAACACTGATGGGCGAATGGGTGGATCCAGGGTCTTACCCACCCTCCACCTACTCAGTTCTCTCTAGGAGCTTCTCTCTGGGCCTGTTCCCTTATTTGGAACATGAAGGGGGTTAGATCTCTAAGGGCCTATCCAGCACTAATGTTCTCGAATTTTTCCTTCCACTCATTCATTCATGCAGTCAATTAGGGCCTATGATGTTATAGGTGCTTGGGATCTAACTGTGGGCAAAAGAGTGGCCTTGTGGGGCTTACAGTCTAGCGGGGAAAACAGACAGCAATCGAATACTCCCATAAGCAAATGTAAAAGTCACCTGTGGTAGCTGCTAAGAAGGAGAGGTGATATCTGTACTGTGAGAGGGAAATCAGTAGATCTGAAAAGAGTAGGGGGTGGGAGGAGGTCAAGGAAGAGTCTGGGGGAGCTGTGCAGGGTGAGAGAGGTGTTAATGGGGGTGAAAGGGACAATGGAGGGTGGAGAAGATTTGAAATAGTCATCACAGAGAGTGAGAGGGCAGCGGGCTGAGGAAGGCACCCAGAAGGACCACCAAGTCGCTTTGACAAAACTACAACACTGCATCGCATAACTAGGCATTCAACTGACATTTGTTCAATGAATGAATGAAGTATCGTGCAGATAATCTCAACCTGATATTCCTGCACTTGCATATATATATATTTTTAATTACATTTCCTTTCTCTCTAGAATGCCCTTAGAGGAACCGATTCACTCGCATCTCTAACCAGACATCCACACTCAGAGACGCCATGTTTGATCAGCTAACCGTCTGTCAACTTCTTGGAACCATGTGGGTAATGAAAAAGCCACCAGCTATTCCATGAAACAGATAATGCACTCAGGGGCTAGTGACAGTCAACAATTACCACAGAAATCCACAAGGTATATCTGAACGCCCAAGTGCCAGTGAAATGTAATATCTCAACCAGCACTCCAAAACAAGCTAAGATACAGTGAGGGACTCAAACACTTCTTTAAAATAGTGGGGGAGGCTTTTTTTTTTTTTTTAAGCAAAAATTGTTTGGTTTCTCAAATGTTCACAAATTACAATGTAAATAAGGAGTAGGTTAATAAAGGCAGCATGGGGGAAATAAATCAAAGATAAAGGCCCAGTAAGCAAAAGCTGCCTCCCAGCCACATGGAAAAATACTCCAGCGCCCTGAGTAAATAAATAATAAAAGGATATGGAAACAATACACCTTGAAAAAGCTTGTCCCTTCTCTGTTCTCCTGGCCAGAAGCAGTGCTGACAGGTTTATGCTGCCTGGGTTACATACCCAGCTAGCCTTTATTTATCCAATAACACTTGAGTACTTTTTAAAGAATCAGGAAGAACACTGCAAAGAACTGAAGAGGGTCTCCATGTTTTACTCGTATATTCTACTATTTTACACCAAGCTCCAGTATTTACACCAAGCTCCGACAGGATATTGACCCCTGGACTCGACAAATGCTAGAAATAAGAATTTTGAGGGGCTCAGACCACAGCATTTTTCCTTTGCCCCTGAGAGGAAGGCTCTTGAGAATATATACCCACAAGAAAAAACAAAACAATGCACAGTGATTTTCATTCTTCCAACATCCTGCCCCCGTGTTTTTTAAAACACTTTAATTCATATAGCCCCTATCTGTTTCGTGACAGCTATAACCTTACTTGCTCACATGTTTTCATATTATTTCTTAAACATTGCTGCAGTACCATGGCAATCAACTTGTGGGACAAATAAGTACCATGCGGAACAAAACATCAATGCTTACTGAAACAAAAGAAACCAAAGTGGAAACAGTAATAACCCAGGAGCATAGAATGACAAAGCTAGAGGGGTATTCTGGTAACTAAGAAAGAGGTTAGAGGACTTGCCCTAGAGCAGACAATAGCTGATTGCAAAGACAAGTCTAGAAAAATAAAAGGCTTAATAGCTGTCATTTCGGTAGGAGGCATCAGAACAATTCATCTTAAGCCAACATCACTGCACCTGACTGAACAGCCTCATGCTGTGGTTTGCCAGGATGGCCTGAGAAAATGCAAGACAATCACTAGCCCAGGGCAACAGGCTAACCTAGATAGTATCTGTCAGACTCCCCTCTGAGGTGCTGAGTAGCCTAAGAAAGGAGTAGACGTTTTGGGGGTCAAGCCTATCTCCATCTTCACGCCAAACTGCTGAAGATGCTGGCACCTTCTCTTAGATGTTAAATTTTCACAGGACATGTCCTAGATTTGATAATACTTGGTTTAACATTATTTTACTTCCTTTCCTTCTCCTCTGCAAGCAGAATTGTTGTTAGTGGTCATGGAGTTAGCTCTGACTCATGGCGAACTCATGTACAACAGAACAAAACATTGTTGGGTCCTGTGCCATCTTCACAATTGTTGGTATGTCTGAGTCCATTGATTGAGGCCACTGTGTATTTTAAGTGCCTTCCAACCTAGGGGACTCATCTTCCAGCACTATATCAGATAATATCCTGTTGTGATCCATAGCGTTTTCATTGGCTGATTTTAGGAAGTAGACTCCCAGGCCATTCTTGCTAGTCTGTCTTAGTCTGGAAGATTTGCGGACACCTGTCCAGGGGCGTAGCTTCCAGCATCATAGCAACACACAAGCCACCACAGTACAACGAACTGACAGGTAGTGGTGAAAGCAGAGATGGTCATATTATCCCATTTCACAGACGTGGACTGGCATGAAACAATCTAAGAAACTTTATTAAATTAAAAAGGCAAGGTGCAGACAGTATACTACCATTTGTATAAAACTATTTTTAAGAATATATTCAGTTTACTCTGTAACACATGGGGTCACCATGAGTTGGAATCGACTGGCTGGCAACTGGTGTGGTTGTTGGTTTGGTTTGTATAGGCTATCTCTGGAAGGCTCATCTAAAAACTCATAATAACATTGCCTCAAAAGAAAGGAATTAGGGGGCAAGCAGAGAGGAAAGGAAAACAGGTGAGAGGAAAACTTAATTTTCACTGTATGCCTTGTTGTACTGTTTGAACTTTTTACTATGTGCGTATGTCACTAAAAAGAAAAACTTTAAAAGTTTTGGGGGAAAAAACTACACTGATATTTTTTTTTAAAGTTTTTCAGCATCTTCTATCAAGGAACCTCTTCATTTTGAAGGCAGGTCCCCCAAAAAATGCTGCCACCACATTATGCTGAGTGAAATTAGTCATTTGCAAAAGGATAAATATTGTATGAGACCAGTATTATAAGAACTCAAGAAAAGGTTTAAACACAGAAGAAAACATTATTTGATGGCTACGAGGGTGTGGAGGGAGAGGGGAACTCACTAATTAGTAGACAAGAATTATCTTAGGTGAAACGAAGGACAGCACACACTACAGGGGAAGTCAGCACAACTGGACTAAACCAAAGCTAGGAAGTTTCCTGAATACAAAAACAAGCAAATACGTTGAGGGACAGAGTAGCAGGGGCAGGGGTCTGGGGACCATGGTTTCAGGGGACATCCAGGTCAGTTGGCTTAACAAAGTTTATTAAGAAAATGTTCTGCATCCCACTTTGGTGAGTGGCATCTGGGGTCTTAACAGCTTTCGAGTGGCCAACTAAGATGCATCAGTTGGTCCCAACCCACCTGGAGCAAAGGAGAATGAAGAACACCAAAGACACAAGGAAAATATTAGCCCAAGAGACAAAAGGGCCACATAAACCAGAGACTCCATCTGCCTCAGACCAGAAGAACTAGATGGTGCCTGGCTACCACCAATGACCACCCTGACAGGGAACACAACAGAGAGTCCCTGATGCAGCAGGAGAAAAGTGGGCTGCAGAACTCAAATTCTAGTAAAAAGACAGACTGAGACTAGAGGAGCCCCAGAAGACATGGCCCCCAGACTCTCTGTTAACCCAGAACTAAAACCATTCCCAAAGCCAACTCTTCAGACAAAGATTAGAGTGGACTATGAAACATAAAATAATACTCGTGAAGAGTGTGCTTCTTAGTTCAAACAGATACACGAGACTAAACGGGCAGATCCTGTCCAGAGGCAGGATGAGAAGGCAGAAAGGGATAGGAGCTGGTTGAATGGACACAGGAAAGTGGAAAGGGGGAGTGTGCTGTCATATTATAGGGATTGCAACTAGGGTCATATAATAATATGTGTGTAAATTTTTGTATGAGAAATTAACTTGAGCTATAAACTTTCACCTAAAGCACACACACAAAAAAGCTGCCTCCAGCAAACAAAACTCCCCCTATCCATCAACTGCCCCTGTTGAACTGGCATCCTCAAGCAGACGTCCCCAGCCTCTTTCAGTTGACTTCTAGGACTGAGTTTAGACAAGTATGGGCTCAGCCAAAGCAAGAACACTGTGTCCTCTGACAACAATGCCAAATTTTCACTTGCATGTAGTAAATAAGAAATATTTTACCTTTCAGCAAAGATATCGAGTTTCCCCAACTCATCAGAGAGACCAACAAGGGAATCCAAGGTCCCCACCTAGAAAGATCAGAAAAAAGTTATAAGCACACACACTTTATGGCAGGTTAAGTGTGCTTTGCCATTTCAACCAGAGTGCAGGGAATTCTGTAACTTCCATCTGGAGTCAGTTGCCCTTGGTCAATGGCCAAACTGGAAACTGGGAAAAACTTGGTGGATGTTGAAGCATTCTTTTGCCAACAGGAGAAACTGTCATACGTTTGCCATAGGAAGGAGTGACTATTATGTCATGGTCTGACCTCAGCTCATTTCCCTCTTTGAATGGTGGTCAGCTATCATGAGATTAATCCTCACAGCTGAGGAAGAGCTACACCAGAAAAAAGTTTAAGAAGTTATCGTTACTAGAAGCATTTCTTCTTCCAGATTCTCCCACCAACCCCTTCCTCTGGTCTTCTTTGCTGTATTGACAATGATCTTGGTGGGGGGTGGGGGGACAGTTTTTCCTTCCACTTCATCATTATCGAGGTCCTCTTATTTTCAAATTACTTATAATGGTCTGTTCCTTGATGTGGAAATTATTACAATGTCAAAAATCATATATAAAAGTCTATTCACAGAATCAGAAGGAAAAAGTTTGCTATCGTGCGACCCACCACCACCCAGGCATTAAAATATCATTAGGACAAATTCTCATGGACTCTAGACTTTCTGGAGTCATGGAGGGTGGATGAACCCCTTCAACTATTGCCCTGAGCTAATCTTTAAACCTTAGATGGAAACTATTCAAAACTCTAAGGACTCTGAAACTATTGCCCTCCTGAGATAATCTTTAAATCGTAAACCAAAAATGTCCCCTGAAGTCATCTTAAAACCCAACAGTAGTTTAGCCTAGCTAGTAAAACCTTTGAGCATTATGCTCTTTTAAGAACTATTTACATGGCATCAAACTGACAACAGCAACTGGAAAGATTAGAAAGGGACTTTAGACGGCAGTGAGTTTATGTTAATGAGGGAGGAACAACTCAGACAAGCAGGGTGAGAATGGTTGTACAACTCCAGGAATGTATGTTTTGCTGTATATATTCTCAACAACAGAATGAAATTTTGAAGAAAAAAAATATATCATTAGGAAATTACCAGGCCTGTATTGTCTCCAGGAACCCTGGTGGCGCAGTGGTTAACACGTCAGCTGCTAACCCAAAGGCTGGCAGTTTGAATCCACCAGCAGCTCTTCGGAAACCCTATGGGGCAGTTCTACTCTGTCCTATAGGGTGGCTGAGTCGGAATCGAGTTGACAGCAATGGTTTTTTTTTTTTGTTTGTTTTTGTTTTGGATGTCTCTAATAAGTGAAGTTTCTTCTTTTCAAGCAACTTGACTGGGTTTTAAACAACTTTTCACGAGAGTCAGGTCTTTTTTTTTAAATCTTTGTATTCTCCAGACTCTAGCATAGTCTGTCACACATAGTAAATGATAAAAGGATGCTGAATTCACTAGCCTTCCTTATGTCTATAGTCCCTGGACAGTGACAGGCTTTAATGTAGCAAGACAAGGGTTCAGAGCCCAGTGTTGCCACTCTTTTTGAAGATCGTACAAATTTTGCTCCTCTGTAAAGCTAGTTTTATTTTATCTTTGTTCTCCACTACAAGAGCCCTCAGACTTGCCAACATTACTCAAACCTCTTTCTGCCACCCACCTAGCTATTACTAAATTCCCTTCTTTCCCCTCTGCAAACCCAGAAGGATCCCAGGTTGCCTCCCTCGCCTCGTGGGTCATGAGGACACTCAAGGCTGAAGCCTTCCAAGCCTGCACAGCTTAACTATATTGTTGGTCTTCTTAGATGTTAAAGACAAACGGGGAAGAACCTGAGGACTGCACGGGAAGACACAAGTGTATAAAATGCTCTCCCCAAACACAACAGAGAGTCCCTGATGGAGCAGAAGAAAAGTGCGGTGCAGAACTCAAATTCTAGTAAGAAGACCAGACTTGACAGTCTGAGACTGGAGGAACCTGGAAAGCATGGCCCCTGGACTCTCTGTTAGCCCAAAACTAAAACCATTCCCGAGGCCAACTCTTCAGACAAAGATTAGACTGGACTATGGGACATACGTGAAGAGTGTGCTTCTTAGCTCAAGTAGCTACATGAGACTAAATGGGCAGCTCCTGGCCGGAGGTGAGATGAGAAGGCAGAGAAGGTCAGGAGCTGGTTGAAAGGACACAGGAGAGCAGGGGTGGAAAGGAGGAGTGTGCTGTCACAGTATAGGGAGAGCAATTAGGGTCATATAACAATGTATGTATAAATTTTTTGTATGAGAGACTAACTTGAATTGTAAACTTTCACAACAATAAAATTTAAACAAAAAAGTTCTCCCCACTTTTTGAAGCATTAGACACTGCTACCCACAGTCTTCTCGCCTGTTCATTCTTCACGGTGGCTCCAAGTGCACTGGAACCACAATTAATTTTGAGCTATGTTGTAACGTCCTATCCAGACCATCAGCTCCCCGTATGCATCCTCAACTCCAGGCCAGTCCCTCAGCCTTCCTGCCTTTGCCCTGATATTTTCTCCTTGGTTTCCCAGACAACACCCGCTCCTCCCACCCACCACCTCCTTCCTCCTCCCACAAATTTTACCTTGAAGTCAGGAATAGCAAATCTGGTATTGTAAGACAGGTTGGACTTGGAAGTTACAGTGTTCATCCTCTCCAGAGCTTGTAAGTTTTCCTTATCTCCAGGGGCAGAAATTAGCCAGAACTCGGACATGCTTCCAGTCTTCTTTTATCCAGTGACTGACCAGAACCAACACAAACATACACAAACAGAAACCTGAAGAGAGTTGTGTAAAACAGTTCCACTTCACCACTCCCTTCCCTCGGGAATTAATCCTATCTTGGATCTGTCACTTTCCCATTCTTTGCCCCTGTGACCTTCCAGTTCAGGTTCTACAGCTCCAGGGTACCTATTTGCCTATCTGCAAGGTGTTTATCTCAATTCTGAAGACTCACTAAGGTCCTCCATCCTTAGGGTGGTTCTGACTGGTTTTAAGGAAGAAAGAAGGAGGGGAAGAGAAGCAGGATTCCTGATCCTTTTGTTCTCCCCATTCCAGTGAAAACTCTATACCTGATATCATAAAATAGGGAATAATAAGATGGACTTGGAAACCTTCTTGAACAACACTTTTTCTCCCATATTGCATCTTCTGTGATGGTGGACAGGAGTGAAGGAAGGAATGAGACAAGGGAGGGATTTGCACAATAGCTGCAGAGCAAACTTCAGACTTTAGTTCACCAACACTGAGATTGGTGCTAGCTTTAAAAAATAGACTTCAGAAGGACTCATCTCTGTTTAAATAAGGGAAAGAAAAAAAAAGTCTACTAAAGTCTTTTTTCCACAGCACTAGGTACATCCACTGTGCAGAGCTGGGTAAGTAGCTGGACTTGGCAAGCATTTTCTGTCCGGCATCTCTGGCCTGTAAAGTCTATTAGTTCTGCTCATTCAAACGTGTACACACCCACACCTTTCTCTCCTCAGCCTCTATGCTTCTCTCCCTCCCATTGCCTCCCCAGAGTGTCTCTGGATGGCTAGGGTAAAAAAAAAAAAAGAAGCATAATAATCTCTTACTACAAACCCACTGCCGTGGAGTCAATTCAGACTTATAGCGACCCTATAGGACAGAATAGCAATGTCCCATAAGGTTTCTAAAACTGTAAATCTTTACAGAAGCAGACTGCCACATCTTTCTCTCACGGAGCGGCTGGTGGGTTCCAACCCCCCACTTTTAGGTTGAAGTCGAGCGCTTTAACCGCTGCGCCACCAGGGCTCTCCTCTTAATATGGAACTCTTTTTTTTTTTTTTTCACTCTAATCCAAAACAATCTAAGTGCCTCCTCATCCTGTGCATACCAAATGCAGTTTCTTTTGGTCTGGACTGCTGATGGCCTGGGGACAAACTGTCCCTTCTCAGAACCTGGGGAAATGCCACCTGCCTGGTCTCAGGTAGAGAGCAGCTGAGGCGCTGGGTCTGGTGAGCGACCGGCTCCCGCGTTCCCATTCAGAAAATGTAGACAAGGCAGGCTCCTCTGGACGCACGGAGAAACCGGCCCGCAAGAAGATGCAAGTTGCCTCCCTTGCGGCCCCAGCGCGCCCCCCACCCCCAGCCCCGTGTCCCCGATTTGCTGCCGGTCCTTACCCGGAGCTGACGGAGCGCAGGCCAAGCCGGGCGGGACTCGGGCTGCGTGGCGCGGGTTCAGGGCTGTGCGCGCGCTGCCTCCGCGGACGGCGCGGGCTGCCGAGAGTCGCTGTAGAGAAGCGCACCGTCGGCTCCCGGAGGCAGCGGCTTCTGCGGCGGCCGTGCCCCGCCCCGTCATTTTATCCCGGCGCGCGGGGGAGGCTGCGGACGGTCCCGGCCGGCTATTTGCATACCCCCATGCGAGTGCCGCGTGCCTTCCGCCTCCCGCCTCCCGCCCCGCGCCGCCCTAAGCCAGGCCCGAATAGCCCAGGGGCTCCGGCGACCGCGCCGCCTCAGACTCCGGGGGCTCCCTACCGGACGCCGCGAGAAGGAGGGACACTTTGACTCAAGGTTTTGGCAAAGATTTCCTGAGCCCCTATAAGCGTGAGCTGGACTGTGCCGGAATTCTGGAGAGCATAGGACGGCCCCACAATTTAGCAGAACGAAACACGTGAAGACAACGAACGTGAGGCAGAAAGAGGAAAAGGATTCCGCACGTGGGACATCACCGCTGCCGCCTTCTCCATGGCCCCCTCCCCCTCCCCATGCACACGCTCGTAGCCAGCTGTGGCAGTGACAAGTAGTCTCGGGGGGATCAGCTGCTGCGAGGTGTTTCCAAGTCCCGTGCAGACGAGAGAGAGCTCAGCTGTGGAAAGGAACGCAGCAGGTTCCCATATGTTTTGGAACACACGCACAGGGAGAGTAACAAATCTTTTCCTGTGGTGATGCCCTTGCCCTGTTGCCAAGGAAACTCTCCGCTGCCGGAGCTCTCCTTACCGCGCACCTAGTCGAAATGGCCTTCGGTATAGGTGACGTTTCTGATCAGGACTGGAAAAGTGGAATCGCTAGGGAGATTTAAAGTATATGGTGCTATGTGAGCTCATGATCCATGCTGTTGGAAGCAAAAAGGGAGTAAAGCCCCAACGAATTAACATGTGACAAAAAAATTTTTTTTTTAAATCTCAGAATTCATTTTCTTTGCAGTAAAAGAGGAAACGTTACTGCATCCTTCTCTGTGGGCAGTATTTTCAGTTGTTTCTGGGAAAGATAAAAATCTCAGAATTGTTCTTTGAGGAGGGGTCCAAGAAGGTGGTCGTTGCTTTCTTGGGATGGACTTCCCCTACCTATATAAAACTAGTCATACTATCGATCTATTTTTTGTAAATACTTCAGCTCTCTGGCAAAAGAACTCAACATCATTCAAGACTTAAATTATACCCTCTGTGCTAGGATGACAATCCCCAGATGCAGGACAGAAAGGATCGTGGATTTGGAATTGACGGTTTGGAACTCCAGCACCTGCACTCTTTGCATCATTGTTATTGGGACACGAATGTGCATTAGTCAGTCCTTGCAACATCTTCCTGAGGGAGTACACCTGAAACCAAGGGATGAGCAAACCATGTGGACTCGGAGGTTAAGTAGCTATTCCAGGGAAGGAGTGGCCTAGTTGTACACCGAAGCTGGAGTGGTCTCCAATCTGGGACTTTCTCCAGTCATGCCATTTTACCCAGCCAGAGAGAACAGAATTGTAGAGCTGGCATAGACCTCATTTTACAAACAAGTGTAAGGATGCGTACGTAGTTGCATAAATCGTCCAGTGTCACACAACTGGTTAGTGGCAGAGCTACAAGTAGAACTCAGGGCTCTGGTTCTTAGCCCTGTGTCCTTTCTACTTCTGCCAGCAACCCTGCAGGACTGGGTCATAACATGCTTTCAATTTCAAATTTTCTCTAGCCTTCAAACTTCAAAATCACTGACCTGGCTTCTTAGAGAATAATTAAAAAAAAAAACAAAAAAAAAAACCCATTGCCATCAGTCAATTCCAACTCATAGCAACCCTAAAGGACAGAGTAGAACAGCCCCATAGAGTTTCCAAGGAGCACCTGGTAGCTTCAAACTGCTGACTTTTCAGTTAGCAGCTGTAGTTCTTAACCTCTACACCACCAGGGCAACACATTTAGAAGTGCCCCTGACTTTGTTTATGTCACCATTCTTTCTATAAACATGGTTTCCTCTAGCTAATGTCATGAGGGGAAAAAAAGTCAGACACAAATAACTCCTGGACATCTGATTAAGAAAACAATAAAGAAAGACAGTGTTTCTTGTGCTTCTCAAAATCTTCCTACTCAAAATCTAAAATCTTTCTGGTCTTTCACATCTAATGTTTCTTCTTAAATATTTGAATTGATAATAGTTGATGTCTACAGCAGGGGTAGCTTAAATTTTTTCAATTAATTTTTCTTCTGCTTATAAAGGTAATTCCATGCTTCTTATAGAAAATTAGGTAAACACAGAGAAGCATAAAGATGAACGTAAAAATTACTTGTAATTCCACGACCTGAAAATAACCACTGTTAACATTCAAATTCTCTTTGTTACTTTTTAGTGAATATTAATACATATGCAAATAGATTTTTTGCATAATTGAGATTATATATTATACATGAAGTTTTGCAATTGCTATTGGTTGCTTTTTAAAAATAAAAAAATTATCAAATATATCTTATCAGTAAAGGATAATCCAGTGTCATCAACAATTTACCACAGCTCAGATACGTCAGAACTTGAGTCAGATACATTTGATTTCAAAGCCAAATAACGACACCTTGCTGGACAACCTGAGAGAGAGGAAGAGAGACAAACAGCACTATCTTGCCCAAGGGTTTTTTGATTTGCCATTCTCAAAGACAGCCACATAAATACTTATTAGTTTTCAACTGACTTGTTTTATTTTTCTCTCAGGGTTCCCTATAAAGTGAGATCAGTCTTTCATACATAGAAATGGGGTGAAATCAACCAAAAGTTGTAGAGCCTGCTCTCTTGGCATATTAGGAGAATATAAAATAGCATTCCCCCCTCTGTAAGAAAATAATTTCCCTTCCATATATCAACCTGAAGCAGCACTGAACAGCCTGTTTTCAATGCTCCCCTCGTACACACACCTCCAAAGACTTTGATATCTGCATATCTGCAGCTAAATGACTGCAAGTTTATGTGCTTTGCCCACAGCTTTTAAAATACCCTCCAGGTTATGAAAAATGCTTCAGATACACAATTCTCAAACAACCTAGGTAACAGAGATACCATCTTTTCCTAGAAATAAAGGTTAGGGAGGAAATGCCATCAGCCTTGAATCATTTCTAGCTTACTTTGAGTTTGGCTTTGGCTAGATACTCCAGAATGTTTCTGCAGTTGGCACTGGTCATGCACTGAATCAGCTGAAGTCTGTGCAAGATCCAACAGCCCCATCAGGTTTGGGAACCAGAAGGACAAGGCCGACCTAGTTGTTTTGCTGTTCTTCAGCTGCTCCCAGATGGTACACTTTTTGGACCTCTTTAACTATTAGCTCACAGAGACAGCCCTCAATAGGATTCGCTTGCCAAATCAGCACAGATGCATCATTGCATCTACAGTTGGCTCAGGTAGATTTTTCTAGGCTTTGATTGGAAGAATCCAGGGAAATTGTTCTAGAAGGAAAGCTCTACAGTGGAAAAAAATGTAAGTGGCATCAGTATGATGTCCTAGGAACAGATTAGGCTTTGGAATGAGATACAGTTGGAGAAGTTTCTTAACCTTGCTGAGCCTCAGGTTTCTCCAGCTGAAAGAATGAAGCCAATTATGCCCGTTTTTCCGGCTTGTTATGAGGATGACAGAGAAGAGCACGGGAAGCACCTAAGGACAGCGACTGGCAACTAGTTGTGTTCAGTAAACGTTCCCTTCACTTCTCACTCCCTCGCTTTTCTTAGATGTTCTTTAGGATTTTACACGTTAAGTGCGGCACATTCTAATAACACTTTGAAAGTGTCCAGTACGTTTCTTCAAGGGCCCATGGTAATCTGATCTATGTTTTCTCATTCAGCCAAAAGACCCTTGTGATTGGACAGCCATCATTATTGCTGTCACTTTTTTTTGTTGCAGAGAATAAGGCCAGGGAATTCTCAGGATTTATTTGCCCAAGTTAAGGAGAAGACTCTGTGTTCACTCACTCATTTAACAAGTTGGGTTTTTTGTTTTTTTCTTTTTTTCTTTTTCTTTTCCAGTGTGTGCAAGGGCACTATGAAACCAAAACCAAACCAGTTGCCTTAGAGTTGATTCTGACTCATGGCAACCTCATGTACTTCAGAGTAGAACTGCCCTCCATAGGGTTTTCAAGGCTGTGGACTTTCTGAAGCAGATTGCCAGGCCGTTCTTCTGCAAGGCACTATGGGACACACAAAAATAAATCAGAGTTTTTAGCCTAGTAGTGGAACAAAGTGAGTATAGCAAACAGAGTATCAGTCAGTCCCAACTCACTAAGGTTAAACATAAACCACTAAGCAGGTTGTGCTATGTGCATCAAAATGAGGTGTAAACATTCAAAAACACCATGGTCCTCATCTGACAGGTGAGGAAGCAGGCGAAATGATCAAGAAAATAGTTAGAAATAGACCTGGGACTTGAACTTCATTCTTCTACCTTCAAGTGCGTATTGCACTACAAGACCTAAACTATCCCTCTACTGTCTTCTCCAAAGAACTCATTATTAACCATCTGCCTTTAGTTAAATTCCTGGTTCTTCCACTCATTAATGGAGTGAATTTAGACAAGTTACTTAATTTCTGTGAGCTTTTCTTCATCTGTAAAATGAAGATAATAAGTAATAGTGCCTGTCATACAAGGATTTTCTAGGCATTAAATGAGATGTCACAGTGACCAGGTCATTAATCAGTAATGGCGTGCTATTAATATTGTTGTTTTGGAGTGCCGTCAAGTGGATTTTCCACGCATGGTGACCCTATATGACAGAGTAGAACTGCCCAATAGGGTTTTCTAGGCTGTAATCTTCATGGAAGCTGATCGCCAAGTCTTTCTCCTGGAGATCTACTGGGTCAGTTTGAACCACCAACCTTTCAATTAGCAGCTGATCACTTAACCATTGTGCTACCAGGGGTCCATGCTAGTATTACCCACTGCTGTTGAGACGATT
This sequence comes from Trichechus manatus latirostris, assembly GCF_000243295.1. NCBI lineage: Eukaryota > Metazoa > Chordata > Mammalia > Sirenia > Trichechidae > Trichechus > Trichechus manatus. Next base: position 8,230,037 of record NW_004443959.1, read on the forward strand.
CCCACTCATAGTCGACCCCACAGGTTTTCCGAGGCTGTCAATCTCTTTAACCACTGCACCAGGGCTCCTTATGCTAGTATTAAACCCGTTGCCCTCAAGTCAGTTCTGATTAGCTACCTTAAAATGCTCCTATCCTGTCTCCTTCTTTTCCTCTATTTCTCATTTCCTAGTTCCTTTTTCCACCACAGGATTCTTTCGGAAGACACGTGTCTTAGTTATCTAGTGCTACTATAACAGAAATACCACAATGGGTGGCTTTAATTTCTCACAGTTTAGGAGGTTAGAAGTCCTAATTCAGGGCACTGGCTCTAGGGGAAGGCTTTCTCTGTGTTGGCTCTGGGGGAAGATCATTGTCTCTTTTCAGTTTCTATTCCTTGGCTATCACATGGCATGGCATCTATCTTTCCCCATTTCTGCTCGCTTAATCTGCTTGTTTAAATCCCAAAAGAGATTGATTTAAAACACACCCTACCCTAATACTGCCTCATTAAGTCAACAAAGAAAATGCATTCCCAAATGGAATTATAACCACGGGTATACCAAAACCAACCAAAACAAATCTGTTGCCATCGAGTCGATTCTAACTCATAGGGACCCTTGCGGGGAACACAGTTCAATTCATGGTTCTGCCCTGTTGTAAATACTTGGCACATTTGTCATTCATACATCTAGTCAGTGCAAACATATCAGCTCTCAGCCTGGCAGGTTAACTAAGCCTTGGAGATACCACAGGGAATAACAGCAGTCCTTGGCCTCAGGAAGATGGCAGTCTTGAGTCAGAGAAAGAAAATAAAAATGGAAATAGAGTGCAGCAAATGCTTTGGGAGGAGTCTTTGGGCTCCAGTGAAGAGCTCCCTGCTCCCAGATGTGAGCACTGGAACTCTGAGCTCAAACCTCAGTTCTGCCACTTATCAGCTGAGCCTTTTCCAAGTTACTCAATACCTCTGTACCTCTGTTTACTCATCTATAAAATGGGGATATTGAGATCTAGTTAGGGAGTTACGATGGAAATTAAATGAGATAATGTATTTGAAATATCTAAATGTGCCTGGTCCTGGTAGGCCTGCAGGTGCTAACCTAAAGGTTGGCAGTTCGAACCCACCTAGAGTGCCACGGAAGAAAGTTTTGGCCATCTGTTTCTGTAAAGACGACGGCCAAGAAAATTCTATGGGGACAGTTCTACTCTGTAACACATGGGGTGCCCATGAGTTGGAATCATCTCGTTGGCAACTGGTTTATAGGTTCATGAGGGCAGGGATCACACCTATTTTGTTCACTGTCAAGTTCTTAGTGCTGAGTGCTCAGTGGATATTTTTTGGATTATTGTACCTGAAGCAAGGAGGAACTTGAATGCTGGAGACTGACTGCAGAATCAGTGGAAACTGAGCAAGATTTTTTGTTGTTATTGTTGCTCTTCTTAAATCTATTCTGTTTTAAATGGTTTGAAAAGGTCATGAAGATATACCACTGTGCATGTAAGTATTGCGTGTATATATGAAACATGACTGACATCCATAGTCATTCAGTTATATTTATAAGACTGAAAATTGGAAACAGCATATGTGTCCAACAAATGAAGACTGGGCAAATCATAATGGCATAATCATGCTGTCCTTAAAAACTTTCCAGAGGAATATTAAATGACGTAGGAAATGATCATACATTTTTAAGTGGAAAATCCAAAATTAGGATTCCAATTTTGTAAGAAATTATATATAAATATAATATATATAGTATATGCATATATGTGCATATGTGTATAAATGAAATACATCAAGATATTAAAAGACATTACTGCTGTAGTATGGTGAGATTATAGGTATTCTCTTTTCTTTTTACTTCTTCTACATTTTCAACTTTTTTATAACGAACAAATCAGTTTTAAACTCAAGAAAAATGCTGAATGACACATGAAGAAATGCTCACCATCGTTAAGCCATTAGAGAAATGCAGATCAAAACTACAATGAGATATCATCTCACCCCAAAAAGGCTAGCATTAATCCAAAAAACACAAAATAATAAATGCTGGAGAGGTTGTGGAGAGACTGGAACACTTATACACTGTTGGTGGGAATGTAAAATGGTACAACCACTTTGGAAAACGATTTGGCGCTTCCTTAAAAAGCTAGAAATAGAAGTACCATACAATCCAGCTATCCTGCTCCTTGGAATATATCCTAGAGAAATAAGAGCCATCACATGAATAGATATATGCACACCCATGTTCATGGCAGCACTGTTGACAATAACAAAAAGATGGAAACAACCTAGGTGCCCATCAATGGATGAATGGATAAACAAATTATGGTATATCCACACAATGGAATGCTACACAACGATAAAGAACAACAGTGAAGCTGTGAAACATCGTATAACATGGAGGAATCTGGATGACATTATGCTGAGTGAATTTAGTCAGTCACAGAAGGACAAATACTGTATAAGACCACTATTATAAGAACTCAAGAAAAGGTTTAAACACAGAAGACAACATTCTTTGATGGTTACGAGGGTGGGGAGGGAGGGTCAGGGTTATTTTCTAACTAGATAGTAGATAAGAATTATCCTAGGTGAAGGGAAGGAGAGCACACACTACAGGGGAAGTCAGCACAACCGGACTAAACTAAAGCTAAGAAGTTTCCTGAATACAATCAAACACTTTGAGGGACAGAGTAGCAGGGGTAGGGGTCTGGGAACCATGCTTTCAGGGGACATCTAGGTCAATTGGCATAACAAAGCTTATTAAGAAAATGTTCTGCATCCTACTTTGGTGAGTGGCACCTGTGGTCTTAAAAGCTTGCAAGCGGCCATCTAAGATACTTCAATTGGTCCCGACCACCTGGAGTAAACGAGAATGAAGAACACCAAAGACACAAGGAAAGTATTAACCCAAGAGACAGAAAGGGCCACATAAACCAGAGACTTCATCAGCCTGAGACCAGAAGAACTAGATGGTGCCCGGCTACCACCAATGACCACCCTGACAGGAAACAAAACAGAGAGTCCTGGCTGGAGCAAGAGAAAGGTGGGGTGCAGAACTCAAATTCTAGTAAGAAGACCAGACTTAACGGTCTGACTGAGACTGGAGGTACCCGGGAAAGCATGGCCCTCGGATTCTCTATCAGCCCAGAACTAAAATAATTTCCGAGGCCAACTCTTCAGACAGAGACTGGACTGGACTGTGGGACATAAAGTGATACTCATGAGAAGTGTGCCTCTTAGCTCAAGTAGGTACAAGAGACTAAAGGGGCAGCTTCTGTCTGGAGGTGAGATGGGAAGGCAGAGAGGGTTAGAGGCTGGTTGAATGGACATGGGGAATCAGGGGTGGAAAGTAGGAGTGTGCTGTCACAGTATGGGGAGAGCAATTAGGGTCACATAACAATACATGTATAAATTTTTGTATGGGAGACTAACTTGAAAAGTAAACTTCATTTAAACTACAACTACAAACAAAAAAAAAGGAAAATGCTGAATGATATTAAAATCGATAGCCATCCTTAATTGATGAGTTGGATTATGTTCTGCTGTGCACATTCTCAACAACAACAATAAAAAATTAAATTAAATTAAAAAAGAAAGAAAAATTGATAGTCATCCAGAGACGCACCAAAGATGACAATTACTAAAGAGCAGTAATGTGTCTATATTTACCACCCTTCTGCTCCCAGCTCTGAAATCTTCCTTTTGATCACTTCTCCTACTCATTTGGCTGGTGAGCTCCAAAATTTAGAGAGAGGCTATCTTCTTTTTCTTTGTTTCTTTTCACTTGTCCTAATATTCAGTTTAGCAGTTGAATATTCTCATCCTCGTTTCCTGGATATGCAGAGCATGACCAAGACTTTGCTCCAGGAGGCTAAGTATTTAAGGCAAAGTTGGAGAACTTTTTAATCAGATACATACTGTTGTTTCTGATTATTCAGCCTTGTATTGTGATTAGTTATTTATTTGTCACTTTTCTCCTACTAGAGTTTAAGTGCCTTGAATTACCTTTTCCTGCCCGGACTTTCTTATTTTTTTGTCCTCCACCCTTCCAAGAGACCTAGAACAGGCCTGGCATATAGCAGACATTCAAAGACTGTATATTGGATTAATCAAATGTTTGTTAAAACCAAAAGAGTTCTCCTAGCTGTATTATGGAGTCCCTGGGTGGCACAAATGGTTAAGCACTCGACTACTAACCAAAAGGTTGGTGATTTGAACCCACCCAGAGAACTCTCATTAAAAAGGCCTGGCCATCTGCTTCCAAAAGGTCACAGCCTTGGAAACTCTACGGGGTACAGTACTGCTCTGCACACTTGGGGTCACCATGAGTTAGAATTGACTCAAAGGCATCTGATTTGGTTTTTGGAGCTTCACTACAATCTTACAAACACATGAAATAGAATGTTTCTATGTATTCTATACTGTTCTTCAAAACTTCTCTTAAGTAGCTTCATAATGGTCAACCAAACATGCCCTGCAGATTCTACCTCCAAAACATATTTTGAATCTGCCTACTTTCCATCTTTCCATTGTCCCCTTCCAGGATATTATCCCGTCATCTCCCTACAATCCACAGTTGTAGTTTATCACATGTATCAGATCATGTCACTGCCCTGCTTAAAATCCTTCATTCATTTCCCATTGCTCTGAAACTCCAAAGCCCTTATCATGGCCTATCGATGGTCATGATCCAGTCCTAACTTCAGCCAAGCAAGAGACTGGGACTGCACAGTTGTCTGGTAAGTAATCAAACCCAAAAAACCAAACCCATTGCTTTTGAGCTGATTCCGACTCATGGGGACCCAATGTGCGTCCGAGTAGAATTCTTTCTACAGGGCTTTCTTGACGGTAATCTTATGAAAAAGGAGTCCTGGTGATGCAGTGATTAAAGCGCCTGGCTGCTAACCAAAATGTTGGCGGTTTGAATCCACCAACCGCTCCACAGGAGAAAGATGTGGCAGTCTGCTTCTGTGAAGATTTACAGCCTTGGAAACTCTATGGGGCCATTCTACCCTGTCCACTAGGGTCGCTATGAGTTGGAATCAACTTGACGACAAAAGGACCATATATCTTGGGGGCAGTAGTGGTTCAGTGGTAGAATTCTCACCTTCCATGTGGGAGACAGACCCAGGTTCAATTCCCAGCCAATACAGCTCATGTGCATTCACCACTCATCTGTCCAGTGGAGGCTTGCGTGGTTGAACAGGTTTCAGTGGAGCTTTCAGACTAAGATGGACTGGGAAGAAAGGCCTGGTGATCTATTTCTGAAAATCAGCCACTGAAAACCCTATGGATCACAAAAGACGAATCCGCAAATGATCATGGGGATGGCACAGGACTGGGCAGCATTTTGTCCCATTGTGTATGGTGTTGCTGGAGTCAGGGGCCAACTCGATGGCAGCTAACAACAATAACAACCATATGTCTACATCTATATCTATAGATTATAGATATAGATGTGTATATACATATATACATGTATATATAAATATATATAATAGATAAAGATATAAATCAACTCATATATTATGTGCCAAGACCCTCTCTTAGGAACATATGTATATAGATAGATTATAGAAATAGATGTAGACATATGGTTGTTGTTTTATATGGGTATATATATGTGTATATATATATGTATATATATATATAAAACCATTGCTGTCAAGTCAGTTATGACTCATAGTGACCCTATAAGACAGAATAAAACTGTCCCATAGAGTTTCCAAGGCTGTAATCTTAACGGGAGCAGACTGCAACATTTTTCTCTTGGTTCAAACCACCAACTTTTTGGCTAGCAGCCAAGCGCTTAATCTCTGTGCTTCCAGGACTCCTTATAATCTATATACTTATACATATATCTGTATCTATATCTATCAAGAGAAGATAAAGCAAAGGGAGCAAAACATAAACAATTGGCAAATCTGAGAAAAGGGTATATGGAAGTTCTTTGTGCTATTCTTGCAACTTTTCTGTAAATTTGAAATTACATTGAAATAGCAAGTTACCAACAAAAGGAAAATTCCCCTTTGTAGGCCTGCAGCTCTCCAGTCAGTGGGAGTGAAGAGGGAATCCATTGCCTTCAAGTCGATTCCGACTCATAGTGATCCTACAGGACAGAGTAGAACTGCCCCATAGGGTTACAGGTCCAGACTGCTACATCTTTCTTCTGCATGAAGAGGGAGGCCCTCTGAAATTCATGACCTCATTGGCAAAATCCTTGGTTCCCCAACTTCTCTGAATTTTCCCCACATTCTTGTGCTAACTTCAACCTGGCTTCCCCCTGAGGACGTAATTTTCCTCGTTATCCTCCCAACGGGTGGCTGTTTTCTCTTCCTAGTGCCTGATAGCACTGGGCCTAGCGTGGGAAGTATTCTCCTTGCTCCTTATTGCCACTTTCAGGCCATTCTCCCTTCTCAGCTTGACCCCCACCCCTTCCAGCTTTGAATGGCAGGTAAGGAGACCAGTGCTAGCTAATAGAACTTTGTGCAATAACAGAAATGTTCTATATCTGCACTGCCCAATGCAGTACCCAGTAGCCACATGCATCTATTGCGCCTTTGGAATGTGGCTAGTGCAACTAAGGAACAGAGTTTTAGTTTCATTTACTTTTTGTTGATTTAAATTTATGTAGTCACATGTGCCTGGTGGCTACTGTATTGAACAGTGCGGCTTAAACATTGCACTCACCACCTCTCCTTTCTATGGTGATCTAATGAAAACCCCATGGGTCACTATGGTCTGATCCCATTGTGAATGGGGTGGCCATGAGTTGGAGGCCAACTCCTAACAACAGCAGCACAGACCCCTGAACCACTTCCTGTCATTCCTCAAAGTTTTAAGCTCCTCACTCACTGTCACTCTCTCCATCTCTACTCATGTCTTAATAATAGTGATGTTACTATATACTGTACACTGAAATGATTCTTGCCACACCCTGATTTTTTTATTTCCTTCAACTCTTCTCCTCAAAGAATCTTGTCTTCTCTTCCATCAGCCTTCACTCTTGCCATTGTCATAGAGTAACCACACATACTCTATTTAAAAATAAAATCAAGAGAGATTTATTGAATGTAAAGACAGCTCGAGCCAGGGACACGTTAGATTTCACCAAGTGAAAGCCAACGCTCCAGAAAGCAACAGTCCCACAGGCATACAATGTTGTAACTCAGGTTACAATATTCTGATTGGAAGTTGCAAGATCAGGGAAGCCAGAGGTCAACAACTTGAACGGGAGGGGGCTTTACAGTGATTGATTGGAAACACGAATGTGGGCTATTTGGATTTAAATATCACACACAAGTGAAATTTTGCTGAAGATCATTCAAAAGCAGTTGCAGCAGTACCTCGACAGGGAACTGCCAGAAATTCAAGCTGGATCCAGAAGAGGACATAGAAAGAGGAATATCATTGCTGATATCAGATGGATCTTGGCTGAAAGCAAAGAACAACAGAAGGATGTTTACCTGTGCTTTACGGACTATGCAAAGACATTCAACTGTGTGGATCATAACAAATTATGGATAACATTAAGAAAGAATGGGAATTCCAGAACACTTAAGTGTGCTTATGAGGAACCTATACATAGACCAAGAGGCAGTCATTCAAACAGAACAAGATGATACTGTGTGGTTTAAAATCAGGAAGGATGTGCATCAGGGTTGTATCCTTTCACCATACTTATTCAGTCTGTATGCTGAGCAAATAATCCAAGAATCTGGATTATATGAAGAAGAATATGGCATCAGGATTGGAGGAAGGCTTATTAACAACCTGCATTATGCAGATAACACAACCTTGCTTGCTGAAAGTGAAGAGGATTTGAAGCCCTTATAGATGAAGATCAAAGACTACAGCCTTCAGTATGGATTACACTTCAACATAAAGAAAACAAAAATCCTCACAACTGGACCAATAAGCAACATCATAATAAACGGAGAAAAGATTGAAGTTGTCAAGGATTTCATTTTACTTGGATCCTCTATCAACATCCATGGAAACAGCAGTCAAGAAATCAAAAGACGCATTGCATTGGGCAAATCTGCTGCGAAAGACCTCTTTAAAGTGTTGAAAAGCCAAGATGTCACTGTAAGGACTGAGGTGCACCTGACCCAAGCCATGGTATTTTAAATTGCCTCATATGCATGTGAAAGTTGGACAATGAATAAAGAAGACAGATGAAGAATTGAATGCCTTTGAATTATGGTGTTGGCAAAGAATATTGAATGTACCGTGGACTGCCAGTAGAATGAACAAATCTGTCTTGGAAGAAGTACAGCCAGAATGCTTCTTACAAGCAAGGATGGCAAGACTTCGTGTCACATACTTTGGATATATTATCAGGAGGAGCCAGTCCCTGAAGAAGTTCATCATGCTTGGTGAAGTAGACGGTCAGCAGAGAAAGAGGAAGACCCTTGTCCAGATGAATCAACACAGTGGCTGCAACAAAGGGCTCAAGCATAACAACAATTGTGAGGATGGCACAGGAAGGAGCATTGTTTAGTTCTGTTGTACATAGGGTTGCTATGAGTGAGAACTTACTCAAGGGCACCTAACAATAACAACAAGGAGGGGGGCAGGTTACAGGGTAGTCATAAGGTAATTATCTTAAAACATTTACTGAGCAGCTGCTGAAGCGATTTCTGAAAAGAGTTCTGCATCAGGATCCTTCCTTTGGAACATTCTTTTCCACATCTTTAACCACAGGGAAAAAAAAAAATTCCTTTGTTATATACTTAAGTCTGTTTAGGGATTTGACAGTTGCAGGGGAAATCCTTTGTTAAGTAAATCTGTCTAAGGGTTTGATGCTTGCAAGGGCAAAAGCAGAAATAAAAAAATGGTATTGAGCCCACGCCTGAACCAGCCTTTCCAGATATGCCAGGCAGCTCAGTTTCTTTTAGAGCCCCCTTTTACACCATCGTAGCCTGTTCTTAGGTGCCATTGAGTCAATCTGAACTCATAGCAACCTCACGTGACAGAGAAGAACTGACCCATAGGGTTTTCTAGGCTATACTCTTTATAGGAATACGTCGCCAGGCCTTTCTCTCAAGGTTCCTCTGGATGGGTTCAAACCGCCAACTTTTACTTTAGCAGCCAAGCTCTTAACTGTTGCGCCACCTGGCTCCTTTCTCATAGCCTAGACTTTGTCATTATCACTCACTGTGAGCCCTCTCTGATATCAATTCCATGCAATTCCATGCTATGACTACTGTAAGGCTAAATAGTAATAGTAATAGAAAAAAAGTAAATTTTCACTATTGCTAAAATAAAAAGAAACCTTTCCTCTCCTCCCTTTTCTTAGAACATTTGCTTGAGAAAACATTTGCTTGTAAATCCTATCTCTGTTCCTTTGATATGTATGTAGATCTTCTTTAAAGCTAAATAAGTCTCTTGCCAACATTACAATCCAGAACTGTTTTTCTTAAGGGCCTAGGAGCCATCTCCATGAAATGTAAACATCAAGGAAGATAGTCTTCCTGTCATTGCCTGTCATAGAGATATGTGAGGCTTTATTTTTTCTTCAGATGCAGAAATTAATGAAGACAGATGGCTACCTCAGTTACCAGGGGAATTGAAGATGAACTATGAAAAAATGAATAGCAAATGGAGCTGTCAAGCCCTCTTGGAGAAGGACAAGTCATCCTTTGTCTTGAAAACATGTATGTAATAGATTGTATCTACTTGGCTATATAAAATGATGAGATAATCCCATTAGCTGATCACCTGTGATGTGGATTGCAGTCTGGTTTAATACTTACTCAATAATGAAACTGTCATGGTTTGAATTATGTCTCCCAAAAAATGTGTGTATCAATTTGGCTGGGCCATGATTCCCAGAATTGTGTGGTTGGCCTCCATTTTGTGATTGTAATTTTATGTTAAAGAGGATTAGGGAGGGATTGTAACACCACCTTTACCCAGGTCACATCCAGTGGGGTGTGGCCTGCACTACGTTTTATCTCTCAAGAGAGAAAAGGAAAAGGAAGCAAGCAGAGAGTTGGGCTCCTCATACCATCAAGAAAGCACTGCAGGGAGCAGAGCGCGTCCTTTGGACCGGGGTCCCTGCGCAGAGAAGCTCGTAGTCCAGGGGAACACCGAAGAGAAGAAGGCCAACAGAGAGAAAAAGCCTTCCCCTGGAGTTGACGCCCTGAATTTGGACTTGTAACCTACTTTACTCTGAGGAAATAAACTTCTCTTTGTTAAAACCATCCACTTGTGATGTTTCTGTTATAGCAGCAGAAACTTTTTTTTTTCCTTTCTATATTTATGGAGAGGGTTTTCTGGGTTTGGTGGAAAATTGTATTTTTTATTTTTTTCCCCGATACCACCACTCCTGTTTTTCCAACTTATTTCCCTAGTAAGAGTACCTTTCTACCCCAAACCAAGTTGTTGTCGAGTTGATTGCGACTCATGGTGACCCTATGTGTGCCACAGTAGGATTGTGCTCCATAAGGTTTTCAGAAACAGATTGCCAGGACCTTCTTCCAAGGTGCCTCTGGGTGGACTAGAACCTCCAACTTTTAGATTAGCAGCCAAGTGTTTTAACCTTTTCATCCTACTCCCTTCTCATTGCCTATTACCCGCTTCATGTCCTCACGTCTCTCCTTAAATTCCACGGTCCATCATTATAATCACTCCCTTGCCTAACCTCTCAACTCTCTTGCCCCATTCTTGCTTTGTTTTACTTGACTGGCAAAAAACGACCCTGGTAAAATCCAACTCTTCACTACTCCTTGCCTGCATCATGCATCTCTATGTGGGTGGAGGAAAATATAAGACTATACTGATTGGTCTTACTTTAAATATATGACCAGGAACTTACGTTGAGCTAATATAGTCCAGTAACTGGGCTATATTTCTCTGATCCATGCTTTCTCTCACTCTCCTAGACAACTATTTCAAACCCTCTCTTCTCTCCTTGTACGTCCAATTCCTCCTCTTCCATCTCCACCCTCATCAGAAGACTTTGCTTCCTTCTTTAAGAAAACAAAAACCTCCACAAGCCATCATCACCATATCTACCCACCTACCAGCATCTTTGTCCATGTACTCTATCTTTCCTGCTTTTACCACAGATGAACTAACCCCATGCTCCTTTCTCAGGCCAATCCATCCACGTGTGCTTTGGATCCCAATCTCTTCGCTTCAAGGACCCTTTTGGCCCGCCTTTCTCCTGCATTGTCAATTTTCTCTCTTTACTGCATTATTTTCATTAGCATACAGTCACGCCATTATTTCTTCCATTTTAAAAACAAGAACCTCTCTTGATCTCAACTCCCTTCCAACTACTACCCCAAATATGTGTTCTTTTACAGGAAAACCCCTTGACAGTCTCTTTTCCCTGTCTCTAATTCTTCTCCTCCCTTCTCTCTTTAACCTACTCCAGTCAGATTCCATCCCCTACCCCTTCACAAAACTCTTGCCTTCAAGATCAGTAATTACTTCTACTTTGCTAAGTCCGGTGGTCAATTCTCAGTTTCTCCTTGAAATCCAGTCTTACTTCACTTCCAGGCCACCATTCCCATAGTTCTCTTCCTACCTCACTGGCCACTCCTCAGTTTCCTTGGAGTGTCCTCAAGATGCTGTCTTTGGACCTTTCCCTTTTTTCGTCTACATTTACTCTCAAGATGATTTCACCAAGTCTCATGGCTTTCGGTAACTTCTCTATGCAGTTAACTCTCAATTGTATATACCCAACCTAGACCTCTCCCTTAGGAGAGTGTTCCCCAAATGCTACACTCATTTCCCCACCTTCCTATTCTACAACTCCACTTGGATGTCTAATAGACATCTCACACACAACATGTCCATGGCCCACAGATTTTCCCATCTCAGTAACTGGCAAAACAATCCTTTTAGTTGTTCAGGCCACAAACTTTGGAGTCATCCTTGACTCCCCTCTCTTTTTCTCACACCGTATATCCAACCCTCAGCAAATCCTTTAAAGCACAGCCAGAATCCAATTGCTTCTTACTGTCTCTACGCCGGCATCACCTGGTGCACCTCCAACATCACCTCTCATCTGGATTACTGCAGTTGCTTCCTAGATGGACCTCCTGCTTTCATTCTTGCCCTTCTGCAGTTGCATTGTCAACAGTCAGAATGATTCTGCTAAAACATAGTTCTGTGCACCTCCAACATCACCTCTCATCTGGATTACTGCAGTTGCTTCCTAGATGGACCTCCTGCTTTCATTCTTGCCCTTCTGCAGTTGCATTGTCAACAGTCAGAATGATTCTGCTAAAACATAGTTCTGAAAATATCATTCCTCTACTGAAACCCTCCAATGGCTTCCCATCTAGGAGTAAAATTCCAAGTCCCACATGGCTGCCAAGATCCTACATGGTATGTATCCATCCCCCCTACTCTGGGAGTCCCTGGGTTGTGTAAATGGTTAAGTGCCCAACTGCTTACCAAAAGGTAAGTGGTTTGAGTCCACCCAGAGCCCCATTGGAAGAAAGACCTGGCAATTTGCTTCTGAAAAATCAGCATTGAAAACCCTGTGGAGCACTGTTCTACTCTGGCACATGTGGGGTCACCATAAGTCAGAGTTGACTCAATGGCATCTGTTTTTTCCCCCTAGCTATGGCTGCTAACCAGAAAGTTGGCAGTTCAAATCCACCAGCCGTTCCTTGGAAACCCTGTGGGGCAATTCTACTCTGTCCTATGGGGTTGCTATAAGTTGAAATTGGCTCGCTACAGCAATTTTTTTTTTTTTTTTTTTTTTTATGGTTCTATTCCAGCCACATTGGCCTCCTTGCTGGTCCTTGACCATGACAATCGTCTTTGACCTCAGGGCCTTTGACTTGCTATTCCTTCTGCCAGAAACAATCTTGATAGTTTGTTTCAAGGTTGATTCCTTCATAGATTGCTCCGTTTACTTCTTCATGTCTTGTTCAAATATGCTGTTTTCTTAATGAGGTCTTTTTGGACCACTCTTAAATATTATAAGCCTTCAGCATCCGCTGCCCCCCTTCCCTACTTAACCAGTATTCTTCTCCATAGTATTTATTATCTTCTAATGAACTATGTAGAGCCCTGGTGGCATAACAGTTAAGAGGTCGGCTGCTAACCAAAGGTCAGCAGTTCGAATCCACCAGCCGCTCATTGGAAACCCTATGGGGAAGTTCTACTCTGTCCTATAGGGTTGCTATGAGTCAGAATTGACTTGATGGCAATGGGTTTGGTTTTTTTGGTATTAAACTATGTATTTTACTTACTGATTTTGTGTATTATCCATCTTTCCCAGCTAGAATTTAAACTCTAGGATAACAGGAAAAAAATTTTTTTTATTGTACTTTAGATGAAGGTTTACAGAACAAACTGTCTTCTCATTAAACAATTAGTACACATATTGTTTTGTGACATTGGTTACCAACCCCATGACATGTCAACACTCTCCCTTCTCGACCCTGGGTTCCCATTATCAGCTTTCGTGTCCCCTCCTGCCTTCTCGTCCTTGCCCCTGGGCTGGTGTGCCCCTTTAGTCTTGTTTTGTTTTATGGGCCTGTCTAATCTTTGGCTGAAGGATGAACCTCAGGAGTGACTTCACTACTGAGCTAAAAAAGTGTCTGAGGCCATACTCTGGGGGTTTCTCCAGTCTCTGTCAGGCCAGTCAGTCTGGTCTTTTTTTGTGAGTTGGAATTTTGTTCTAAGTTTTTCTCCACCTTTGTCTGGGACCCTCTATTGTGATCCCTGTCAGAGCAGTCAGTGGTGATAGCTGGGCACCATCTAGTTGTGCTGGACTCAGTCTGGTGGAGGCTGTGGTAGTTATGGTCTATTAGTCCTTTGGACTAATCTTTCCCTTGCGTCTTTGATTTTCTTCATTCTCCCTTGCTCCTGATGGGGTGAGACCAGTGGAGTATTTTAGATGGCCACTCACAAGCTTTTAAGACCCCCAGACTCTACTCATCAAAGTAGAATGTAAAACATTTTCTTTATAAACCATGCTATGCCAATTGAGCTAGATGTTCCCTGAGACCATGGTCCCCAGAGCCCTCAGCCCAGTAATTCGGTCCCTCAGGGAGTTTGGATGCGTCTATGGAGCTTCCATGACCTTGCCTTGGACCAGCTGTGCTGGCTTCCCCAGCATTGTGTACTGTCTTACCCTTCACCAAAGTTATCACTTATCTATTTTCTATTTAGTGTTTTTCCATCCCCACCCCACTCCCTCGTAACCATCAAAGATTGTTTCTTTTTGTGTGTAAACTTTTTCATGAGTTTTTATAGTAGTGGTCTCATACAATATTTGTCCGTTTGTGACTGACTTATTTCACTCAGCATAATGTCCTCCAGATTCATCCATGTTGTGAGATGCTTCACAGATTCATCTTTAGAGAACAGGGATTTTTATTTTTGTTCACTACTCTATTTTTTAGCCCTCGAAACAGTACCTGGCACACTGTAGGTGTTCAACAAATATTTTTTAATAAATAAATATTGTCTATCCTTCTGACTAGAATATAAAGTACATGGGGTCAGGAACCTCATCCATATTTCCACCACTGTATTCTCAAGGGTTAGGAGTCTTTGGGTAGTGCAAATGGTTAAATGCTTGACTGCTAGTCAAAAGTTTGGTGGTTCAAACTCTTCCAGAGGCACCTCAGAAGATAGGCCCAGTGATCTTCTTTGAAAGGTCACAACCTTGAAAACCCTATGGAGTACAGTTCTACTCTGCACGCATGGAGTCACCATGAGTCAGAATCGACTCACTGGCTACTAACAACAACAATAATTTTCAAGGGTTAGCTCAGAGCTAGGTACGTAGTAGGTGTTCAGTAAGTATTGATGAATAAAAGAATTTTTTTTTTTCTCCTTTTCTGGAAGGTCTTACCTCTTTCTTCCAGCTTTCACGCAGCTCCCAAAGTGATTTTTTTTCCGAAAGAACAAAGCTAATTATGACATTATTCATCTTGCCTCAAATTCTTTATTGGCTTCCTATAATTTTCAGAGTAAAATTCAAACCTCTAAAGTTCATCAGAATTCTTGTCACTTCCTTGCAGAAGTTTTCCCTTTGGCTATTTGGAACCACATCAATGTTTGGAGCCTCCACGTTTCTGCCTACCTTGTTCTATCTGCTTGGAACACATTCCCTTCTCTTGGGTGACCAGCTCATCCTGGTTTGCCTAGTATTTTCCCAGTTTTAGCACTGAAAGTCCTCTGTCCCACGAACCACTTCAGTTCTCGGAAAACTGGGAGAGTTGGTCACCCTCTGTCTCTCTTCCCCAGTCTCCATTTATATAACACCCATTCATCCTTAAACACAGCTCGATTCTATGAGGCTGTATCCTCTGATATTAAAACTATACAAAGACATCACAAGAAAAGAAAACTACAGACCAATATCTCTTAAGAATATAGATGCAAAAATCCTCAATGAAATGCTAGCAAACTGAATCTAGCAACACATAAAAAGGATTATACAACAACATGACCAGGTAGGATTTATCTCAGGAACGAAACGTTGGTTTAATATACAAAAATCAACCAATGTAATACACCACATTAATAAAAGAAAAAAAAAACCCACCATATCCTTGTCTCGAGAGATGCATAAAAAGCATTTGACAGAATTCAACAGTCTTTCACCATAAAAATGCTCAACAAACTAGAAATGGAAGGGGACTTCCTTCAAAGGACAACTGCAAAAAACTCACAGCTGACATAATACTTAATAGTGAAAGACTGAATGCTTTCCCCTACGACCAGAAACAAGACAAAGATGTCTGCTTTTGCCCCTTCTATTCAACCTTGTACTTGAGGTTCTAAAGTCAGGGCAATTAGCCAAGACAATGAAATAAAGGGCATCCAGAAATTGGAAAGGAATAAGTAAAACTTTCTCTGTTTACAGATGAAATGATGTCCTATATAGAAAATATAGTGAAATCTTAAGGAATTCATTAAAAAAAAAAAAAAAAAAAACCTGCTAGAACTGATAAAATAGTTCAGCAAATTTGCAGGGTACAAGGTCAATATACAAAATGTAAACTGTATTTCTATACACTAGCAATGAACCATCTGAAAAAATATTAAGAAAACAAACCCATTTATAATAGCATCAAAAAGAATCAAAAACTTAGGAATAAATTCAACAAAAAAATGCGAAACGTATACACTGAAAACTACAAGACATTCTTGAAAGGAATTAAAGAAGACCTAAATAAATGAAAAGACATCCTGAGTTGATGGATTGGAAGACTTAATATTGTTAAGAAGGCAATAATCCCTATATTGATTTAAAGGTTCAATGTAATCCCTATTGAAATTCCAGCTAGCTTTTTTTGCAGATTGACAAACTGATCCTAAAATTCATATGGAAATGCAAGGGATCCATAACAGTCAAAACAATTCTGAAAAGAACAAAGTTGGAGAAGTCATCCTTCCTGATTTCAAAACTTACTACAAAGATACAGTAATCAAGACAGTGTAGTATTAGCCTAAGGATGGCCAAGTAGACCAATGGAATAGAATTGAGAGTTCAGAAATAAACCTTCTTATTTACAGTCAATCAATTTTCAGTCTCTTCAACAAATGGTACTGGGACAACTGGATCACCGCATGCAAAAGAATGAATTTGAACCCATACCTCACAACACATATAAAAATTATCTCAGAATGGACCATAGACCTAAATGTAAGAGCTAAAACTATAAAACTCTGAGAAGAAATCATAGAAGTAAATCTTCATGATCTTGGGTTAAATATGATACCAAAACCACAAACAACAAAAGTGAAAAAAGGTAGACTCTACTTCATAAAATTAAAAACTTTTGGTGTTTCAAAGGATACCCAGAAAGTGAAAAGACAACACATAGAATGAGAGACAATATTTGTAAATCGTGTATCTGACAAGGGACTTGTATCAAAAATTTACAAAGAACTTTTATAATTCAATAATAAAAATGCAACTCAATTTAAAAATGACTGTGATGGTTAAGGCTGTGCGTCAGCCTGCCTGGGCCATGATTCTCAGTGCTTTGGCAGTTATGTCACAGTGTAGTTTGGCAGTTATGTAGTGATGTTGTTATCCTCCATTTTGTGATGTGATGTAATCACCTCCATGATGTGATCTGATGTGATCAGCAAATCAGTTGTAAGGGGAGTTTCCTTTAGGGGGTGGCCTGCATCCAATATATATGGATGTTCTGGCAAAGCTCGCTGGCTTTTGCTCTCTCTCTGGATCCTGCATCCTGGTTGTTATCATCTGATCTCTGGTTCTTGGGACTTGAGTCAGCAGCCTGCTGTATTGCTTGCTGATTTGGGATTTGTCAACCTCTGCAGTCCATGAGCCAGCAGCCTGCCGTCTGACCTGCTTGCTGATCTTGGGTTCTTCAGCCCCTGAAGCTTCATGAGTCAGGAGAAGCCTCCAGCTCGACACCTGACCCACGGACTAGGGGCTTGTCAGCCTCTACAACCGTGTGAGCCATTTCCTTGAAATAAATCTCTCTCTTTCTCTCTCTCTCTCTCTATATATATATGTACATACACATATATGTATATGTGCTTCACTGGTTTTGCTTCTCTAAAGAACCCAGCCTAAGACAATGGACTAAGGCTCTGCATAGACATTTCTCCAAAGAAGGTAGGTGGATTGTCAATAAGGACATAAAGAGATGTGCAACATCATGAGTCATTGGGGAAATACAGATCAAACTCACAATGGAATACCACTTCACACTCACTAGGATGCATAGTAAAAAAGACAGATGTGGAGAAAGTGGAACCTTCATGCATTGCTGGTGGGAATGTAAAATGGTATAGCTGCTGGAGAAACAGTCTGGCAATTACTCCAAATGTTAAACATAGAGTTATCATATGACTCAACAATTCCACTCCTGGGTATACACCAAAGAAATGAAAATACAAGTCCACACAAAAATTTGCACATGATTGGTAATAGCAGCATTATTCATAATAGCCAAAAAAGTGAAAACAACCCCAATGTCCATCAATCGATGAATGAATAAACAAAATGCAGTAAATTCATACAAATTCATACAAATTCGGCCATAAAAAGGAATGAAGTACTGATACATAATGCATGCTTCAACATGTGTGAATCTTGAAAACATGCTATGTGAGAGAAGCCAGACACAAAAGACCACATATTATATGATTCTCTTTGTATGAAAATGCAGAAGAGGTAAATTACAGAGGCAGAAGGTAAATTAGTGGTTGCCTCAGGAGACAGAAGAATTAATGCATTTGAATTGTGGTGTTGATGAAGAATATCAAATACACTGAGGACTGTCAGAAGAATGAACAAATCAGCCTTAGAAGAAATGTAACCAGAATGCTCCTTAGAAGTAAGCATGGTGAGACTTTGGCTCACTTACTTTGGACACATCATCAGAAAAGACCAATTGCTAGATCAGTGAAAACGAGGGCAACTCTCAAAAAGCTGGATTGACAAAATAACTACAACAGTGGATCAAGCGTCATGCAGATGGCGTGTAACAGGCATCGTTCCATTCTTGTATACATAAGATCTTTATGAGTTGGAGCTGACTTGAAAGCAACTATCAACAACAACAGGACTCTAGGGTTTGGGAGGAAATGGTGAGGGATTGCTAATGGGTACGGAGTTCTTATTTGGAGTAATGAAAATGTTCTACAACTGATTGTCGTGATGGCTACAAAACTAAATATACTAAAAACCATTGAACTGTACAACATAAATTGGTGAATTGTGTGATATGTGAATTATATATCAATAAAGCTGCTTAAAAAAAAGAGAAGTAGCTGCAAATACAATCTACTGAGAAAAGTAACCTAAAAAACCCCCAAAAAACAAAAAATAAAACTCAGCTCAAGCATCACTGCCTGTGAAACCTTTCCAGATCTTTGGGCCCAGCACCCCTAGCATCTCCCATCCTCTATCACAGCTGTTAGTGCGTTAGGCTGTAATCCTGGATGACTCATCTGTCTCCACCTCTGGACTGTGAGCTACTAGAGGCCATGAATCACGTTTACATCATCTTTGTATCGCCAAGGCCCAGCACAATGCCTGGCACAAAAGAGATTGCCACTAATGTTTGTTTAATAAGTAAATTATCCTAATTATTTTGATAATCATTATTATATTTAATAACTTGATAAATACATTAATCACGTATTTAGTTATTTGATATGTATGTATCATTAATTGCCATGAATATAGCAAGTTAAACCAGTTTCTGTAAAGTTGACTCTGACTTATGGCAACCCCACACGTGTCAGATCAGAACTACGTAGGGTTTTCAATGGCTGATTTTTCAAAAGTAGCTCACCAGGCCTTTCTTCTGAGGCATACTTGGATGAACTCAAACTTCCAATCTTTCATTTAGCAGTTGAGCATTTAATTGTTTGCCACACAGGGACTTCATCACCATGACTAACATACTCTTAACTTATAAACAGCTAGTAAACATTGCTGAAACTAAGATTTGGAAAACCACACTATACCTGATAAGTTTTACTCTTGTTGTGTGCTGACAAGTCGATTCTGACTCATAGTGACCCTACATGATAGAGTAAAACTGCCCCACAGGGTTCCCTGTGGCTGTAATCTTTACAGGAGCAGATTATCAGGTCTTTCCTCCAGTTGGAGCCGCTAATAGATTCCAACAGCCAACCTTTCAGTTACCAGCCAAGTGCTTAACCACTGCACCACCAGGGCTCACCTTTAATAACCTTAAACCTGTTGCCATCAAGTCAATTCCGACTCATAGCTACCCTATAGGACAGGGTAGAACTGCCCCAGAGGGTTTCCAAGGCTGTAAATCTTCACAGAAGCAGACTGCCATATCTTTCTCCTGTGGAGCTTCTAGTGGGTTCCAACTGCCGATCTTTTAGTTATCAGCTGAGTGCTTAACCAGATTCTCCAAACGCTTAACCTCCACTTTGACCACTGAGCAGCCAACATTTGTAGAGAGTAGGGTCTGTACAGTGAGTGTGACCTGAGTGGCTGTGCCTTGACCCCTGAGCCCATCCAGCTCAGCGTCCCAACACCGTGCCGGACCTTCCCAGCCATCTCTGTGCCCTCAGCCCGTAGTCAAGCTTTGATGATGACCCAAGACATCTTATTCATGCTTCTGAATCATCTCTGTGTCACTTGTGTTGGCACGTGTCTCACACAGAGTGGGTCCTCAGGAAACTATGGTCGTTAGCCTGATTGAAGGAGATCTGCCCTTAGCCAGCAGCCAGTGGAAGGAGGTTGTGGGCAGAGGCAGGTGAGCACATTCTCATTCTCGGAGCGCCCTCGACAAGTGACGGAAGTTGTGGCTGGTCCAGTCATCCTTGTCCTTTCACTCCGCTGAGCGCCTCCTGCCAGCTAGGAAAGACCACGTCCCCTTCGCCCCAGCACCTTGGGAGAACAGTGTAGGTGGTTCCACAGAGTGCCAAGTCAGGCTCCTGCCCCATAATTTTCTTAAAGAGGCTTTAAAGATTCCTTTTAAAACTGCTAGAGTCACCTATGAAGATTTATGCTAATATTAATGACCTCTTTCTCTCTCCCAGTGGATTTATTTGAGGAATGACACACAGATAGATACAATGTAAGTAATGAACTTACACAACATTTTTTTTAGCATGCTATTATTCTTAAGGTGTGTCCAATTTTGGGAAATGAGTATTATGATAATAAAGAACTTTGAATAAGAATGCTCTAAAGGAACAATGGGTCTTAACATACACAAAACCATGGAATAATTGCACTAATTTTCTGTAACTGTACTACTTTATGGAAGCAGCTTATGACTTTTGTCAGAGACAAGCAGTTCACATACACCAACATATAAAGTGAGACTTTTTTGTGTTAGGTTTGAGATGTTAGTAGAAAACAGATGATGAGATCTCTTGGGAGATTAAAGGGTATTTGTGGGTCCTGGTAGGAATTCACTCTGGGCCCCTTGTGTCCACAGTTTAGAGAAGCCCTTGGGGACCCTTATTTTTTAGATCAGTCCATCCCACCCTACTTCACTTTCCCATCATCCCTCTCCTCAAAGATGTGGTAAAGCTCATGTGCAATTGTTCACTACAGATTAGTAAATAAATACAAGTAAGCACATGTGTACCTTGCTTAATGTAAGCATGGGTACCTTGCTTCCTTGTTCCTTCACCCCAGCTTGGGGCTCCCTGGAACCTTCTTCTAGGGTAAACCACCTTCTTCACATCTTCAGCCTTCCCTCCTCTTGCAATGACTCTCCTTGCAGACACCAGGGGGAAGCTGCTGACCACTGCCCTTTCCACTGCTGCAGCCAGCCAGCCACCCAGCCACCCTCTGCAGAGACATGTGTATGAAATGATAGGTCCTGGGGAGATGATCAGGTCCGTCAGGGAAAGAGACCTGTCTGTTTGATGCACCCTGGTGAACGCAATAAACAACGAGTATTTCCTAAATGAGTGGATGATGAGCAAATGAAATGTTACCATCTGGTCACTCCCCGTTGCTCAGTGAAGACTGCAGTATCTGGCATTGGTACAATATTTTTCTCCAGCCCAAGAACTGCTTTCATCTGGGGTGACTTCAGTATCCACATAGATGATATCCTACCTGTTAGCCTCTAAGCTCCTTGACCTCCTCCACTCCTAGGATCATCCCTTTTTTTTTTTCCTTTCAGCTGTCCACTCCCGTGGCCACACCCTGCTCCTTGTCATCACCCGAAACTGCTCCACCTCTGAAATCTCAAATACCAACATCCCACTCTCTTACTACAACCTGCTATCCTGCCCACTCTCCTATTCATGCCTAACTCACGCTACACCTGTCCTGAAGCTCATACTCACACACATACCTCTGCTTTCTCCTCTCTGTCACCTCCTTCTGCTCTCGTTTCCTTTCCCACCAGGTCTGAACCCAAAGCTGACAGTCTCAACATCCCTCTTATCAGCACCTTTGATTCTCTTGTGCTCTTCTCTGCCCACTCATCACTCCTACCTCCCCACTTTGTTTCAGCAGACCTACATCAATCTTATCATGTCTTCTCCACCTACATCTGAGCAGCTAAGTAGTGCTGGAAAGGGCCACACAACAGCATGGACCAGCACTGCCCTTGATACGTGACCTCCAACCTCAACCGGCCCTGGCCTGGCAGACCTTTCCCCAGTTGTCTCTCTCCTTCAGTCACTCGGCCATTCATGCATTCAATAAATACAGACTGAACACCTACCTTGTGCCAGGACCATTCAAGGCTCTGGGGACTCAGTCTTTAGTAGGACAGGCCAGGTCCCTGCTCTCAGGGAAAGTACATACTAGTGGGAGAGACAGTAAATAGGTAAATAAATATATGTTGTTGTGGTTGTTAGCTGCTCTCACGTTGGCCCCTGACACATGGCTACCCCTTGCACAAGGGAACAAAACCCTGCTCAGTCTTGCACCATCCTGTGATTGGTTGCAGATCTTTGTGATCCATAGGGTTTTCATTGGTTGATTTTCAGATGTAGATAGCCAGGTCTTTCTTCCTACTCCATCTTGTCTGAAAGCTCCGCTAAAACCTACTTAGCATCACAGCAACACACAAGCCTCCGCTGACAGACAAGTGGTGGCTGCACATGAGGTACGTGGGCTGAACATCACAGCTAGGTCTCCTGCATGGAAAGCGAGAATTCTACCACTGAACCACCACGGCCCCACAAAAAATAAATAAATTGCCAAATGATTTAGCCAGTTTAACATCATTGTTCTTCTGGAGTTCCTTTCTTAGGCTTTGCAGTCTTCATTCTGTAGATGATCTTGCCTCCTACTTCAAGAAAAGGGATACCCTCAGAGGCCATATCACTTCTAATTCTGTCACTCTATGAATTTATCACTCATTGTACCCCCGACCCCTACTGTTACCTCTTATTTCTTGTCTCTGGGGATGATGACATATTCCACCTATTCAAGGCCAACCCCACCACCTGTGCTTGGGACAGAATCCTTCCCCACCTCCCCCATTCACTATCTCCTCCCTTTCATTTATCTTCAAGCTGTCACCCTACTGACCCTTCCCCTCAGCTTGCAAGCAAGTTCAATTGTCTTATATCCTGTCTGGGTTACCTACTGCTGCTGTAACACAAATACTGCAAGTGGATGGCTTTAAAGAACAGAAATTTGTTTTCTCACGGTTCTGGAGGCCAAAAGTCCAAATCAGGGTCTTGGTCATGTCGATTCCTTCCCTGTAGGTAGCCCTGGACATTCCTTGGTTCCTTGGCTTGTAGACGATTCCCCTATTATCTGCCTTCCTCTACGTGTGAGTCTAGATCTCTAATCTGCTTTTTTTATAATTCAGAAGTGATTAGATTTAGAACCACCCTCCTTGCTATGATCTAACATAACAAATAAAAACCTATTTCCAAACAGGATTACATCCACAGGTATAGGGGATAGGATTCAAACATATTTTTAGGGTACACAATTTAATCCATAACATTTTAAAACAATCCTCCTTGGGTTCTGAGTCCCCTTGAGAGACCAACCAATCTCTCTCTTTCCCTTCTCTTCTCAACTTCTCTGTGGAGAGAGGCCTCAGTCAGTCTTCCCTTCCTTACAGCCATGCACACATTCATCGAGCTAACGGTGGAGGACCTGTGTGTGCTCCTCGCTCTGCTCATTCCTGGGGGTAACAATGTTGAGCATGGCATACAGACGAGGCTGCTGGCCCAGTGAAGCTTACATTCTGGTGTGGAAGGCAGATACTATGCAAGTGAACAGGCAACTAAAAACAAGAAATTTACAGATCATGAAAAAAATCCCAGGAAGACGATAAGAGGAGTAATGAGACTGAGAGCCACTGGGAAAACCCACTTTAAGCAGGGGAGACAGGACAGTTCTTTCTGAAGGAGTAACAGGGCCAAAAGGTTTAGAATGAGCCAGACATGTGAGGAGTGGAGGGAAAGCATTTGGTCCCATGGGAACAGAAAATGCAAAGGCCTGGTGGCAGGAAACTTCGTGACTTAGGGGAAGTGTGTGTATTTGTAGGTGGGAGCCATTCACTCCTCAATCCACTGCCATCTGGCTTCTCCCCCACCACTGCACTGCAAACAGTACTCTTCATTTCAAACCCAATGAACAGGCTCAGTGCTCATTTTGATTAGTCCTCCCTGCTCATTTAACCTTGTTTAACATTCTCCCCTGGAACCACCCCTTGTGACTCCATAACTCCGTACTCTCCTTATTCTCTGTCTCTGCGATCATTCCTTCTCTGGCTCCTTTCTGGACTGTTGTTTGTCAGAACTCCCTTTACATTCTGTTGTCCGCAAGACTCCATTCTTTGCTGGTTGCTCTCTTCTTCTACACCAGAGAGGCTCAGAACCTTTTTTTAGAGTCACAGATCCCTTCGATTCTCTGATTATCTCTTTTCCCAGAAAAAATAAATGGATATTATACATGCATATGTTTTTTTCATACAATATTATTAAGGGGTTTGTGGGCTCCCATAGTGTCATGAACTCCAGATTAGGAAGCCTCAGATGAGACAGATATATGCTTTCTCAGGAACACTTATCTACTCTCACAGTACTCTCTGAAGACTATAACTTTTTTGTTATAACTTTAAAAAATTTGAAGTATACCATATGTACAGGAAAGAGAACAAATTACACATAGGCAGCTTGAGGAATCATAAGTGGGAACTCCCATGGAACCATCACCCAGGTCAAGAAAGAGGCCATTAATAATGCACCAGAGCAGCCATCTAAGATGCATCAATTGGTCCCAACCCATCTGGAGCAACGGAGAATGAAGAACACCAAAGTCATAAGGAAAGTATTAGTCCAAGAGACAGAAAGGGCCACGTATACCAGAGACTTCGTAAGCCTGAGACCAGAAGAACTAGATGGTGCCCAGCTACCACCAATGACTGCCCTCACAGGGAACACAACAGAGAGTCCCCGATGGAGCAGGAGAAAAGTGGGGTGCAGAACTCAAATTCTAGTAAGAAGACCAGACTTAATGGTCTGACAGAGACTGGAGGAACCCCAAAAAGCATGGCCCCTGGACTCTCTGTCAACCCATAACTAAAACCATTTCTGAAGCCCACTCTTCAGACAAAGATTAGACTGGACTATGGGACATAAAATGATACTTGTGAAGAGTGTGCTTCTTAGCTCAAGTAGATACAAAAGACTAAATGGGCAGCTCCTGTCCGGAGGTGAGATGAGAAGGCAGAGAGGGTCAGGAGCTGGTTGAATGGACACGGGAAATTGGGGTCGGGGGGAGAAGGAGGAGGGTGCTGTCATAGTATAGGGAGAGTAATTAGGGTCACATAACAACGTATATATACATTTTTGCATGAGAGATGAACTTGAATTGTAAACTTTCACTTAAAGTACAATAAAATTAAAAAAATAATGCACCAGAGCCCCCTTTGCCCTCTCTTGATGATCATTCCCTCTCTCCCTTCTAAAGGAGCTACTATCCTTTAATGCCATCAAATTGCTTTGCCTGTAATAAATAGAATTACGCATAGTATCTACTCTTCTGCTCAACATTATGCTGTGAGAGTCCACGTTCTTGGGTGTAATGATAGTTTGCTTATGTTCACCGGTGTACAGTATTCCATCGTCTGATGTACCATGGTAAACTTTGATGGGTTTCTGTTTCAAATTTTGGATGATTATGAATAATGCTGCTGTGAGCATTCATGTTTTACACATTCTTGATGAATATGTATCCAGGAGTGGAATTGCTGGATCATAGGGTATACATATGTTCAACTTATGTAGATAATTCCAAATACTTTTCCAAAATGATTGTACTAATTCACATACCCACCAGGAATGTACGAGAATTCCTGTTGCTCCACATCCTTGCCAAGATTTGATATTGTCAGAAATTTTTATTTTAGGCCATCCATGTATATGCATAGTGATAGCTTACTGTGGTTTTAATTTGCATTTCTTTGATGACTAATGATGTAAAGCACATTATCATGGACTTATCAGTTATTAATATATTAATATATGTATTTTAATTAAGTTGTTTGTTTTTTCACTACTGAGTTGTAGGAGTTCTTTATATATCCTGAATACCAGTCCTTTGTCAGATATACACTTCGTGAATATTTTCTCCTAATCTGTATCTTGCCTATTTATTTTCTTGCCTGTGCCTTGTGATGTTGAGACGTTTTTAATATTGATGAAGCTTAATTTATCAATTTTTTAAATAATTATTACTTTCAGTGATTTGTCTAAAAAATCATTGCCTAGCTCCCAAATCACAAAGAGAATCTCCTATGTTTTCCTCTAAAAGCTTTATAACCTTAACTTTGATGTCAGTTCTGCGATCCAGTTTGAATTAATATTGTTTTATTGGTGTGAAGTAGGACTTCTGCTCAAAATTTTTTTTTCTCGTAAGGATATCCAGTTATCCCAGAACCATTTTTGAAAATGATTTCCTTTCTTCGTTGGATAGTTTTGGTGCCTTTGATGAAAATAAGATGACTGTATAAATGGGGGCCTATTTCTGGGCTCTCTATTTTCTTCCATGTTCTGTTTGTTGCCTAGGCCAGAAGCAAACTATTTTGATTACTTAGCTTTATAGTACATTTTGAAATCAGGTAGCTTAACTCATCTAACTTTGTTCTTTTTTCAAAAGTGTTTTTGCTATTGTTATGAATTGAATTGTGTCCCCCAAAAAGATAACATCTTTGAAGATGTGATCAGTTAGGTTAACATGAGGTCATACTGGAGTAGAGTAGGTCTTCATTCTATATGACAGACGTCTTTATAAAAGAGGAGAAGAGGCACAGAGACAAGGGGACAAAGGAAGGACTCTGTGTGACAGACATTGCAGCTGCAAGCCTGGAGAGAAAAAGCTAGGAGAAAGGCCTGAGGACAGTTACTCTCAGAGGCCTCAGTAGGAACCAACACAGTTGATACCTTGATTTGGACTGCTAGCCTCCAGAATTCTGAGATAATAAATTTCTGTACTTATATGTTACCCAATTTGTGGTATCTTGTTGCAGCAACCCTAGGAAACCAATACAGTTATTTTAAGTCTTCTGCATTTCTACAGCACCCTGGTGGCACAGTGGTTAAGAGCTCGGCTGCTAACTGAAAGGTTGGCAGTTCAGATCCACCAGCTGTTCCTTGGAAACCCTATGGGTAGTTCTACTCAGTCCTGTTGGGTCACTATGAGTTGGAATTGACTCGACGGCGATGGGTTTGGTTTTGCATTTCTATATATATTTTAGATGGCCAATGACAGTCCATTTCAGCTCACTGTGCCTAGGATATCAATCTTTATGTGTTCCATTTCATTTTTGACGACTTCCAGTTTTCCTAGATTCATACGTCGTACGTTCCACGTTCCAATTATTAATGGATGTTTGCAGCTGTTTCTCATTATTTTTGAGTAATGCCATATCAGCAAACGAAGGTCTCAAAAGCTTTACTCCATCCACATCATTAAGGTCGACTTTAGTTTGAGGAGGCGGCTCTTCCCCAGTAGTATTTTGCGAGCCTTCCAACCTGATGGGCTCATCTTCCGGCACTAGGTCAGACAATGGTCTGCTGCTCTCCATAAGGTTTTCACTGGCCAAGCCATGATATTTTTAATCACCTCCTGTGCACGTGAAAACTGGACAATGAATAATGAAGACTGAAGAAGAATTAATGCCTTTGAATCACAGTGTTGACAAAGAATACTGAATATACCATGGACTGCTAGAAGAACGAGCAAATCTGCCTTGGAAAAGTACAGCCAGAAGGCTCCCTAGAAGCCAGGATGGTGAGACTTCATCTCACATGCTTTGGACATGTTCTCAGGAGGGACCAGTCCCTGGAGAAGCACATATCATGCTTGGTAAAGTAGAGGGTCAGCGAAAAAGAGGCAGACCCTCAAGGAGATGGATTGACACAGTGGCTGCAACAAAGAGCTCAAACATAGCAACAATTGTGAGGATGGTGTAGGACCAGGCAATGTTTTGTTCTATTGTACATAGAGTCACTGTGAGCAGGAACCAACTCTACAGCACCTAACAACAACACACATTTTGGAATCAGCTTGTGAATTTCTACACTTACCAAAACAAAACAAAAAATCCTGTGGGGATTTTCAATGGGATTGTGTTGAATCTATAGACTAATTTGGTTAAGAATGGACACTTTAACAATAAGTCTCATTTGGAATTATTTATTTGTCTCTCTCATTCCCCCGTCCTCCACCAAAACTTGTTCTTGCTGCTGTTTTTCTAAGTTATGTACGTCGAGCGTGAGCCTGAAAACTGGGAGGCACCCTTAACCGTTCCTTAGCTCCAACAACAAATCATTAAGTCCTGCTGATATTTCTTCCTAAATATGTAATGGCTCCATTCTGACCTCTTTAAAAAACCAATTGCTGTCGAGTCAACTCTGACTTATGGTGACCCCAAGTGTGTCAGAGTAGAACGGTGCTCCATAGGGTTCCAGTGGCTGATTTTTTGACAGTAGATCACCAAGCCTTTCTTCCAAGGTACCTCTGGGTGCACTTGAACCTTCAACTTTTTGTTTAGCAGCCAAGCACGTTAACTGTTTGTACCACCTACTGACTCCCTCACCTTTTTATCCCTACTGGAAAACCAAAAATACCAGTTGCCATTGAATTGACTTGGACTCATGGTGACCCCAACTGTGTCAGTGTAGAACTGCACTCCATAGGATTTTCAATGGCTGCTTTTTTCAGAAGTGAATCACGAGGCCTTTCTCTCGAGGTGCCTCTGGGTGGACTCAAACTTCTAATTTTTTGGTTAGCAGTCGAGCACGTTAACTGTTTGCACCACCAGGGACTCCCTATCCCTAGGACTACTATGCTAATCCAAGTCTTCGTCATTACACACCTAGATAACTGCAATCACTGCTTAACTAATTTTTCTGCTCTAGTCTAGACCCCCCAATCTAGCTCATGCATAACCTCAAAGAGACTGCTGTTGCAGATCTGACCTTGCCACTCTGGGTCCATTTCAAGCCCATTATCTCCAGGATGATGTCCTAATTGCCTTCACCTGAAATGCAACGGGCTCACATCCGGCCCTTTCCTACCCCTTCAGCTGCATTTCCTGATATTCCCTGTACTTCCCTCTTTCAGAAATCTTTCCCCACTCCACCCCCTAAATGAGTTACAGGTTCCTCCTTGGTGTGCCCTTAATGCCCTGTACACAGGACCGGCTACAGAATTTGTGGGACCCAGTGCAAAGTCAAAATGAGCGACCCTTTGTTCAAAAATAATTAAAACTTTCAGGACGGTGACAGCAGAGCATTAAACCAAGTGTGGGAACTTTCCGAGCATGGGGTCCTGTGCTACGGCACAGATCTTTGCTAGCAACACAGGTCCTTTGCACATAGTGACATCCCACACTTGCTATTGTCTCAGTTTCTATGGAGCAGGCAGTCTTGGAGCTCTGGAGGCCACAGACAAGTCATCCATGGAGTGAGTTTCTTTCTTTCAAAGTGTAGCTTTTGTGTTTTGTTATCACCTTAACGTTTTGAATGCTCTTAAAAGGTGGAACATTCACTAGGCCAGTTACCCAGTTCCGAAACATGGTGTAAACAGATTATTATGGGTGAGGCCCAGGGTGACGGGTCATTGCTAAGCACTGACTGAATAAATTTGCTTGTGGTTATAATGCTAGTCAGTGATTCCATCACAAAGGTAGAGGCTGTGATAAGCATTCAAGCACAGGAGTCACATGGCAGTCAATTTATATTCTGTGTAGAATAATTAACCTGAGCTTATTCTCAGAAAATTGCTGACAATGTTATTATTTAAAGAACTGTATAGATGAAACTGGCCCTGGTGGCATAGTGGTTAAAAAGCTTGGCTGCTAAAAAGGTGGGCAGTTCAAATCCACTAGCCGCTCCTTGGAAACCCTACCGGCCAGTACTACTCTGTCATATATGGTCGCTATGAGTTAGAATCGACTCAATGGCAACAGGTTCAGTTTGTTTTTTTGGTTTATAGATGAAACACCCCAAAATGCATCCCCTAAATAGACTGAAAACACTTGCACATTTGTATTTGGTGTTGTACAAACTGTAGGTGTGTGATTGAAGGCGCAAGTGTGCAGTGAGGGAGCATCCCCCATCTTAAGTTAGGTGTGGGGTGTTTACTGAATTTGGGACCCAGGTCCTAGTGAGGCTCTTCGTGTTCAAGGCACTAGTCTAAGACGTCTCTGGTTTGTCTCACTGCGGAGCCGCCCAGGCTTTATCTCTGCCCCTTTAGGATGCCTTGTCATTTCTACTGTGTCCTATCCAGCCTTGAAATCCTAATATGCACTGGGCCTGGCACTTGACAGGTGCCCAGTTAATGTTTGCTGATGAATGGAAGAGAAAGGGAGGGGAAAAAAAAAAAGAAAGGAAAGAAACAGAAGGGAAATCTCAGGGTTGGATTCTATTATTTTGTCGAAATAGATAATTAACATTACTTCCTACCTCTACCACCTGAAACAAACAAACAAAAAAACTTCCCTAATCTCAAATCCAGTTTAACTTTGTCCGTACTGTAGATAATAATTCGCTCTGGTTCATTTAAAATAGGCAAATGCTCCTATCAGTTACACGAATGAAAACAATAATAAATTCATATTAATAACATTAATAGCTTTAACTATTTGTATTTTATTTAGCTATCTATTCATTTATTCATCCACAGACGTTAAGTGCCCGTTATTTGTCATAGTTAGAGAATAAATTTCCATGGACATGCTTTTTTTCTTTATCGCGGTACAAGTATATCTAACTAAACATCTGCCATTTCAGCATTTTTAACGTGTATAATTCAGGGACATTAATTACATTCATTGTATTGTACAACCATCACCACTGTACGTTTCCACATTTTTCCATCACCTTTAACAGAAGCTAAGTGCCCTCTGGGTAGTGAGTCCTTCTTCCCACCCCCCACCCCTGATAATCACTAATAAACTTTAGTCTCTATACCCGTTGCCGTCAAGTCAATTCTGACTCATAGCGATCCTATAGGACAGAATACATTTGCCAATTCTCGATATTTCATGTAAGTGGGACCATACAATATTCGTCCTTTTGTGTCTGACTTATTTCACTCAGCATAATGTTTTAAAGTTCGTCCATGTTTTAGCATGTATCAGGACTTCATTTCTCCTTATGGCTGAATAATATTGCATTGTAGGTATATACTACACCATGATCAAATATTTTTAGTTCATTTTACCATTATCCATCTGTGGATTTTTTTAAAAGGATGCAATTCCCATCTTACAGTAAAAAAAAATTAACTGTATATTCCTTTCTCTTTCCTGCCTATTTCATATAAAATGAACAAAAGGCATGTGATTCGGTTGTGAAAAAATAAAGAGCATCAGTAATGTACAAATTGCATATACATCCCTGAAAACATTAACATAATTTAATATACACCTCTGAAATGTGTATGCCAATTCAGCACACAGAGAAAGACCTACAGAGTAACAGTTTCTTTTTACATAACAATGTCATCTGCAAAGCATTTTATTATGTGTAATTTGGCTTGAAACCTGCCTTCCACCTTCTACTTAAAGCAGACATATTGATAAATGTCTCATCTATGCCTGGCACGAGGCAGAAACCAAAAAAAAATTGTTGAATGACTGCATGAATGAATATGGTTACAGTACATGTGGTCAAGAATAAAGACACATTCAAATAACACAAGAAATCCTCTAGAGCCAGTACTCTGAATTTGAACTTCTAGCCTCCTAAACTGTTCATTAAAACCACCCACTTGTTATTTCTATTATAGCACCACTAAAAAACTAAGACAAAGTCCTAAAGGCATTTCAATTCAATTCAAGCCTGATAGTTACACATTAGGAGCCCTGGTGGCTTAGTGGTTAAAGTGCTCGGCTGTTAACCGAAAGATTGGTGGTGTGAACCTACCAGCTGCTCCGTGGAAGAACGATATGGCAGTCTGCTTCCTACAGATTTACAGCCTTGGAAAACCTATGGGACAGTTCTACTGTCGCAATGAGTCAGAATCCACTTGATGGCAGTGTTTGTTCCCTTTTACACATAGTAGCAGCTGAATAAATGTGTGTTCAACCAAATTTAATTTCTTACTTCCTTGCTATATGCCAGGAATCTATTACAAGGAATGATTCTCTTTTTCTCTTGGTGGAAGAAATAACTCAAACTAGATGAAGGAGGAGGGGGAGGGGAAGCAGAGTGGGAGAAGAAAATAATGACTACTGAAGTTGTGGTAGGCAGAATTCTAAAATAACCCCTGCTGTGGACAGAATTGTGTTTCCCAAAAAGATATGCTGACATCTTAACCCCTGATACCTGTGAACATCACCTTGTTTGGAAATAGGCTCTTTGTTCATGGTAATTTATAAGGTATGGAACATTCCTCCACAGGCTATGGACAAACCCAAGTGATGATTGAGAGACGTAGGGAGATAGATAGGCTTGGTATCCTTGGTTGGGAAGGGCCTGGGTAGCCATCAGGTATTTCAGTGCTCAAAGGAAACTCAGATACAGCAGATGGACCACATAGGAATCTGAGAGGCAAGAAGGAGACCAAAGATCAACAAGAGTCAGAAGGACAGAATCATGATATTTGGTGACAGAATCATGATATATTGGAGTAGCACCTTCCTCATCCATTCAACTATTATTTATGTTTGTTCTATTCTCAGCACTGCATATAGAGCAGTAAGTGGAATGAGGTCCTAGTTCTCAAGAAGCTTACCTTCTAGTGCGACATGGAGGAATCAGAGTACAAAAATATAGGCATGTCAGTGAGCAAAGTAATTTCACATAAGAAGTGCAATGAAGACAATAAAACACAGCGATGTGATAGAGATTGCTGGGTTAAGGAAGGGTATACTTTGGGTCAGAGAAGTCATCTCTGAGGAGATGACATTTCAGCTGAGATCTGGATGAAGCAAAGTAACCAGCCATGGAAAATCTGGGGTCAGAACGTTCTAGGCAGAGAGAACAGCAAGTGCAAAGACCCTGAGGCTACGAAAAGAAAGAAAACAGTGTGGCTCAAGCAGTTGAAGCCAGGTTGTGTAGGGTCTTGTTGGCTACAGTAAGGAATTTAGATTTAAAAGTGAGTGCAATGAACTTCAAGCAAGGGAGTTATATCATCTGAGGCACTATTTTGAGAAGATTGTTCTGACTGCTCAGAGGTGAATTGACTCCAGCAGGGGAGGAATGAAAATTGGGAGACCCATGAGGAAGCTCTTGTCAGGCAGGAGACTGTGGTGGCTGTGACCAAAAGGGAGCAGAGGCAATGTCAAAATCTAGGCAGATTTGGAATTTATATTTAGATAAAGCAGATAGGACTTTTTTATTGTTTTAAATAATCTTATTGTGTTTTTGGTGAAAGTTTATACAGCAAATTAGATTCCCATTTGTCAATTTCCACATAAATTGTTCAGTGACATTAGTTACATTTTTCACAATGTGTCAACATTCTCTTTGATTGCGTTCTGGTTGTTCTATTCCAGTATTCTAGTTTCCCTGCCCCCTTATCTTCTCATCTTTGTTTTAGAGTAAATGTTGACCTGTTGGTCTTATACAGACAGTTTTTTAGTAGAGTATCGTTCTTATGGATAATAGCATTTATTTTGTGTGCCACTCTGCTATTTTGTTAAAAGGTGATCTCGGGTGATAGTTTCGGTTCAAGGTTTGAAGAGTGTCTCTGGGTAATAGTCTTGAGGAGTCCTGTAGTACCAACTGGTCCAGTTAGTCTGGCTTTTTTCTTTTTTTAAAGAATATGAGTTTTGTTTTACATTTTTCTCCTGTTCTATCCAGGTCTGTCTATTGTGACCCAGTTAGAATGGTCCATGGTGATAGCTGGGCACCATCTAGTTCTTCTGGTCTCAGAGAAGATGAGGCCATGGCTCGTGTAGGCTATCAGCCTTGTAGACTTGTTTCTTCTCGGAGATTTGGTTATCTTCTTACTCTTTTGCTCTTGACAAATAGAGACCAATAGTCGTATCTTAGATGGTTGATTTTAAGACCCCAGACACTACTATCTTACTAGGATGCAGAATATGAACTTTGTGAACTATATTATGCCAATTGACTAAGTTTTCCCATGAGAGTATGGTCTTAAGCCTTAAAACCTAGAAAACCAATCTCGGAAGGTGTCTGGTTATATCTGAGGAGATAAGACTTTCTGGTGGATTTGATGTGTCGGGTGAACAACTGGGTGGGTGTTGATGCCATTTACTGAGATGAGAGCAGGAGTGGCCAGGGATGAGTGGGAATCAAGAATTCTGTTTTTCTATCCACAAGCCTATTGCAATGCCCCATGGAGAGAAAATGAGGGAGCAGTTTCTAGAAGGAACAGAGAACCTCTATGGGCTTGGCAATGTGGTCAGTGAAAACCTAAAGACTCCAGTTGAATAGCTTTGCTTGGTCTGACACGAAACTTTGGCAAACTTGGATGGGGCTTATTCCCAAGACCCAAACCAGTCAGTTGTTCTTAATCTTATTTGAGTCCCATTCCCTTTGGGAATCTGATGAAAACTCTATGTCTGCCCCATAGAAAAATGCACATGCATGGAAAATTTGCACCAATTTTAGGGGGTTTTAGAACTCCCTAAAGCTCACCCATGGAGTCCTAGCCTAAGGACCTCTGGTCAATATGCTGAGCTAGACGGGTCTCCCACATAATCATGTAGAAGAAGAGGACCAAGAGAATTCATATTGACTGAAGGCCCAGAATGCATGTGTAGTGGACACTTGTCATCTTTGACTGTGCAGCATTTGCACCCTCTTCCAATGTTCGTAGACAGAATCAGGGTGCAGACCTAAGAACACCAGTCACTCTCCTCTGCAACCTCCCATGCAGCTTGGGCATGGGCCAGGGACCAAGGTCGGTCCTTCAGGTGTACTGTGGATTAGGAAATGGAAGCAAGTCACATGAAGAAGAAAGAATTCCTTCTTTCCCATCTGGAGGTGGGGGGCTATAGTGGCAGCAGAAATGTTCAAGGGTGGGGAACTGTCAAGTCTGGATTCAGTGGCAATGGCAGCAGTGTCCTCAGTGGGACTTAGAAAAAGGTCCTGACTGCTGCCCAGACTTGCTTATTCCTGCTCATTTTCTAAGCTGGCTTCTCTGCCTTCCCAAAGATTCTATGTGCTACTAAAATCCTTTCTACACATTCCTTTTCCTATTAAGTCAGCCAGAGTCTGAGACTGTGGCTTGCAACTGAGAACCCTTACTGATATGGGATGTAGCCGTAGAATGGGTAAAAGGGCTAGAGGAGGAAGAGGAGGAAGAAGAAAGAGTGTCCTGCAGTCAGACAGGTCTGTGTTTGAGTCCCACCACTCTCATGCAACCATGGGTGAGTTTTTTTGTTTCCCTTTTTCTTTTTAAACTTTCAAACCAACAGAAAAGTTGAGAAAACAGTATTTTTAACAACTCTCATACCCCTTACATAGATTCAACAATTATTAACATCTTTGGGCAAGTTTCTTATTTGTTAATCTAAGTCTCATTTTCCTCATTTGTAAAATTGGAAAATGAATACGACCTCCCTCATAAGGTTTTGGTGAAGATTAAACGTGATAACTCAGGTAAAACATTTAACTTAGAATACCCAATGTGCACCCAATGAACTTTGGTTATTATTATTATTAATCCTCACAACCAATACTTACTGAGCATCTACAAGGGGTAAGATACTTTCAAGGCTTCAGGAATCTGATGGCAAGACTTGAAGTCTTGGAATCTATGGGGATATGGATAAGTATTTAAAAAAATTACAATATAAAATAGTATTCTTCAACCTTGGCCAATGTCCATCCCCTTGTAAGGGGATGAGAAATCCCAGGCTCTCAATGTCACCTTAATTATTTTTTAACTTCTTTTTTGAAATAATTTCAGATGTACAGAAAAAGGTGTAAACATGGTATAGACAGTTCCTACACACACTTCGCTCAGCTTCCCTTGTTGCTGACATCTTACATAATCATGGCATACTTATCAAAACTTAGTTATTGCCACTGGCACAATACTATTAACTAAACTACTGATTTTATTCAGATTTCACTGGTTTTTCCACTAATATCGTTTTTCTCTTCCAGGATCCAACCCAGGACACCCCATTGCATCTAGGACTTAACTCTTTTTAGTGTGTTACATAATTATGTATAAATAAAAATCTACCTATAAATTTCTCATGCTTTTATCTATTATACCTTTTATAAAAGACAAAATAATAATATAAAAGCATCGGTCTGTGCATATTATTATGTGACACCAATATAAATTAATACATTATTTTCAAGCAAAACTTTAAAAGCAATATATTGTTTTGCTGAAAATCAGTTGCTGTTTTGCTACCTGAATATATAGTCCTTTTGCATTCTCCATCTCTACGTTAAGGACCCCTGGCGACACAATAGTTAAGCGCTCAGCTGCTAACCAAAAGGTTGGCAGTTCAAACCCACCCAGTGGTTCCATGGGAGAAAGACCTGGCGATCTGCTTCCATTAAGATTACAGCCAAGAAAACCCAATGGGGCATTTCTATTCTGTTTATGGGGTTGCTATGAATCAAATAGACCTTGGCAGCACCCATCAATAACATTCCTACATTATCAAGTTACCTGTGGTGATTCAGTTCTTCCTACCACTCTCCTCTTTTGATCAACCGAAAAACCTTTGTTCACATTGAAGGCTATGACATCATTTGACTTTCACTTGGCTTAAACTTGTCACTATCATATTACTTCAAACCACTGCCCTTTCCTTCTTAATAATAAAAACTGGGATAATAAAAGTAATGGCACTTGGCACCCGTGAACTGTAAACTTACATGCAAACTTGGCACTGAAATCAAGTGGCAGTACTTCTCGGAAGAGGGCCAACTAGATAATCTGGATATGCTAATATCAATGTTTCAAAGGCTTATTATTAAAATTTAAAAAAGATTATTTTGTGTATATATTTATAAGCCCCAGTTTAAAAACACGGCAGTGAGTTTATATACAAT
Organism: Trichechus manatus latirostris; assembly: GCF_000243295.1. Taxonomy (NCBI): domain Eukaryota; kingdom Metazoa; phylum Chordata; class Mammalia; order Sirenia; family Trichechidae; genus Trichechus; species Trichechus manatus. The sequence continues at coordinate 8,266,921 of NW_004443959.1, forward strand.
GTGCAACAGGAACATAAATGCTACCTAAGGCCTCCTGGAGGTGAAGAAGAATGGATGGGAGTTACTGGTGTAGGCAGAAAACAAAACAAAATGAAAACACAGTTGCCATCTAGCTGATTCCAATTCATGGAGTTGCTGGATGGTGCAATTGATTAAGTGCCCTACTACTAACCTGAAAGGTTGGTGGTTCGAACCCACCCAGAGGAACCTTGGAAGAAAGGCCAGACGGTCTGCTTCTGAAAGATCACGGCCTTGAAAACCCTATGAATCAGTTCTACTCTGCATACAAGAGGTCACTACAAGGTAGGCAGAGGGAGGGTGTTGTAAGCAGCCGGAAGAGCAGATGCGAAGGCATGAAGGAGATGAGAGAGGATCTCCTATCTTTCCAAGCTGCAACTACTTCAGTATTTTTGGCGAGTGTAGGAAATGAGTGGCAGGGGGCCGGGGGTAGAAGAGATGGCAGCTCCGGGTACTGAGGCTAGAAAAGTAAGAAGGGGCCAGGTGTTGAAGGGCCTATAGCCAGCAAAGGCATTCAGCTTCCTTTCTCTTCAGCTTTGGGAGAACTGAAGAGTTTTGAGTTAAAGTGTGCCATAATTATATACGCCTCTTAGAAGATCACTTTGTCTTTTGGGAAAGACAGATTTGAGGCAGGGAGACCAGTTGGGGAAAAAAAATTGCAATGGGCCGATAGGAGAGGATGAGGGTTTGTACCCCTTGTGGCAGTGGGAACAGAGAAGAACTAATACGGCATTTGAGAGATGGAATCAAAATAAGTTGGAGATTGATTGGCTGAGGAGATAAAGAATTGGGAGAGAATTTTTTAACGTTACTTGAAGGTTTCTGGTATGGCAATTAATACCAGAACATTTAAGGTTATTTGGGATCTATGAGAACTTTTTTTTTTTTCCTTAGTTTTTAATGATTTGGTTCCTAGAAGTAAATAATAATAACTAATATTTGCATAATTCTTACTATGTAAGGCACCATTCTAATTGCTTTATAGGTACTGTATTTTATTGAATCCAGGAATTGACAGAATACTAATTGAGATGTTTCAACAAATGAATGCAACGCTGGAAGCACTCACCTGTCTATGCCAAAAAATTTGGAAGATAGCTACCTGGCCAACTGACTGGAAGAGAACCATTTCTGTGCCCATTCCAAAGTGAGGTGACCCAAAAGAATGCAGAAATTATTGAACAATATTATTAATATCACATGAAAGTAAAATTTTGCTAAGGATCACTCAAAACCAGTTGCAGCAGTACATCAACAGGGAACTGCCAGAAATTCAGAAGAGGATGTGGAATGAGGGATAGCATTGCTGTTGTCAGATAGATCTTGGCTGAAAGCAGAGAATACCAGAAAGATGTTTACCTGTGTTTTATTGACTATGCAAAGGCATTCAGCTGTGTGGATCATGACAAATTATAGATAATATTTCTAAGAATGGGAATTCCAGAACACTTAATAGTGCTCATGTGGAACCTTAACCTGTACATAGAACAAGGGACAGTTGTTCGAACAGAACAAGGGGATACTGTGTGGTTTAAAATCAAGAATGGTGTGTGTCAGGGTTGTATCCTTTCACTATACTTATTCAATCTGTATGCTGAGCAAATAATCCAAGAAGCTGGACTATATGAAGAAGAATGTGGCATCAGGATTGGAGGAAGACTCATTAATAACCTGCCATATGCAGATGACACAAACTTGCTTGCTAAAAGCGAACAGGACTTGAAGCACTTACTGATGAAGATCGAAGACTACAGCCTTCAGTATGGATTACACCTCAGCATAAATAAAACAAAAATCCTCTCAACTGGACCAATAAGCAACATCATGATAAACGGAGAAAAGGTTGAAGTTGTCAAGGATTTCATTTTACTTGGAGTCACAATCAACGCCCATGGAAGCAGCAATCAAGAAATCAAATGATGTATTGCATTGGGCAAATCTACTGCAAAAGACCTCTTTAAAGTATTAAAAAGCAAAGATGTCACTTTGAGGACTGAGGTGCTCCCGACCCAAGCCATGGTATTTTCAATCGCCTCATATGCATGTGAAGGCTGGACAATGAATATGGAAGACTGAAGAATTGATGCCTTTGAATTACAGCGTTGGCAAAGAATATTGACTATACCATAGACTGCCAGAAGAACAAACAAATCTGTCTTGGAAGAAGTACAGCCAGAATGTTCCTCAGAAGAGAGGATGGACATGTTGTCAGGAGGGACCAGTCCCTGGAGAAGGATATCATGCTTGGTAAAGTAGAGGGTCAGCAAAAAAGAGGAAGACCCTCAACAAGATGGGTTGACACAGTGCCTGCAACAATAGACTCAAACATAGCAACGATTGCGAGAATGGTGCAGGACTGGGCAGTGTTTGTACATGGGGTCGCTGTGAGTTGGAACCGACTGGAGGGTACCTAACAACAACAACATTCTAAGGGCTTTGTGTGTAGTGTATTTCATTGAACCTAAAAGTTCATTAACTATAAGCTACACCATTACTTCAGGTAATACTAGAGGAAAAAAAACAGTCAATTAAGCTATGATGTGTAAAACACATCCTGATTTCAGGGTGTTACAAAAATATGTCCTGGAATCGATGAATTATAGCATTAACTCATTTTATCTTCACAGTAACCCTCTGAGGTAGGTAATATCACTCTCAGTTTCTGTATGAAGAAACTGAGGCAGACAGAGGTTAGGTTAACTTGGTTAAGCCTCTATACAGGTAGCAAGTGGAAGAGCCAGGATTTGGACCCAGGCTGTGGTGCAGTGGTTAAGTGCTCAGCTGCTAACCAAAGGATTGGTGGTTCAAACCCACCCGGCACTGTGCCGGAGAAAGAAGTGGCAATCTTCTTCCGTAAAGATTACAGCCTTGGAAACCCTATGTTGCAGTCCTACTCTGTCCTACAGGAGAATGTAAGTCAGAATTGATTCAACAGCAATGGGTAGTGTGGCTCTGGAGTCTACGCTCTTAAACCAAAAACCCACTGCCATCAAGTCCTTTCCGACTCGTAGCGGCCGTTTAGGGCAGAGCAGAACTTCCCCATAGAGTTTCCAAGGTTGTAAATCTTTACGGAAGTAGACTACCATCTTTCTCCCGAGGAGCAGCTGGTGGGTTCGAACTGCCAATTAGCTCCCATGTTATACTGCCTAGGGACTGAATGCTTGTGTTAGAGATGATACTAGAAACACTGGAGAAATTGCACCCAGCTTTGTAGCTCAGCGCTCAGTGGAAATCAACCTAGCTACCTAGAGCAAAGTGGGTGAAACCCTTAGGCCAATGACTGAGGAGGGTGCTTGTCCTGGGACAAGTATGCCTTGTTCTGTCTCAAGAAAACACCCTGTTCCCTTGTGCCTGTTCCTAACTCTAAGGCTGCTACACTTTTGGTGGCGAGACGTATCTGAAACTGTAAGGAATCATCAGGCACAGAGCTACACTGTTTTCATATTACCTATGGCCAAAATGTATAGAACAAAGAATTATGATTTTGGACCAGGATGAGGAATGATTAACTAATTGATTCATTTTTATCAGAAAATATTTACTGACAGTGTACTAGATACAAGGAACCCTGGTGGCACAGTGGTTAAGCACTCAGCTGCTAACCAAAAGGCCAGTGGTTCGAATCCAGCAGCTGCTCTGAGGGAGAAAGGTGTGGCAGTCTGCTTCCGTAAAGATTTCCAGCCTTGGAAACCCCCATGGAGCAGTTCTACTCTGTCTTACAGGGTCACTATGAGTCGGAACCCACTAGACAGCAATGGGTTTGGTTTGGTTTTTGGTAGTATATAGCAGGCACTGGGTCAGGCCCAGGGAACACAGACATGAATAAGGCCTAGTCCTGTCTGGGGTAGGGGTTGGGGGGAGAGTGTCAGACAAGTAAATTAAAATCCACAAAGATAGTTGCCATAGATTTGCCTCAAAGTAAATCAGAATACTCCAAAAATGAAGAAGTGGTGAGAGTATAGCTGAAACAAGACGGGTCATATGTTAATTTTTGAACTTGGGTAATACTTATACAGGTTCAATACACTATCATACTTTTAAAACTTCTTATAATAATCAAAATGAGGGATAAAGAAAATAACAGAGTGAAGAACATGTTAAACAGAGCTTATTCCAAGTTTAATAAAGGAAGAAGTTTTATGGGCTCTAAAAAAAGGTCATTTTAATTCGCTGTGAGGTGATGTGGTGACTTAAGGAAAAGATAGCATCTGAATGAACTGCCACGTGGGTTGTTAGTAGTCATTCAGTCAGCTTTGATTCATGGTGACCTTACGTATCAAAGAATGAAATATTGCCCCGCCGTGTGCCATCTTCATAAACATTGGTACGTCTGAGTCCATCGTTGCGGATATATTTTGTCAACTCATCTCACTGAGAGTTTCCCTTATTTTCACTGACCCTCTACTTTACCAAACATGACTTCCTTTTCTAGCAATTGGTCTTTCTTGATAACCTGTCCAAAGTAAGTGAGTCCGTCTTGCCACAGTTGCTTCCAAGGAATATTCTGGTTGTATTTCCTATAAGACTGATTTGTTCGTTCTTTTGGCGGTCCACGGTATAGTCAATATTCTTTGCCAACACCACAGTTCGAATGCATCGATTCTTCTGTCTTCCTTTTTCATTATCCGATTTTCACGTGCATATGAGGCAATTGAAAATACCATGGTTTGGGTCAGAAAAGACCATTATGCTCAAGTTTATTATTATTGTACTTGTAGGATGTTTTAAATTACTGTGTAATTTGGTAATAAAAACGTATTGGTCAGGAAAAAAAAAAAACTATGTAACTACCATAAAGGTATTTATATAGTACAGTGGAAGCACAGGAGAATGAGTAAAATAGTGGAAAGGTGAGTTTTGAGGAGCTGGTGGATTTGGATATAAGGAGATTGAGAGGGCATTCTACAGTCCACATCAGCGTAAGCAAAGATCCAAAACCAGAATAATGAAATCATTGTAATGAAGCAGAAGACAAATCTAGAGACAGTGGGAAACAGGGTTGAATAAAATAAAGCAAAAACGGTCTAGGACCCTTAATTATTGAAGTTAAGAGTAGGATATATCTATATATCTAACACTTATATGGCACTTAATAAGTGACAAATACTATTCTAAGTGCTTTACAATTAATGGACTTTTACAATGTATTCTTGCAAGACAGTAATGAAAGTAATGTGTGTGTGTATAAAATTATTCAAGATTTCTCTGAAATAATCCTGTATATTTTGGGAAATAAGCATTTTCTATTTTTGTGACTTCTTTAAAAGGCCTATTTTATTATTATGATGAAGCCCATGATCTTTCCACCGTGGCACATTGCCTCCCCAAGGAAGATGGCAGTACTGCGAATTTCCTCAAAGGAAGTCTCAGGAAGAAGGCAGATTTAGACTAGGACTTTAAGGATAGTTATAATGGAAACAAAATTGCTAAACCCATCAGTCTTTATCCCACCATGACCTAACATAGGCCTGTTGCTCAAAAGGATCCATCTTAGTTACATGCGTATAGATCTGGGTTCTTTAGACGACTCTTGGAAATATTTGATGTAATGATTGTGATGCTTAAGGTTATATGTCAATTTGGCTAGGCCGTGTTTCTTAGTGATTTGGCAGATATTATGTAATCATCCTCCATTTTGTGATCTGATGTGAGTAGCTAATCAGTTGAATGGGGAGTTTTCCTTGGGAATGTGGCCTGCATCCAAAATATATGGATGTTCTGACAAAGCTCATCCTCTCTGGATCCTGCATTTGACTCATCACCCTCTGACCTCCAGTTCTTGGGATGTGAGCCAGCAGCCTGTTTCTGACCTACAGATTTTGGGTTCATCAGCCCCTGGAACCACATGAGTCAAGAGAAACCTCCAGCCTGATGCCTGACCCATGGATTTGTGACTTGGCTTGTCAGCCTCCACAACTGCGTGAGCCATTTCCTTGAAATAAATCTCTCTCTGTATATTTATAAGGGTCCCTGGTAGTCCAGTGGTTAAATGTGCTTAGCCGCTAACCGAAAGGTGGGTGCTTGGAAACCACCAGCTGCTCCACCAGCAAAATGTATGGCAGTCTGCTTCCATAAAGATGTACGGCCTTGGAAGCCCTATGGGGCAGTTCTACTCGTCCTATAGGGTCACTATGAGTTGGAATTGACTCGATGTCAATGGGTTTGGTTGGATTTGGTATATATATTTATGTATACGCTTCACCGGTTTTGCTCCTCTAGAGAACCCAGCCTAAGACAGTGATGTTTAATACTGGCACTCAGCAACAACAACACTACATATAAAGCAAGCAGTTATAAAAATAAAGCTGAAAAGTATAAGAAACTTTTAACTAAAGTTAACGGTTGCCTAGGGCTCGGGGCAGGGGATGAAGTGATTGCTAGCAGGGTCTGCATTTCTTTTTCAGGAGATGAATATGTTCTAAAATTGATTGTAGTGATGACTGCACAATTCTGTGAACATACTAAAAACCATTGTACACTTTAAATGGGTGAACTTTATGGTAATAAATTATATCTCAATAAAGCTGTTAAAAAAAGGAAACACTAAATATAATTACAAAAAAATTATATTTATTTAGTATATGGCATTTATTTTGTTTTAATTTACATACACTTACATGGTACTTACTACGGTCTGTGGACTTGGTTCCAAACTCTTCACAAATGTGAGCGTATTTAATGCTTATAATAATTTTATGAAGTGGATACTATTGTTATCCCCATTTTATAGATGAAGAAACCGAGGCACAGAGAGGTTAAGTAACTTACCTAAGGTCATTCAGTTAAAAATGGCAGTCAGCAGTAATGAAGTCACTCCTGAGGTTCACCCTTCAACCAATGATTAGACAGGTCCATAAAACAGAACGAGACTAAAGGTGCACACCAGGCCAGTGGCAAAGACCAGAAGGCAGGAGGGGACAGGAAAGCTGGTAATGGGGAATCTAAGGTTGAGAAGGGGAGAGTGTTGACATGTTGTGGAGTTGGCAACAGATGTCATAAAACAATATGTGTACTAACTGTTTAATGAGAAGCTAGTTTGCTCTGTAAACCTTCATCTAAAGTACAGTTAAAAAAAAAAAAAAAGGGTTCCACCAGAATGCTTAATGGTGATGTTGAACGAATGATGAGTATCATTACTGTCAAAGAGTATAAATATGTCAGCTTGGCTAGGCCATGTTTCTTAGTGATTTGGCAGATATTATGTAATCACCCTCCATTTTGTGATCCGGCTAATCAGTTGAAAGAGGAGTTTTCCTTGGGGTCGTGGCCTGCATCTAATATATATGGATGTTGTGACAAAGCTCACCCTCAAGTCGATTCTGACTCATGGAGACCCTATGTGTCCTGAGTGAACTGCTCCATAGGATTTTCAAGGCTGTGACCTTTAGGAAGCAGATTGCCAGGCCTGTCTTCCCAGCTACCTCTGGCAGGTTCGAACCGCCAACCTTTCAGCTAATAGTTGAGAACTTAACCATTTGTGCCACCCGGGGATTCCATGGGAAGACCAGTGAATATAAACACAAATAACACAGTCCATGAAGAACTCCCAGCCTAATCTAGATAAAATGTGGTGTTGGTATTTGTTATCTAGGATTTGAAAGTCTCTAAAATTTTCTGGATAGGGGAGTGAAATGATTATATTTTGGTTTTAGAAAGGTGGCAGTAAAAGGATGTACATATTAAAGAAGGAAAGTAGATCAGTTGGGAATGTGATCATCTAAAAATGATGAGCATCTAAATTTGGACAAGAGTCAATAACGAGTTTGTAAGAAATATTTAGTAATTAGAAACGACGAGGTTTAGAGACAATGTGGGGGGCAGAAATGGAAATGGGTTGAAGCTCATTCTGACGCTTCTAGCCTGGATGACTGTGACGACAGTGAGGCTATAAACCAAGATGAAGAACACAGGAGACTATTGAGAGGAGCTGAATTAAGGAATTTAGTCGTGAACATGCTAAGTCAGAGAGCTGACAAAAAAACGTGGTAATAATTGAATAGGCAGTAAGACACTGGGATTTGGAGGCCAGGGAAATCTCTATTTTTTTTTTTTTTAAATAAAATGACACTTTAAATTCCTTTTGATTTGAGGCATTACATACAAAGTTATTTTAAGCAATTCCACTGTGGCCTGAGGGCTGAATTAACCAGGCAACATGACAGTAGGACCACCGGTACAATGTTGGGACACTAGGCTTTCACTTGGCTCAATTTGGAAGAATGCAAATGTTGCTCAGTAGAGTTAGGTGTGTATCCAATTCTAATAAGACCAGTATTGCTGCAGAGTTAGCACTACCTTTTCCTCTGGAGTTTTCATCTAGCTAAGCCAAGAATTCTCAAGTCCTCAGAAGTAGGCAAAAATAAGGCGGTTCTCCACATAACTGGACTTCCTCAACGAAAGGCTGTGATGACTTTCTGAAAACAATGCTCAGGGGCTGTGTCTGTCATTACTGTCACATATTCATCCGAAAGAACGTCAGGCTCAAATCCACTTCTTTCCTGATTTTCATCCCTTCCTTTTTATTAACCAAAAGTTTAGTTTGCTTTCTATGTTATTTCCCTCATTAGTTAGTGGATGAATGTCAAACAAGGCCAGAAGAAAATAACTCTTTTAATATACCACTTTTAAAAGAGCACTTATTTCTAACATAATGTTGTGGAAACACGGCAGGAGATAAAAACTAATACACCGCTACTCTGAATCCGCCCGCACCCCGGCCGCCTTCGCCAGCTTGGTTCAATGACCGAGATCCGAAAGTCTCTCGTCAGCGCTGGCAGCACCGCCGCCGTCCGCCCCTCATTTCAGCCTGGGCAGCGACCTTAAAATCGCTTTCTGCCGCTCAAGATTTTGTCACTTTTTATGTCAGTGCCACCGCCGGATGCTGCCACCTATCTTCCGGATTGCTCCCCTTCACCAATTCCTCTCTACCCGGAACACGTGCGTTTTCCGGCGCCCGGAAGAGCGTCATCAGAAAACGCCAGTTGCCGCACGCTGCGGAGTTGCGCGTTGGGGGCTGTGAAGTTTTGACTTCTTAGTCCGCCGAGGAAAGAGTGGCCCGAACGCGGAGAGGGGTCGCCGCATCTCCGCGCTGCAATGCAGGTCTCCAGCCTGAACGAGGTGAAGATTTACAGTCTTAGCTGCGGCAAGTCCCTTCCTGAGGTGAGTCACGTCAGGCCCCCCCGCACTCTCAAACTCTTCGGGGTTCTACTTGCGGGGCAGTCGCTTCTCTCCTCAGCTTGGATCCCTGGCCTCTGTTTTATCTGGACTCTGACCGGCTCCCGATTCGGGGAAGCCCAGAGGCGAGGGACGTTGCCCGAGTGTGCTGGTCTGCACGAGTGGACAAGGACCTTACCGTCACCGCGCCAGAACCTGGACGAGAGGTGATCAGGGTCAATGAGTTTTGCTTGGACTCTTACAAAGTTCTGTAAAACAGAGGATGCGTCCCGTTGGGCTTCTGTGGATGTTAACAGCCGCTGTCACATCGAGGAGGAAAACGCGGACAGATTGGTTGACGGACATCTCTGTCAACGTCCTCCGTATTTTAATGCCTGCTTATGAGATATTTGTTGAATTCCTACTGTGTGCCAGGTAGTAGGGATACAGCAGTGAACAAGAGAAATGCAGACTTTGACCTGTAGAATTTATGGTGAGCCTTGCTGAACCCAACTTGATTCTATAGTATCTTAGAGCAGCAGAACTGAGAGGGGCTTGGAAAATCAGTAAGTACTAATCCTTACTGAGATCCAGAGAGGGGGGAAAGGTGACTCAATCAGGGTCACACATCTAGGCTCTGAAGCTTGTCTTTTATTTCTTATAAGTAGTCGTCAAACTTCTGCCCAAGCACTTCCAGTAAAAGGAGACTACTTTTTTGAGGGAGCACGTGTCCATTTTGAGTCTCTGTACATGTTAGAAAGTTGTTTTAAAATATGCCACTTTATAGTACGGTGGCACAAATGGCTAAATGCTGAGCTACTAACTGAAAGTTGGTAGTTCGAATCCACCCAGAGACTCCTCAGAAGAAAGGCCTATGATCTGCGCATGAAAGGTCACAGCCATGAAAACCCTATGGAGCACAGTTCTACTCTGCAACACGTAGGGTCACCATGAGTAAAAATTGACTGGATGGCAACTGGTTTGATTTTTTTGGTTTACTGTTGGTCTGGATCCTACCCTTGGAAAACATAGAATAAATATAGCACTGTGCTTGGGGGCCATTTTAAACAGTGAAATCACCAACAAAGGCACAAAAATGTGAAAAAATGTAGCACTAAATAGACCATGAAAAGGACACTCGTTTACAGTATAGGAGCTGAAACAAGACCTCAGCTGGGAACACATACAGTAGGCGACTCAAATTTTTGTCTTTCTGTGCATATCCATGAATGACCACAAAAGCGCTACAAGTATTGTTTTGGGGACTACAAATACGTTTTAGTGAGCAGGCGAGTGTGTAAATACAGAATCTGCAAAAAATGAGGAACCTCTTCAAATGTAGACTGTCACAGGCATCATACTCAGGGTCTTGAATGGTGAGCCTAGATGACCAACCAAAACCCAAAATTCTGACTCATAATCGACCCTACAGGGTTTCCAAGGCTGTAAATCTCTCCGGAAGCAGACTGCCACATCTTTGTCCCTCAGAACGGCTGGTGGTTTCGAACTGCTGACCTTTCAGTTAGCAGTTGGTAGCTTTAACCACTGTGCCACCAGTGCTCCTTCATGTATCTCATTAGGGCTATAAATTGGGTTTGTGCTTTTAGAAATGACATCTTGTAATTTTTTTCTTACTTTCAATTCCTTTAGGTCAGGATTTGTTAACCTCAACACTATTCATTTTGGGCTGGAAAATTCTTTTTGTGGGGGCTGTCCTGTGGATTGTAGGATGTTTGTTAGTATTCCTGACCTCTACCCACTAGATGCCAGTAGCCTACTCTCCCAGTTGTGACAACTGAATATGTCTAAATAAATTGCCAAATGTTCTCTGGAGGGTGAAGTCGCCCCTGGTTGAGAACCACAGCTTTAGGGTGATCATAATTATTCAGTGCTTCATACTTAATGCCTGTTCATGCAGTAGAATTATGCTGCTTGCTAAATAGAGTAATTACAGAGCAAAATCTGGTATCAGTGAGTATGACTTAAAAAGTATCATTTCTTTATTATCAAATGTCAGTTATTTGGTCAGTTATTTAATTTTGTTCTTTTTAAAAATGTATTTCTATAAGAAATGATCTCCGCGTAATGTTTCGCTTTTTAAAATTTCAGTGAAAATGATGAAACTGGTCCGTATATTAGTTATAATCTGTAATATTTGAGGATAGCTGCTTTCCCTTAGATTGATTAGATGAATTAGTATTCTGTTGTGTAAAACATAGTAGTTCCAAAAATTATATATATAATAATATATGTATAAGTATATATAAGAAAAAAAAAAACCCAGGATTTATTAACAGTAGGGTTAGGATTACAGAATAATTTTGCTTTCTGTGTTAAACATTCCTATAAGGTTTGATGTTTTTGATACGAGCATGTATTATTTTTGCAAGCAGAAAAACAATTTAGGTAAATTTGTTTTAAAATAAAGTCTCTCCATTTTCTTTAAGTGGCTTTCTGACAGGAAGAAGAGAGCACTCCAGAAGAAAGATGTTGGTATGTTATTTTTTTCTCATTTTAACTACATTAGTGATCTGTGTTATATGTTTTCACTCATTGTTATTAGATTAAGTGAAGGTTTATGAAAATGCGTTGGATTAATATAGTGAAAAATAAACTTTTATTTTGCCCTTTTCCTTCTTAAGAAACCTTTTGTCGTTGATGCTGTGTTTCTGGTAGGTGTGTGATCTGCATTGTGTTGATACAGTTTCATGGATGATAGCAGAAGACACAAGATTCATGGGCCAGAGAAAAGGGACTTTTATCATTCACAACACAACAAATAGCATGAACAGCAGCGTATTTGTGCCGTTTCCCCTTGTTCTGAAGTGCCAGAGGGGCAACTTAGTATGGCCCAATGGACACTGCTCATCAGTGGGTTAGCATTATAGTGGAGGAGCATTGAGCTTGGGAGACCCGCTGCTTTGATAGCGAGCGGTAAGCAAGTCTGCTGTTTGTCCATAGGGGGGATGCTGCCTCATTTTTTGAGGTTACCAGCTGCATAAGTAACTCCGAGAAATGGCTCAGGTAAGAGTGGTGAGGGCCTTGCAGCCTTGCCATAGCCAGTAAGATGTGGAGGAACACAGGAGGCCCAAGAGGGACTGCGTCTCCTACCAGTTTTGTTCTTCAGTGTGTAAAGTCTTGCTCCATTAGTTAAACCCATTTGTCAGTTTTTGAGGGAGAGAAATAATGAGCATTTTCTTTTTGAACAAAGTGGTTTTACATACAGGAATATGAACATGAACAATAACAGATCGTTGCCGAAGATTTTGGTTCTTTTAGTTGTTGCAGCAGGGAAAGTAGGAATAGAAAATAAAAATTTTTAACTTAAATCATTTTAGTGGACAAATTTCATTAAATTTTCTCCATTACAGCTTGTTATATATAAAAGATGATTTATTTTTCTATACGTTTATTTAACTTATTCTCTGAAAGTTATGTGCTTAGGGTATTTAAGGGGTTTCTTGATATGAGAAATTCTGCAAGGCAAGCATGTTGGAAGAGTAGGTTTTATACAATACTAAATACTAAATTTAAAATTTTAAATCAAAGGAAAGCAAAAGTTGCTGATTTACTAAGGTTTACTGATGCTGATTTGATCTGACTCTCCCATTCCAGTGTTCTAGTGTGTAAGCAAACATACTAGTTCAGATTATTTATGGGAAAAAAATTGTTCATTTAATATTTCTTCCAGCCCAGTTCAAAACTAGTAGGTGGCTTGCAAATTGAGTGGGCCAGGTCTCATATTTGGGTTTAATAAATGAGGTGGTAATGTGCAATAGGGTGATAAACAGTATTGCAATAAGCACATTGTTAAATGATAGCAACTCGAAAGAATCTACATGGTGACAGTCTTTACGGAAGGAACTGGTTTTTGTGAAGATTAGTTTTTCGATTAGAGAGATTCCATTAAGTCTTCCTCCAGTCTGGTAAGCACAGCAGTGCCAATAAAGGCAAAAGTCAGCTTGGTAGCAGTTTCTTCTATAATCTTAAAGTTTTGGAGGCTTAAACCTGTTACTATTTAGCAGAAAAAAATTATAAGCTTTTTTTCCTAGCCATAATTGAGTAATGATAGTGGTTTAATGTTTATTCAGCTCCGCCTTTATTCACATCTTAAAACTGGTGTCATGGATTGAATTGTGTCCCCCAGAAATATCTGTCAACTTGGCTAGGTCATGATTCCCAGTATTGTATATTGTCTACCATTTTGCCATCTGATGTGATTTCTCTATGTGTTGTATATTCTGTCACTATGATGTAATAAAATGGATTACCACCAATTATATTGATGAGGTCTACTAGATAGTGTTTTAAGCCAGTCTCTTTTGAGATATAAAAGAGAGAAGCGAGCAGAGAGACATGGAGACCTCACACCACCAAGAAAGCAGTGCCAGGGAGCAGAGCGTGTCCTTTGGACCTGAGGTTCCTGCACTAAGATGCTCCCAAGACCAAGGGAAGACTGATGACAAGGACCTTCCTTCAGAGCCTACACAGAGAGAAGGACTTCCCCTGGAGCCGGCACCCTGAATTTGGACTTCTAGGCTACTGGACTGTGAGAGAATGAACTTATCTTTGCGGAGGCCATCAACTTGTGGTGTTTCTGTTATAGCTGCACTAGATAACTAAGACAACTGGATACTTGACACACGACTGTGGATTTTTTTTTTTTTCCAATTAATGATGATACTTTCTTTTTTTAAAAGTGAAAATAATATATGAGCTAAGGAAAAACTTTGTTGTTTAGTGGGTGAACCTATATTGGTGTCCTTTTCCAAGACTTGGAAGCATTGGGAATTTTTTTTTTTTGCCTGTTTGTAGTTGCTGTGACGGCTTTGCACGCGTTGATCTCCTATGATACAGACTAGACACGTGTTTTATTTATTTATTTCTTTGTAGATGTTCGTAGGAGAATTGAACTTATTCAGGATTTTGAAATGCCTACTGTTTGTACCACTATTAAGGTGTCAAAAGATGGACAGTATATTTTAGCAACTGGTAAGTAATCTTTTTGGTATAATTCATAAACATTTTATAACAGGGAATGCTATGGTGGCAAAGGGGTTTTTTTTTTTTCACCCTGACATTTTATTATAAAACATTTCAAACAGAGAAATACTGAAAAACTGTACAGTGAACACCCAGTTATCTACCACCTAGATTCCACATAAATATTTTACTCTGTTTGCTTTATCATGTATTTGTCTGTCCATCTCCCTATGCACTCATCATTCCATTTTGTTTTTTGATGCATCTCAAAGCAAGTTGTAGGTATCAGTACACTTCTTTAAATATCTCAGCATGTATATCCTTAACTAGAGTTTAATAGTTATTTATGGCCTTTTGTTTTTTAGTTAAAATTTACCTATGAAATGCATAAATCTTAAATGTACCATTTGATGAGTATTGACAAATGCATATACCTGTAACCCGAACTTCTATCAAGATACAGAATGTCCCTGTCACCCCAGAAAATCCCCTTATGCTCCTCACAGTCAGTCCCTACTCCCACTCGTGCAGAAGCCACCAGTGCTCTGATTTTTTCACCACAGACAAGTTTAGCCTATTTTACAACTTTATATAAGTACAGTCATACACTGTGTATTCTTTTTGTGTAAAACTTATTTGTGTTTGAAACTTATCCATGTTGTCTCATGTGTAAGTACTTTGTTACTATTTATTACCAATAGTATTCCACTATATGAATATACCACAGTTTGCTTATTCATTCTCCAGTTTATAGATATGTGGGCCATTTTTACTTTTTGACTGTTATTAATAAAGCACCATGCACAGTCTTGTACAGGTCTTTTTTTGTGGACATCTGCTTTTATGTTTTATGGACGTATGCTTTCATTTATCTTTGGTAAGTACCTAGAAGTGGAATTGCTGGGCCATAGGGTAGGTGTATGTTTAGTTTTATAAGAAACTGCCAGACCTTTTCCCAAAGTGATCATATCATTTTACACTCCCGCCAACAGTGAATTAAAGTTCCAGGAAAGCTCACTTTTAATGTAACGATTTTAAGTATCATGTACTAATATTTTTTATATCACTCGGACTTTATATTATTTTCATTATTATCAAAAAGCCATGAGATATAGAAACTTTTTCTGTATCAGAATTTAGAACAGTATCACCCAACCTTTTTGTTTGTGATTTCACTGTGTATGTCCTGTGTGTTGTCCATACATGTTTTCACTGGTTTAACAGTCCCCATCTGTACCCCTTTTCCAACCCCTTTCATATTTGATAGAATGTTATGTACATAACCATGCTAGTCCCTTTTGTTCTGTATTAGGTTGTCTCAGTATTAACACTGTCCACATCTCTTAGCCTCTAGTTTTATATTTAGAAACTGCTAAAGAGAATTAAGGAAGTCCAAGATATGTGAATGCACTGAAGACCTCTTGAGGACTGGAAGGAACTTAGAGATTTAATTTGTTTTCTTCATCTTTTCAGTCCAGAGATATTAAGTGACTTTTCTAAGCTCCCAAATCTAGTACTTAATAGAGCAAGAATACAGATTAAATAAGAAGTTAAATATCTGTTCAATTACACTTTGAATTATGAAATCATCCTCTACTCCCAGGCAAAATTAATTGCTTTCCTTCTCATTCAGAAACCTTTGTTTTTATTTTTCTCTTTAAAAGAATGTTAAATAAATAATATCTGAAATGTGGCTACTGTGAGGAACTAAGTTTATAATTTTAACTTAAAGAGCACACATGGCTTGTGACTACCATAGTGGACAACATAGTGCTCAAGTCCAGAGTCCCTCTGGTTCAGCTTTTCTAGAGAGTCCTTTTTCTGGTATTGGTAAGGGAAGTGGACTTGGAGGTGTCACTTGTTTCTTTATTTAATTCTGTGGGGGTTCTTCTTTTTTGATCTCTCTCTCTCTACCTCTATTGCCTTCATTGTTTTTTAGGTCCTGTGGCTAAAATAAAAGTTGAATAAGATATGAGTCAGTCCTTAAAGGAATTTTAGTCTACTTGGGGAAATAGACTATCCAAGGAAATGAACCAAGAGGACGTGCTAAGTATTGATTTGTTACGAACTAACCAGCCACTTGCTTTGGAAGCATTAGGATTATGATCTTGCCAGATTCAAATCTCTTCTTAGGGCATTATTATTCTTTATTGGTACTAATGGGTAAAAGAGCAAGAAGACAGAGGGACTACTTATATTTATACTTGTTGTCAATTTTTTTTTTTTCCCTCATGGCCAAGGTAATACATGTCAACCTTTTTTAACGATACGGAAATGCAGAAAAACCCACAAAAAACACATTAAAAAAAGGAAGTGAAGGTTCTGCGTATTACTAACAGCTTTTCAAATCTTTATATACACACACAAGCAGGCACACATATGTATATATAAATCTACTAAAACTAACATGCAACGGGGCTTTTAGTATATTTACTGTTTTTTATTTTTTTAACTTCCCTTATGAATGAGATCTTGGGTGTTGATTTGTCCCAGTAAACATAGGATTGCCTCATTCTTTTCTTTTTTGAATATCTTTATTGGTGTTAAAAATTGATCTATTTCTTTTCCTGATTGCAAACATGAGAAACTTTTTTTAAAAAAAATTAAGAAATATATAGCATGAAATGGGAATGTCCTCAAAATTACACTTCACAGAGATAAACAATCACTGTGAAGTTAGCTTTTCCCTTCAACTCTTCTTTTTTTAAATATTTTATTGTGATTTTGGAGAAAATTTACATAGCATATTAAGTTCTCATTTAACAATTTCTATATGTATTATTCAGTGACATTTGTAACACTTTTCACAATGTGTTAGCATTTTTACTGTTTTCATTCTGGTTCTGTTTCCATTAATCCAGCTTCCTTGTCCCCCTTACCTTCTCGTTTTTTGTCTAGGGTAAATGTCGACTGTTAGGTCTCCTTTAGATGATTGTTTAGAGAAGCACTGTACTCACGGGTGATATTATTCATTTTATGAGCCACTCTGTCTTTTGGCTGTTAGGTGACCTCCAGGAATGGCTTGAGTTCCAAGTTTAAAGGGTATCCTAGGGCAATAGTCTCAGGAGTTTGTCTAGTCTCTCCCAGTCCAGTAAGTCTGGCCTTTTTTAGGAATTTGAGTTTTGTTCTACATTTTTTTCCCATTCTATCCAGGACCACCTGTTGTGTCCCTGATCGGAATGGTCAGTAGTGGTAGCAGGGCATCTAGTTCTTCAGGTCTCAAGGTAGGTGAGGCTGTGGTTTGTGTAGACCGTTAGTCCTGTAGACTAGTTTCTTCTTTGAGTCTTTGGTTTCCTTCTTTCTCTTTTGCTCCAGATGTGTAGAGACCAATAGTTGTATCTAAGATGGCTGCTCACAAGCTTTTAAGAGCCCAAACACTACTCACCAAACTAGGTCTCCAACTCTTTTCTAGACAAAATACTATCATTATTGTTTAGTTTTACAAAAGTAGGATTATATATGCACCACATTGCAGTGTTCACTTGCTCACTTATGCTCTGTCTGTATTCTCTCATACTTTGTAATACATTTTGGGCAACTTTTCATGTCAGTGGTGTGTCTGCCTCATCCTCTCTGTGGGCCATATAATGTTTCATTGTGTGGGTTTTCCATTGTTTATTTAATCATTTCCCTGTTGATGGGCATTTTATTTGCTTTCAGTTTTTCAGCTATTTATAAACAGTTCTGCAGTGAACCGTCATGTCTGGTACAGTTGAGGGTGTCTTTCCTTAAGATAAATTTGTGTAAGTTAAAATACAGAGTCGAGACGTATAAACATTATGTATTTTATAAATATTGCCAGATAGTTCTCCAAAGAATTTGTATCAATTTATACTAGCCAACAGTATATGAGAATGCTTATTTTTCACTACGCTTACCAACACCTGGGCCCTGGTGGCGCAGTGTTTAAGCGTTTGGCTGCTAACCAAAAGGTCGGCGGCTCGAATTCACCAGCTGCTCCTTGGAAATCCTATGATGCATTTCTGCTGTGTCCTGTAGGTTCTCTAAGAGTCAGAATCGACTCGACGGCAGTGGGTTTACCAACACCGGATGTTAAGCATCTCTTTAATCTTTGCCAGTCAGATAGACAAAAAATTTGTCTGTTTTAATCTTCTTTTGTTAGATTACTAGTGATGTTTATTAGTATTTATATTTCATTTTCTATGACTTGCTTGTTTATATCCATTGTTCATTTTCTTCTTGGGGTGTTTGGAAGGTGATGCTTTCAAAGCCTTTTGATAAGCTATAATCAATCCTACCTAGCTCTGAAGAAAAAGTATACTCCACGCATATATAGGATATTGTCAATGAAAAGTATGTTCTTTACATTTTTACATCAAATTAATTTTTTTATAGGAACATATAAACCTCGGGTTCGATGTTATGACACTTATCAATTATCCTTGAAGTTTGAAAGGTGTTTAGATTCAGAAGGTGAGTAAGAGGTTAGATTTGAATTCATGAAAACAGCTTTTTGTTTAAAAATTGGAGTAAATATATATGTAACAAAGCATTTGCTATTTCAACGTTTTTTGCACGTACAATTCAGTGACATTAATTTTGTTTATCATGTTCAACCGTCACCACTGTTACTAAATTTTTCCGTCACGAAAATAGCTTTTTTAATTTGGCTGCTTTTCTGCTTTTGAAAATGGGAATGCATGGTGTATTAGTTGTCTGTTGCTGTGTAACAAGTTACCACAAACTTGGTGGCTTAGAGAAATAGCGTTTATTAGTTCACAGTTCTATAGGTCATAATTCCATGCAGGCTCTATGCTCAAGGTGACGGCTCTGGGAAAGAATCTGCTTCTAAATTTGTTCCGGTTGTTGGGCAGAATTCAGTTTCTTGGGGTTGTAGGATTAGGGTCCCTGTTTCCTTGCTGGCTGTCCTCAGGTGGTCACTCTTAGTTTCTAGAGGCCCCCTGCATTCTTTGCCGCTTGGCTCCCTCCAACTTCCAGCCAGCAACTAACAGCTGATTGGGTCTTTCCTTTGCTTCAGATCTCTCTGACTTCCCCTTTTGCAGCCAGCCCTAGAAAACTCAGCTTTTAAAGGGCTCATGTGACTAGAGTGAGCCTACTCTGATGATCTTTCTTTTGTCATAATGTAATATAATCATGGCAGTGATGTCTCATCATATTCACAGGTTCTGCTCACATTCTCAGAGGATGTGGTTATAGAAGGGTGAAGGTCATTCTTAGAATTCTGCCGAACACTGACGGCAAAAGCTAAAGTGGGAAATTGAAAGTCTTTTATCAGTTGGTCTAGTGTTCGGGATTGAGGGAAAAGAAGTTGGTAGAATATGAGTTCTGTAAGATTATAGACATACTCTGCTACCTTGTTTTACCCTTTGCTTTTTGAAAACAATAGAAGCCCCGTGGGCTGCTAATGACAACTGTTTTAGCTCTTTTTTTTTTAAAGCAGCTATACTATAATTGGGTTAAAAGTTACTGTTATCTTTTTTTTTAAAGTAACAGTTTTTGAAAGTTTCTTTATGTATATTTGAAAGTCTTAAAGAAAATTTTTTTCAAACATCTTAGGAAAACAGAAGAATTTAAGAGTCATTATATTTTGTGAATTTACCTAGTTTATAATTGGCTTTAGTTCCGCAGAGAAGCTAGTTGATCTGTACTGAGAAATAGTAAAGCCTTTAATTTTCCATATGGTGTTTTGGGGGCAGTATAATGTGGAAATTTTATTCTTGTTTATGTAGGGACAAAAAAGAGAAAAGTAATATTTGTGAATAATTTCTGTGTTGAATTAGAATCCTTAGTATTGAGTTTGCATTTTCATTAAAAACTTTTGTCGATAATTGCATTTTTCCTACTATTTCTTGTTTTTCAGTTGTCACCTTTGAAATTTTATCTGATGACTATTCCAAGGTATGTTTGGTAGCATTGATTTGTACCTGCAATAGTCAAGAAATGAATGAACAGGATTGTATTTTTATAATGTCCCTATTGTTAAAGATGGCTGTGTAGTAAAATATAACCAAACGTTTTCTATTAATATATTTTTAGTTTGTCATATGTATGATACTTAGTATTCTCTAAAACAACAGCATAGAGATATCTGTTAGACAGTCTAATATTAATATTAGGTTTTCATATCATAGGTGAAGCCTTATTTATAGCTTTAAGAATTAGTAGCGGCCGTCTTTTTTAGACCATTTTGTATTCTAGATTTGTGGTTCTGATTATTGCATTAAAAATAGACTTATTTGCCAGGTTGCTTTCTTAGTCTTATCAAAAGTGTAAAGTGATATTGTAATGTTGTATGTTTAATTTTCTTAACTCTGTAAATGATTGTGGCATATTCTGAAACAGTTCAAGACACAGCTAAATAGATCTCTCTTTTCTTGGTACTATTTCAACTTTTGTGTGCATTTTTAATAGTTACAAGATTGTCATTAAAGTCCTTATTCAATTTTAAATTAACATATTTCAGTAATGTTAAACGTCATCTTAAAAACGAATTGAATTTTCTTAGTTGGCTAAGTATATTATTATAGCTTTGTCGCAGCCCCTCACACGGGGCATCATCTGTCGCAGCAGCTGCGAATGTCGGGACGGCGGAGACAGTAAACAAACACAACTCTTACAGAGAAGTGGGGCCAGGAGGGTCACTCTGAGGAGTCGACCCACGACTTCAGTCCCAGGAGTTTATTTATAGTCAATACAGCAAGCAGTGAAGCAAATAACAGAACAATGGGCTTTGGGTGAGTAACAATAAGTTTCGGGCAAGGGAGAAGGAATTCAGGTAAACAAGCCAATCAGTAACGGGACAATAGGTGACAAGTCTCAACATGCTGTGCAGCATAGAGGCCTGTGGGGGCTGCAGTTGTCAATAGTGTAGCCATGTTTAAATGGCATATATCCCCACATAGCTTTATATATTATCTTCAGTTCTAGAAACCATGGAGTACAGTTTATCCTTTTGCATATGGTAGCCATTTTTCATTTGTTTTGGAACATGTAATTTCATCCTGCATTTTCTCAAAATATAAATTTGCTTTTAAATACCATCTGCAGATTTTTAAGATGCCTTTGTAATACGTTAACAGTTTATCAAAGCCTGTGTGATAATTGTGGAGTTATTAAAATATATATCTAAGTGAATGAGAAATTACTCATTGAAGTTACTGTGCAGTGCTCTACTTTATAAAATACTGGTGCCAGATAAATGAAAGGCATTTATTTTAAGTCTTTCAGTTCTAAATTAAAGCTTGCAGAAAACCTGTCCATGATGCAACATGGCATTAAGAGTCTAATGGGAAGGTAGATAGGGTGTGTGTGTATGTGTTTAGGGGGAGAGAGAGGTTCAGAGTTTTTTTTTTGATTTTCTCAAATTTAGTGGTAATGATGAGATAAACACTTTACCTAGAAACCTAAGCAAACTGATTTTCTTGTTTCTTTTTTTCAGATTGTCTTCTTACATAATGATAGATACATTGAATTTCACTCACAACAAGGTTTTTACTACAAAACCAGAATACCAAAGTTTGGGAGAGATTTTTCTTACCACTATCCATCCTGTGATTTGTACTTTGTTGGTGCAAGGTATTGGATTTAATCACTCTTTGTTTTTTTCTTTCTACCTCCTAAAACAATTTCTGTTTCTAAAATTTCTTCTATGGTTTATCTATTTAAATAACTTGCTTGTTAAAATAAATTCAAAAGTGTTATGATTATTGTAAAAAAATAAATAAAACTTAGAAATCAGGGGTAAGCAAAAAAACAAAACCTAACCAAACTTACTGCCTACATATTGATGCATATTATTTATAAGTGGTATACTTACAATGTAAGGAGCCCTGGTGGCGCAGTGGTTAAAGCAGTTGATTGCTAACAGAAAAGTAAGCGGTTCGAAACCATGGGTGGCTCTGTGGAAGAAAGATGTGACAGTCTGCTTCTGTAGAGGTTTACAGCTTCAGAAACCCTGTTGGGTTGCTGTGAGTAGGAATCGACTCAGTAGCAGTGGGTTTGGGTTTGGTTTTTTTTATTATAATGTACTGTTTAATACCTGATGTTTCACTTAATAAAAGATTTATTTTTTAAAGTTTTTTTAATGCTAAAAATATCCTATGGTAGTTACATGTCCCAACGCTTAAGCCTGAAAATAGTGGTGGGAAATATGCAAGTCTGTTCAGCATAGCCCAGTTGCCCCAATTTATTAGACACGATATTGTTTTACTTTTCTTTCTCAGGTTTCTGTTTCATCTCCAAACGCTAGTAGCGCCCGCTTTAAGTTTGTTTCCACATCAGAGATGAGTTTATGTCCAGACCAATTTGTGGTTAAGGCCTTATGTGCTTACGGATTCTGTTTTTTAAAAAAAAAAAATTTGGGGGAAGGGGTCTAAAGAAGAATAAGCCATAATCCCTGTCTTTAGCTTGGTGAAGTGACTGGCTTATTTAGGAATATGTCCTTGACTTTTATTAGCCTGGTGTACTGTATCTGGGGATAGAGGCATAGGTAACCTAATAGACCAAAAAACTAACCCCATTGCCATCGAGTCGACCCTGACTCCTAGCGACCCCACAGGACACAGTAGAACTGCCCAAAGGGTTTCCAAGGCTGTAAATCTTTACAGAAGCAGACTGCCACATCTTTCTCCTGCGAAATGACTGGTGGATTTGAACTGCTGACCTTTTGGTTAGTAGCCGAGTGCTTAACCACTGCATCACCAGGGCTCCTAGGTAACCTAATTGGGGGTAATATTGTTGATGAAGCCAGTTTCAGTTCCCTTTTGCATGATATTTTAAAACTTTTTATTCTTAAATGTTGCCCTTTTTGATTCTAGAATAACGTGCTCATTTTAGAAAATTGAGAAAACAGAAAAGTATAAAGAAAAAAAGTCACTCACATTTATGCCACCCAAAGTGGCATAAATACAGTATTTTACTGTATTTCCTTTTAGTCTTTTTCTATATACATACATAGATTCATTATATATACTTTTGGATCTTGCGTGTGCATTTTTTTTTTTTTTTTACTTGCTATTGTAGTGCACATTCTTCGTGTTATTTGTAAGTAACATTCTACTTCATGACTTCATATTTCCTTGGCATATGATTGATTTAAGTCACTTATATATGAACACATTCATAAATTCATAAATAAGATGATTCTTTTTAGGTTTAGAACATATATTTGTATCAGTTTTGCAGAGGCAATTGATGTTTTATAAATGAATTGGTGCTTTATTTACTTAAAGAAAAGTCCATTGTAGTTTACCAGATTTTTAACTTTTCTTTATTACTTTGTAGCTCTGAAGTTTATAGATTAAATCTAGAGCAAGGACGGTACCTGAATCCTCTACAAACGGATGCTGCGTGAGTGTTTTTAATAACATTGCTATGTTTTTGATCAGGAGATGGTGCTGGATCTCACCTTGTTATCAAATAACCTGGAGTATTCCATTTAAGCAAAATTCTGGGCAACATAGTTAGAAATAGCACCATTAAGTTTTCTCTTAAACCAAAAAATTTCACTGAAAAAACCTGGTGATTTTTTTTTTTAGGAAGCTTTGAAAAATATACTCAAAACTTAAAAAATTTACTTAAAACAAAGCTCCCTTAGCTTCCTCACTAGTATCCTTAAAGTTTTTATTCATGGTTTTGTTTTGTGATATTTTCTTCTGTGGAGAAGTTTTGTATTAACTTTGAGTGCTATTTTTTATTTTTACCTTTTTGCTAGCAGGCATTTAAGGTTTTTTTCAAGTTTTCCTTTTTTCATACATTATAGTTTATACTTATGTTTTATTTAAAGAAGAATCCTCTAGGAATCAGTGTGTCACCACTACCACCATCATCATCATAGTAGTGAAAGCGCTTAGTATATGCCAGGCATTATTATTTTTCAGACATTTTACTTATATTAACTTACTTTAAACTCAAACCAGTTTTCGTGGGAGGTTGTATTATTATCTCCATTTTACAGATAGGACAGCTCAGGTGCAGAGGGATTAAGTAACTTGCCCAAGGTAACATAGCTAGTAAGTGGTAAAAGCTGGGTTACTTCTCTATGTATATAAGGAGCTTGTTGGATCTTCCTTATTGCTTTAAAAAGATTTCTGAAGGTTAGAAGAACATGTGATAAACAAGTACCTCTCTGTTACTTACTAGTTAGTTTTATGACTTTTAAAAGTTTCCAAGTAAGCTTCTGAGAATTTTTTTTCACATTGGCTTGAAATACTGTTTTTTTTAAAAAAAGAAAAAAGTATAGTAATTTCAGGATGCATTATGAAATAATAAAAAGTTATCTGCTTTTTAGCTGTATAATCTCCTGTTCATAATAATAGCTACGGTTTATCAAATGTCTTCTGTACTCTGGGTACTGTGCTGAGTATTTGACAGTTCTTTTTGTTTAATCCTCACAACAACCCAATGAAGTAGGTGAAATAACCGTTTTACAGAAGAGGAATCAACATACACAACTAGGTAATTGATCTGAGATCGGTATACCCAACTCAAGCTCGTCAAGTCTTAGTATTCTGATAGTTTTATAGTCCATGTTCTTTCAAGAATGCTACCTTGCCTTGGAAGAAAACAAATTGAGAAAGTGAAATAAGGCTTTATTCTCATTAGTAGTGTTTCAGAAGGAAATCGTTCCTTGTTGCATCAAGTAACAAGTAGAGTGTCACCCTGAGGACCAGAAACTCTGGTGACTGTGAGCCAAGCACTTAACCCTTTGATGCCGTGGCGTTTTTCATTTGCAGATGAGTAAGAGAATCTGCACATCTTCCTTCTGCACAGAATTTGAATTGGCTGTTCACTTAGAAAGCTTATTGAATCTCTCTGCTAAAGTGAATGCTAACTACTTTCATTTCTTTACTGTTTTAGGGAGAATAATGTTTGTGACATAAATTCTGTGCATGGCTTGTTTGCCACTGGAACAGTGGAGGTAAGCATACGTTGATTTTAGATTTTAAAATATTTGTTTTACATTCAATAATAAATGGAGTTTTTAGTTAAAGACAGAGTTGCTTGGTTCCTTAGAGGAGGGCACTAATGAGGTGACAGCCACTGGTGTGCTTTTTGTATTTGAACATTCATCTTTTCATGCAAATACACAGCTATTCCACTGACATAGACCATGCCCCGTTGGGCGTCTGATTTCCATACATTCACACTGATCGTCGCGAACTAGGTGGAAAGGGATAAGTAGGTGAGCACAGCCTGCCATCACGGCTGCATCACCAGCTGGAGGGCAGCACTGTGGACAGTCACTCATGTTTTTAATGGAAGGCAGTGTCCCA
>NW_004443959.1:8292597-8294494 GCF_000243295.1 Trichechus manatus latirostris
CTCTTGTTTTTAATGGAAGGCAATATACCATGGAGTCCTAGCTCTCTGCTAGCACTGTGGATAGTCGCTCTTGTTTTTAATGGAAGGCAATATACCATGGAGTCCTAGCTCTCTGCTACTTACTGGGTAGTTTTATGACTGTGAATTAGTTGCTCTCCCTGAGACTTAGTTTCCTCACGTGCTAAATGGAGATAATAATACTTTACCTCAGCAACTGTAAGAGGTGTTGGTGAGAATCACGGGAAACCAACCTATATGAATACATAATACACTATAAAGGTGTATAGGATATTGATTTTTTACATCCTGTATACAAAAAAACCCAAAAAAACTCAAACCGATTGCCGTCGAATCGATTCTGACTCACAGCAACCCTATAGGACAAAGTAGAACCACCTCAGGGGTTTCCAAGGAGCACCTGGTGGGTTTAAACTGCTGAGTTTTTGGTTAGCAGCCGACTTCTTAACCACTGTGCCACCAGGGCTCCTGCATCCTGCCGTATAATTCAGTATTTATTGAATGTTACTATATAGGATGTATATAGGACATATGCAGTAGCATTCAGTAGATAATGAATTATACTACAGTACCTTTGAAGCAGAGTCCTTTATACTTGTTGAAAATTTTTCCATAAATAAATATTAAAAAAAAAATTTTTTTTCCAGATTTGCATTTTTTCAATTATAATAATGATAAATACTCCTAATTTTAAAAAAGCAAATATGTCAGAACTGTGTAATAAATGTTATCTCGTACCTTCCAGTCAGCAAATCCTGTATTCCAGGGGTAACTTACGGTTTGGACTGTGTCCTTTTCAGGGCTCTCTTCTGTGTATATGCAGATATGCATAATACGTATGTATGTGTTGTGGTGGTTGTAGTGGTGTGCTGTGAAGTCAATTCTGACTCAGCAACCCTATGTAGTGTAACTGGCCTACAGGGTTTCCTAGGCTGTAATCTTTTTTTTGTTTCAATGGGGGAAGAAGATGCTTGTCATTTCTCAAGCTGAAAGAACTGAAGAAAAATTTCAAGCCTCCAGTTGCTATTTTGAAGGATTCTGTGGGCAAAATATTGAACAACACAGGAAGCATCAAAAGAAGATGGAAGGAATACACAGAGTCACTGTACCAAAAAGAGTTTGTCAGTGTTCAGCCATTTCAGGAGGTAGCATATGATCAAGAACTGATGGTAGTGAAGGAAGATGTCCAAGCTTCACTGAAGACATTGGTGAAAAATAAGGCTCCATGAATTGATGGAATACTAATAGAGATATTTCTGTGAATGAATGCAGTGCTGGAAGCACTCACTCATCTATGCCAAGAAATTTGGAAGACAGCTACCTGGCTAACCGACAGGAAGGGATCCATGTTTGTGCCCATTCGAAAGAAAGGTGATCCAGCAGAATTCGGAAATTATCGAACAATATCATTAACATCACACACAAGTAAAATTTTGCTGATGATAATTCAGAAGCGGTGGCAGCAGTACATTGATAGAGAACTGCCAGAAATTCAAGCTGGTTTCAGAAGAGGAGCAAGGGATAGCATTGCTGATGTCAGATGATCTTGGCTGAAAGCAGAGAATACCAGAAAGATTTTTTTTTTTTTTTTTTTTTTTAAACATTTTTTACTGAGGTGAAATTCAAGTTACATAAAATTAACCATTTTAAAGTTAATTGGCATTTAGTACATTCACAATATTGTGAACCACCACCTCTAGTTAGTTCTAAAACATTTTTATTATCCCAAAAGGAAACCCCATACCCATTAAGCAGTGACTCCCCATTCACCCCTCCTTAGCCCCTGACAACCACCAATCTGCATTCTGTCTCTACAATTTTATCTATTATGAATATTTCATATAAATAGAATCATACAGTATGTGACCTTTTCTTAGCA
>NW_004443959.1:8306804-8317522 GCF_000243295.1 Trichechus manatus latirostris
GACTAAGGTGTGCCTGACCCAAGCCATGGTATTTTCAGTCACCTCATATGCATGTGAAAGCTGGACAATGAATAAGGAAGACCAAAGAAGAAATGTTGCCTTTTGAATTATGGTGTTGGCGAAGAATGTTGAGTATACCATGGCCTGCCAGAAAAACGAACAAATCTATCTTGAAAGAAGTACAACCAGAGTGCTCCTTAGAAGCAAGGATGGCGAGACTTTGTCTCATGTACTTTGGACATGTTATCAGGAGAGACCAGGCCCTGGAGAAGGACATCATAATTGGTAAAGTGGAGGGTCAGTGAAAAAGAGGAAGACCCTCAGTGAGGTGGATTGACACAGTAGCTGTAACAATAGTCTCAAGCATAGCAATGATTTCGATGATGGGGCAGGACTGGACAGGTTTTCATTCTGTTGTACACGGGGTTGGTATGAGTCAGAACTGACTTGATGTAACCTAACAACAACAATCTTTATGGAAGCATAGTGCCACATCTTTCTCCCGAGGCACCACAGGTTGGTTCAAACCGCTGACCTTTTTTTTTAGCTCCCAAGCACTTAACCATTGTGCCACCAGGGCTCCTTATATATATGTGTACATATTATATATTTAAAAGTTTTTTACAAAATGAAATTATATCCTACAATGGTTTGGCATCTTTATTTTTTTAACATAACAGTATGTAATGAACATCTCAATAGTTTGGTATGTATAATGCTGAACTAAGTTTTTGTAGTTTATTAAACCATTCTCATATGGACATAATTTAGGTTCCTTTATTCAAATTATTTCTGTGGTATTAGAGATTATGATGTGAAATGGGGCACATAAACTGTATAACAGTGTGTTGAATGTGTTATAATACTGTTATGCCTAAATCAGGCCAATGAAGCATTCTCTTGGTAATTATTTGAGATTACCAAGGAAAAGTTTTAAAATAGTTGCCTTCAGAAAAAAACAAAAAAACCCACTGATGTCAAGTTGATTCCGACTCATAGCAACACTATACAACAAAGTAGAACTGCCCTGTAGGGTTCCCAAGGAGTGGCTGGTGGATTCGAACTGCTGACCTTTTGGTTAGCAGCTCAGCTCTTAAGCCAGCCTCTTAACCACTGCACCACCAGGGCCCCACCTTGAGAAAATAGTTTTTAAAAAGAGCCTTTTCAGAGTGATCTAGGCTAGATATCAAGAAACATGCTCT
Source organism: Trichechus manatus latirostris (assembly GCF_000243295.1). Classification (NCBI taxonomy): domain Eukaryota; kingdom Metazoa; phylum Chordata; class Mammalia; order Sirenia; family Trichechidae; genus Trichechus; species Trichechus manatus. Next base: position 8,308,007 of record NW_004443959.1, read on the forward strand.
GTAAGAGAAGTTATAGGTTAGAAGTCATGTATTAGAACTCTTCCATCAGCTGTTTTAAGACTAGTACTGTGTTTGTACAAATGTTTGGCAGGGGTGGGTAGATGGTGCTTGCCTTTAGGCTGGGGTTCCTGAAATTTCTTGAAATTGAAAGCTTGAAAATTAATATGTGTAGTCACATTAGACTTGAAAAGAATTCATTTTTATGTTAATTATGATATGAGGATGGTGCAGGACTGCGTGGTGTTTCGTTCTATTGTACGTAGGGTCACTATGAGTCGGAACCGACTCGACAGCACCTAACAACAAGTGTTGGATTTTCGTGTCTTCTGTGACAGTTGGTGTTATTGTCAAAATCAAATAGTAAGTGCTTGCATTTTGTGCTTTTTGAAGTACATAAGAGTGGAGGCTTTAGCAATAAAAGTATTAAAATTTAGGTCATAGAAAGCCAGTGTGGTTAAAATAGAATATTTTGTATTTATTCTGGAACTTATCTGTGTACCATTTTGTTTTTGAAATGTGACTTTTCTTTTTTATGGCCATAAAATCTATTAACTTACTTTGAAAAGAGATAGATTTACACTAGACCGTTTGGAATTACCTGTTGTGTGATTTATAACATTTCTCTTTCTCTATTTGTCTTTGTGATATACACATTTGTAATACTATTGAAATATTAATAGTGTCAAACTTCTAAGTATATTTAAGGTCTTTTAAGACAACTAATATATTAACTAATTTTTTCCTTTGTGTATGCTTGTTTTATCATCACAAAATCCAGCAATACAGGAGAGTTCAAAGTGGGAAGAGTAATTCTGTTCTCCTATATTCCAGTACAGTGTCCTTCAGTAAACGCTGTTCATAGTTTGCTCTGTGGCCTTTCAGAAGTTGCTAACCAAAAAGGTTGGCAGTTCGAATCCATCAGCTGCTCCTTGGAAACCCTCTACCCTGTCCTATAGCATCGCTATGAATCGGAATTGACTCGATGGCAGCGAGGAGGGGGGCAAGAGAGTATAAGGCAAAAAGTTAAATTTTTATTCCTCTTGAGATAATCCTTGTTAGCAAGTGTTTTTAAATTTGTATTTGTCTAAAATTTTTCTAATAGCTGCTGTTATTTAAAATGATTTTTAAAAAATTTGTTTAGGGTCGAGTGGAGTGCTGGGACCCAAGAACTCGAAATAGAGTTGGCCTCTTAGATTGTGCATTAAGTAGCGTCACAGCGGATTCAGAGTAAGTAGAAGTTAAATGTTTAATTTAATAAAATGCAATGTAAATGTTCATCAGCTTCTGTGTTAAGCAAATGTATCAATATACTAAATACCGTATACGATAAAATAAATTGCTAAAGGACAAAAACCTTAAGATCTGTATCTGAAGTTACATTTTGGGGATTATTGTATTTAAAAATCCTTTCCTGTAAAAAGTCACTAAGTAGATAAGCCAGATAAAATTACTGTCTGTAGTACTACATAGAATACTTTATTTCTTAAGGGGCAGTAGAATTTTCTTAAAACAAATATACTGCTGGAATTTATATTTCCAATTCTGTCAAATCTAGTGATAGAACTAGGAATCCATCTCCATCCCAACTAGGAAGCAAGAAGATGTGCTTTGAATTATAATGTGGCGAGAAGCGAACATTTTCAATATTTTCTTTTTCCTGTTTTCCTAATTCCTAGATTTAAAACAATTAGAAAAGTAAAGCACACCTGGGAAAAAAACTCTAAAACAAAGTATAAGATTGAATTAAGTAAAAAATATGAGTTCCCTGTCCTTTACCCCACTCACAAGAGATGGTTGTTTTTTTGCAGTTTGGTATATAGTCTTTCATATTTTTTTTTACGCTCATGTTAACACATATACAGATATATCACTTGCCTGGTCAGATCCTTGACATGGGATTATTTGCTGTAATCAACTCAAGGGTGCCTTTTCTCTGGGTTCTTAATATGCACAGTAATGTGATTTTACTAGCATATAATCATTTCAGTTGATCAGATATTTATCTTATCATATGGGAGATGGGGTGTTTGGTGGGTAGCTACAGTAAGACTGTGAACCCTCTCAATTATTGAAAAATTTTATGTGATTTGCATTTTTCTGGGGGACAGGATCTGTAGCTCTTTCTTTTTAAAAAAAACCGGTCTATGTAAAGCATCCTTAACCTAGAAAAAAGTTAAGAATCACCAAAGTAGAAAGATGTTCCGTGCCTGTGTACATTTTTCATTGTGTGGTAAGTAATGAATGAGTGAATTATTTTTTTCATCTTTAATTATAACAATAAAAGTGAGCATAGGAAGTTATTTCCTTTCTGACTGTTGAGTTTTATTAAAGTAGTATTAATGAACAAACTTTATTAATCATGGTATGGAGTATAGTGTATTAAACAATTTAAATTGGAAAATTTACTTATTCTACGTTTGTTAATAGAATAAACCAATAGAAAATGCACATCAGTTATTGCATCATATGGGCATGAAAAGAAAATGAATCCGAAACGTGCTCATTTTTAGAAAGTAGATAATCGATAAGTGAAAGATATTTAGGAAACAGGTTTTTTAAAATTTTTTCTTCTCATTCTTAAACATTAACTTGTCTTTGAATTGGAATAGAGAGACTTGGGTTCTAGTACAAGTTCTGTCATTAATTGTGTTGTCTTGAAAAGTCATTTGAGAAAACAGGCCACCAGGGGTTATTTTTAATATGTCTAAGACTATTTCTACTATAAATTTAACAACTGTGATAGAAGTCAAATTGTAGAAAATATAAGGAAGAGATGTGAGAAAATAGTCTTGACTGTGATCTTTAGAAGCATGGGGGTATTTATTTTGTATGTGTATTTTAAAAGTATAATATTGATTCACAAACATTTTAGTGGTCTCTTTTTTTTCCTTGGTGGTGGCATTTTCTAATGGTGGTTAGAAAATGGCCCTTTTGATTTATTTTTAAAAATAATTTTATTATTTTGTAAAAACAAAAAAAATAAAAAATCACTGCATACTCACAGACAGATATAGGTAACTAGACGCCTTTGGTACATGAAGAATATTTATAGTTTTTTACTACTATACATCTGTTTTCAGTTCTGTGATTATTTCCTGAGGGAAATTTATAGAAATTGAATTATTGGGTTAAAGAGTTCATGTTTTTAAGATTTGTGATACACAGTGCTGAGTTGTTTCCAGAAAATTTACATCAGTTTAAACTTCTGCCAGTGTAGATAGAGTTCATATCCTCCCACTCTCCTTAGCCCAAGGTGTCCAACACCATGTTGTTAGTAATATTGAAATGATAGAAATTACCTAGATATTTAGCAATATTGATTAAATAAAGCTTGGTAGAAATAATAGTTAACAGATAGCACTTTTTATTTGCCAGGTACTTTTCTAAGTTCTTTACATATATTAACTTATTTAATTCTCACAACAACCCTCTGGTGCATGTACTATTTATTTTATAGATGAGAAAATATGCATCAATGGCATATGTACTACACCTTTTTACTTATCGATTATCTCGATATCTGACATTTGGTACTTACAACGGTAGTAAAACATCTGGTATCCAACTGTTTTGCACATTAATGATGTGCGCTGGGCAGTAACGAACACTGAGATGCAAGGTGAGAGGAACGCTGGCTTTGATGGTTAAGGCTGTGTGTCACCTAGGCTGGGCCATGATTCTCAGTGGTTTGGCAGTTATGTAATGATGTAACCTGGCAGTTATGTAGTAATGTAGTCATCCTCCATTTTGTGATCTGATGTGGTCGTCCTCCATTTTCATTTATCATTGAGTTTGCATAACAACCTGGTCTTTGGAAGCTAATCATGTCGATAAGTGAGGAGAGGGTGTATACCAATGGCATATATACTATACAGCTTTTAAGAATTATGTTCCAGAAGCATATTTATTACAACGGAAGGATGTTCATAATATACTGTAAAGTGGCAACACAAATTATATAGTTGCATATAGAGTTTTATCAAATTTTTATAAGAAAAAAATGAACACGTATGTATAATCATAGGAAAAAAATCTGGAAGTGCACCAAAATGTTAACAGTAGTTTTTCTTGCTGCTTTAATCTCAGCTGACTTTATTTTTTATGCTTATTTTTTTCCCTATACAAACATAAGCTGTTACCTCTTGTTATTTAACAAAGGTCTGGAAGATGGAGCCAATATAAGAAGAGAAGAAATAAGTGTTAATACTGGAAAGGGGAAGACAACTTATCATTATTTGCAGATGATATGATTTTGTGCCTGAGAAACCCAGTAGAATCAACTGAAGAACTCTAAGAACTAATATGAGAGTTGTTTGGTTACAAAATAAATGTACACAAATCAGTGACTTTGGCATTTATCAGCAATATCCAGTTAGAAAAATTATAATGAAAAAAAAGTTTTCATTTCTAACAACAAAAATCATAAAATAACTGAAGGATAAACTTAGGAAGTACCTATCTGAAGAAAATGACAAAATTTTATTAAAAACCAAAGCTTGAATAAGTGGAGAAAAATAACCAGTATTGTATTGAAATACGATTCCAAGGTTCATTTTGAAGAGTACTTGAGCAAAAATGACGTGGACATGAGCCACAAGATTCCAGACAGATGCATCAGTGTAGTTACTGGCTGAGACTTTAGGTGGCATAAGAGACTTGATGATACTGATAGTCAGCAACCTGGATTGGAAGTCCTGGTCCAAGGACCCGCAGACAATACATATTGAGACCAGAGCTATTGTCTCTTCTGACGTTTCATCTAGCGCTCTTTCCACCATAGATCATTGCTTTCTGTACGGATACTCCTTATTGGTGAATGAGAAGCATATCAGAGTTGTAGCCATAACTATTCATTCTGTCTTTGGTACTTACAGAGGCTCTAGGGTTCCCATCGGGGACTAGGCTTTTAGTTAAGCTTGACATGACTAAAACTTTAAAATGGAAATGAATATGCTCATGCCTAAATATAAAATTACTTCTTTGTAAAAACAAACCAAAAAAAAAAGGTATTTCTGTAAATACCTTATTCTGGCTTAATTAAAATGGAAGATATTATACTGTTCCTTTTCAATTGGTTTTACGTTTTCCAGTAACTTTTTTGTTTGTTTGTAGCTGCTTGAGACTATTTCTTATATTTTTTCAAGAAGATAATTTACAGATTTTAAAAAGTAGATTACATTTGTATGTTAAGCTTATTTTTTATTTTTGTTATGAAAGTTTGGATGCAGTTACCTTATAAACAGAAGGCTAGAAACACAATTTTCCCGGTGAGATTTGAAATGAAAATTAATAATGAGCTTGTTACTTGGAAAGAGTTTTGGCCTTATATACATGGAGCACAAATATTCTGCCTTTCAGGATAAACAGTTTACCAACAATCTCAGCTTTGAAATTCAATGGCGCCTTGACCATGGCAGTTGGAACATCCACAGGGCAGGTAAGTTTGCTTGAGGTGGAAATTAAGATTGTATGTAAGGTGGAAACATCCATACATCTGCTGACCAGGTGAGCTGAAAAATGAAGCATTATTGTTGAGGCCACAGTGAGGAGGGTATGCCAGTATGTCAGCTTCTTCTAGCACCTTGAGAATTTTTGATTCTGGCCTTGGTGTGGTTGGTCTCAGAGGCTCTAGAGCTGGAGCTGCAGTCAGGTAGGCCTCAGTTCTCTTGGCAGTGGTTAGGAACAGCATTTTCGAGAGAGTGTGGAACAGAGTTCTTTGGTCAAAAAAGTTTGGTATTCTGCCAAACTCCCACTCTTAGGGATTCATAGTGCATTGAAATACATATTGAAGGCTCTGAGAATTCCTACAGACAAGAGATGTGTTTAAAAAGTATTTCCAAGATTTACCTGCCCGAGGAACTTTTTTTTCATATAACACCAGTAACTACATGCCGTATAATGAATGGTTAGCAGAATAAACCAAAAACCAAACCAAACCCACTGCCGTCGAGTTGATTCAACTCATAGCGGCCCTGTAGGACAGAGTAGAACTGTCCCATAGGGTTTTCAAGGCTGTACATTTTTACGGAAGCAGACTGCCGCATCCTTCTCTATACAGAGGTGGATTCGAACCGCCGACCTTTTGGTCAGTAGCCAAGTGCTTTAACCACTGTGCCACCAGGGCACCTTGTTAGCAGAGTACACCTTAGAAAATGCTAGTCTGAGGAGTAGGAATGAAATAGTTGCAGAGAATTAGTCTGATCATTCTTTTTTACATTTAATTAAATGTATTAATTTTGATTATTTTTTCTTTTTTTCTGTAAATCCCTGAAAAGATAATAGACCCTAGGCATTTGGCTTTATTTCCTATTGTCTAATACAGGCCAGCAGGAGACCCTTCCCAGCAGGCAAGCCCCTTGAGAAAACAGAGTCCAAGAAGGCACTTGCTGTCTTAAAATTTACCATTTCCCTTTACTCCCCACTTTCTTACTGGAGGACTGTGGCCAGAATGGACAGATTTATCTGTGTGTGATAATTTTTTTTTTTTAAATGATAGAGATGGATTAGTTCCTACAGTCCACAGGTCTGTCTTTCTACTCAAGGTTCAGATTCTTCAACAAAGTGAAAAAGCTTCCAATGGCAGTAAAAAAAAAGAAAAACCAAGCATTTAAATAATTTGAATATCAATGAAATAAAAATAGTTTATTTTTATTTATGGAAAAGAACTTGTTGATTCTTTTGGATTAAGTGAAAAATTCTGTGTAATTCTGTCCTGTAAGCATTTAACTTCATGCTGACTTTAAGGACTTACCCAGTAGAAATTGGATTATATGTGTAAGGAATCATAAGAGTCGGGAAATTGGAAATACCAATTTGAAAAGATAGAAGACAAGTGGCTAAGTTCTCTACAACTTTTCAAAGAGTAATATATATTTGAGTATGATTAAATTAGATATATATTAAAATCCCACACTTACTGAACATTCACTATGTGCTTTGTCTTGGGCTGTTTTCACATGTATTATTCCATTTAATTATTTTAACAGCAAATCAGTTATCCACCCACCCATCTACGCTTGCACGCATCTGCCATCTGTCCTTCCGCATACTGGTGTAACCGAATGGAATAAACCTAGTATTGATAGTAAGCAGAAAACTTAGAATTCTCTATCTCCTAGTCATAGTTAAGAAATGATAGTTGTCTAGAGGAAGGCTGATTTGAATGTCCGTTTCTATGAGTGGCTCCCTCTAAGTCCCATCTTCATTAACAGGTATCAAGGAAGAGTGCACACATTTGTAAGTTTTCCGTACTCCCAGAAGGGATATAAGACACTGCCTCCAGTAGATTTACTTCCCCCATCATACAGAGTCAGGAGGGAATCTGTCATCCGGGACTAAAACCTAGCTTCCCCAGACCCTGTTGCCTCTAAGGATGGGGGTCAGAAGAGACCCCCTCCACAATAGTCGTAGCCTTACCACACCGTCTGTCTTGAATTTACCAAGACTGTCTTCATTCTACTTGCCGGTAACGGGTATCTTATTCTGCCTTTCTTCCCTCTTTATGTTAGTTACTGTGACAGTGCTGGTGCATAGTATGCCCTCAGTCTGTATTTGTTTTTAAGATAAAATACTTAGTTTAAGCAGAAGTAACTCTTTTTTTTTTTTTCTTTTAGGTTTTATTATATGATCTTCGATCTGATAAGCCATTGCTAGTTAAGGATCACCATTATGGTCTGCCCATTAAGTCAGTTCATTTCCAGGAATCATTAGATTTAATTTTGTCTGCAGACTCTCGAATTATCAAAATGTGGAATAAGAACTCCGTAAGTACTTTTTGTTGAAAATACTTCCTCATTTGCTTATTTTCCTAATTCTCCTTTTCTTTCCATTGCCTTATTTTAGTTATGTGGGTTCTTGAGATAAAGGTACTGAGTATTTGCAAATTTAGTAGGAAATCAGTTATTTCAGGATAGATAGTATCTATACTCAGATAAAATAGTCATGATTGCTCTATTTCTGTTAAACAAGTTTTTCTGATTTGCAGAAACTGGCATATATATGTAGATGTTCAGTTAGAGAATAAAACATTTTTAAAAAAGTTGATCCATGAGAAATTCCCTTAGATCTTGAGGCGTTCTCACAATTTTAGGGAAGTTTTTATGAGCTATGGATTGTCTTTCCATGTCAGTATCATTATGCCTTCTAATTTCATCCCTTTTCCCCATCTCAAACAATTGAATTTTAAAGAAATAATACCTTTACAATAATTTCTTACAATAATTTTCTTGAAAATAATATTTTCTGGAGAATATCTAATATTCTCTTCCCTCAACTCCAAGCATTTGAAAAGTAACAATTAACCTATATTGCTGGTTTTAATCCACCTTCTGTTTTTCATTTTACATTTTAAAACTAGTGAAAGGTTACTTCATCAAATAAATTGGAAAAATGCATTCAGTCTTTGCATTTAGTTAATAAGAATTGAGCATCTTAGTCCAAAAAATGTACCACTGGTTTTTCTGTTTGTTTTTGAGATAAAGGGGGTGGAAGATCCATCAGCTTTAGCATTAGTTGCCAGAGGGCAAGTGTCTTTCTTTTCTGTGGGAGTTAAATGTGCTAGAGAGACTCGCATTCCAGTCCAACCACCTGTCAGAATCCCTGGCTTCTTGTACCATTACTTCCTTTTATTTCATTTTGCTAGCTCCCAGAGTATTGACCTCCTGAGCTAACTCTCTTTTTCCCCCGGGGCTGTTGCAGAGATCATAGTTACCCTCAAGATGTGTTTGGCCTCTCTCATAGCTCCTTATGACTCTATTTATATTAAGGAGAAAAGAATTTGCTTCCAGCTTTTCTAAATTCTTGTAAAAATTACCTTGGTGATTTCCCAAGAACCTCCAGTGCTGTTTGCATTTGTTGGCTTTGGATTTGAAAATTTTCTAGGGTTTTCCTAGGAAAATTTGTTCTATTTCTCTGGTGTCTTGGACCAGAATTTTCTCTGCTCTTTTCTGGCAATCCAAATTAATTTACTTTAAAATAATATTTATTGTTAATACCACAAATTTTTGTGTTTTAAAAACTCATAAAGTACTGATAAAGTAGAAGTTATAGTCGACCGTGCTTCTATCCTACTTCCCTCCCTAAAGGTAATAATGACTGTTAAATTTAGATATTTCTTGCAGGCCCTTTAACTGTTGCGTGGTTTGTTGTTGTTGTGTGCCGTGGAGTCAATTCCGATTCATAGCAATCTTATATGACAGAGTGGAACTGCCCCATAGGGTTTCCTAGGCTATAATCTTTATGGGAGCAGATGGGTAGGTCTTTTCTCCCTCCGAGCTGCTGGTGGGTTTGAACCACCAACTTCTTGGTTAGCAGCTGAGTACTTAACCATTGCACCACTGAGCTCTTTTAACTGTTGTGTAGTTTTTTATAATGTCACTCTGTGTTATTATTATTTTTATTTATATATATATATACTTTTTTATTGTACTTCAGGTGAAGGCTTACAGAACAGGTAGTTTCTCATGAAACAGTAGTACACATGTTCTTTTATGACATTGGTTAACAACCCCACAACAT
>NW_004443959.1:8317622-8333267 GCF_000243295.1 Trichechus manatus latirostris
TTTCTATTGTTAATTTCTACCTTGATGGCATTGTGGTCAGTCACTGTATTATTTAACTGTGGCATCTTTTCTCTTTTGTTCCTTGCTATTATAGCTCCTTTTCTCTACATTTTTCCCCCCTTCTCTCATTCCTATTTGATTGGAAACTTGAGGGGGAGGAGAGTTAGATGTGTGAATTTCATCATTTGTCTTGAATTAGGACTTAACTGCTGTTTTTAGTTGAGTGTGACATAACCATTTTCACTGTGCTTTATACTTCTTTTGCCACAGTTAGCCACACCCTGGGTCCCTGAGTGGTGCAAATGGTTAAATGCCCGACTATTATCCGAAAGGCCACAGCCTGGAAACCCCTGTGGAGCAGTTCTACTCTGCACACATGGGGTCCCCGTGAGTCAGAATCAGTTCAGTGGCAATAACAAAGCAGCACTCACAGCCTGGAATCAGTCTTCTGATAATGACTTATAATGCAAAAGCGAGTAGTAATTTTCATTATCAGCTCTTGAAATCATCTTGCTGTAATTGCTACAGTAAATTTTATTTTGGCATTTTGTTTCTTATGACTAAATACTTCTTGCTAACACCCAGGTTACTTGGTTTGGCTTGCCTTGCTTGTCTTGTATCTTTTCCTTCACCTTTCTCCACACCCATCTTCTTCTGTCTTTGTTTTCTTTTGCTTTCCCTCTCTTAATTTTTTAAAATTTAGTACATTTCTCCTACATTGAAAATAAACAAGTTTTATTTAGCTTTAACTACAAATATTTATTTATTTAGCTAGTAATATTTAGTAAAAAAAAAACTTACGTATTTATAGGATATTTTTTGTGTCAGTTATTTTATATCTATTATTTACTTGATTTTCCTCAAAACCTTGTGATACTGGCACAGGAGATATTGTCCTCATTTTACCATGTTGGCCACATCTCTTGGTGTTTTTGAGTACAGTTTAAGTAAGGTATTATATTTTACAGGTTATGAGTATTTTTCTTTTAAAAAGTTGATGCACAACTCTATTTTAAGCTTTATCCATTTCTACTATGAAGACATTTTCTTAAATCTTTATGTTTGTGTTTTTGGACAAGTCACCTCTCCTCTCTGGGCCTCAGTTTCCCCATCTCTACAATGAGAGCATTTGGTATATTGATAAGGTGAATTCTGTGAGATCCTTTTAAACTTAAATTCTGTTATTTCAGTTATGTGATTTTGTTTTTTTACATAGCAATAGTGATTAGGTTATGTCTTCAGTTTATTTTTCCTGTGTGACAATGCCAGAAGTAGTTTTCCTTTAATTATTTCAATGATTCCTTTTTTTGCTTACTCTGTAGGGAAAAATATTTACTTCCTTGGAGCCAGAACATGACATTAATGATGTCTGCCTGTATCCCAACTCAGGTATGCCTTATGTAGTAAATGAACATTTAATGGTAGGCTATACTTTATTGGATTTTAAACTCATTTTATTTTTTAAGACAGGGTTTGGCTTGGTCAGGACACTTAATTGGATATTGTATTTACTGGAAAAAATCAAGAGCAGGAAGTAGTGTGGATGATTCAGAAAATGGCACTCTTAATGACTCAGATCTCAGCCAGGCTAGTTATTAGTAGAAACTAGTAACAGTGTATAGGTAGGTGGCAGGTGAAATGCTATTTTAGTTTGTTCCTTAGCTCTTTTATGTGGTAAGTAATAGTGTGTGGAAATTGAGGTTAGGGATTGGAGAAGGCTGAAGTTGCCTAATAATATACAGTGGCTGATAAAGCCGTGGGCTTTGGTACATTCTATGTTGTACACTGTTCAGCAAATTATGTGACAGATTCTGAGATTTCACAGTACCTTCAAAGCAAATCTTTGAAGATTTGGGGATATAAGAGAAAAATGAGAGCAGTTCCTGCTGTGAATGAAGTACTCTGGGACAGCGCTACACAGATAATCTTGATAGAGGGATACAACGGACAACATGGACAGTTCCATCGTGTAGGTACAGACAACACTTCGACAGCGTGTTAGAGTGATTTCAACCAGAGCCAACTAGAAGAGATTATAGAGAAGGTTTTTATTTGCATCATGTTTTGAATGGTGAATGAGACTTGGTTAGATGGAGTTGAAGGATGAGGTGATCTACATGAGAGAGCAGTGCAAGGAAGAGCTAAAAGAATAGGCTACTTAGAGCTTGTTCGGAAACGGTGAGGAGCCTCATGTGACTGGAGTTCTGGTGGCTATAGGAAAGCTGAAGTGCAAATTAAGTGCGAAGGTAGGTAGTTGTGGAGAAACTCAGATGACCCGCTGAATTGTTTGGGCTTTATTTAGGGTCAGAGAGGACCTGCTTAGACTGTGCTTTAGGAAGGTAATTCTGCCACACTATAAAGGGTAGATTGGTTTTGAACTAAAATGATTAGGAATAGAGTAACACTATTAGCTGAAATAGGTAGTACAAGAGAGCAGGTTTGGAAAGAAAGCTTATGTTTTGTTTCTTGAACATTTTGAGTGTTAGGAGGTGATGGGACAGTGATGTGGCAGTATCTGGCAGAGGGTCTCAAACCTGGCAGCCCATAAGAATGACCTGGGAAGCTTTAAAAAAAATACAAATCCCTTGGCCTCATCCCAGATGTACTAACTCATACTGTTAAAGGTAGGGCCCAGAAATTGGTATTTTTAACAGGCTCCCCAAGTGATTGTTACGCCGCAAGCACTGCACTAATCCACCTGCGGTGCAGTAGTAAATTCGGGCTCAAGAGAAGTAGGTCAGCAGTATAAATTGTTGACACATGCAAATAGAGGTTATCGCAGAAGAAGTGGGAATGAATGAGATACTGATGGAGGAAGTGTGGAGTGAGACAAGAAAAAGGACCTGAGAGTTCATTTAGAGGGAGAATGAAGAGCCACCTGAGAAATTTAACAGTGACATAATGACAGTAAAAGAACCAGTAGTTTTTGAAGTGTAACAGAAGCCGAGAGAGGAGAGGTTCAATTGACATGGATCAGCAAGTATTAAATATTACAGAAGTTGAGGCAGGAAGCATAGAACTAAGATTTATTGAATGCTACAGGTGATGGGTGCTGTAATATAAATTTTTCATTTAATATTTTTAAAACCCTGTACAGTCAGTGGCAGAGCCCTGATGGCGCAGTGGTTAAGAGCTCGGCTGCTAACCAAAAGGTTGGCAGTTTGAATCCACCAATCTGCTCCTTGGAAATCCTGTGGGGCAGTTCCTCTTTGTCCAGTAGGGTCGCCATGAGTTGGAATCGACTCGATGGCAGCGGGTTTGGTTTTGGTTTTATAGTCAGTGGCACACTGCTTTTTCTTTTTCGTTTCTTCCTTCCTTCCTTTTTTTTGTTAGTAATTTGCCCAGGATCACACGTGTTCATGTGTGGCAGTGCTTAGTTCAGAACCCAGCCGTTCCTGATTCAGGAGCGCATGCTCTTTCCATTTTCTATCCTGCTTGCCTAAAAGAGAGGAGAAACTGTGGGCCTTGGGAATTAGCATTTCATTGGTGGTGGTAGAGAGGATTTTGTTTTAATGGTGGGGGTGAAGTCAGATTATGGTGGGCTGAGGAATTGCCGACGAGGATGCTGGGCTCCTAGTAGAAGGTATTGGAATGGTCTAAAATGAGGTCTGAGCTAAAGAATAAGGTGAGTAAAACCAGGTGGATTTAAGGTTGGAATAAAGGTGAAGAGCAGGTTTAGCTGCATTGAAGGAATGAGCTTGAAGGATGGCAGCTAGCAGATGGCAGATAGTGGTGAGAGAAAGAAATTCTAGTGCTGTACTCTCCAGCTACTAAGGCACTAGCCACACATGGCTGTTGAGAACCTGAAATGTGACTAGTTTGAATTGAGATGTGCTGTAAGTGTAAAATGCACACTAGATTTCAAAGATGTTGTATTAAAGAAAAGTAAAACAGCTCACTAATAATTTTTTATATTGATTACATGTTGAAATGATAATATTTGGACATACTGGGTTAAGTGAACTATATTAATATTTTACCTTTTTCTATTAATGTGGCTACTGGAAAATTTAAAACCACTTATGTGGTTCTTAAGATACTTCTTTTGGTCAGTGCTGGCCTAGACTTTGAGATCTTTAAGAGTTTTGGATGGTGGTGAGGTACAAGGTATTAATAGTTCTTGTGCTTGGCTCAGGTGGAGTGGGGGTTATGGAGCCTGGTAAGATGCCTTGATGTTTCCATTGCAACCAAGAATGCAGAGGGCCAGAGAGGCACTTGCTTCCGCTTCTGTTGACCTCCCTGGGTACGTGTGTACTGGGCTGCTGTGCCTATGCACTTGTTCTCCATTCCCTGAGAAGGGCTAGACATTGAACTCTATTTGTGGTCAGCTTTACATTTCTGACCTTTCAGGGTCGACTCTTGTGCATCCCCTGTCTGCTATCTTCAATGGACATAAACATCTATTAAATCCACAAAGTGTGAGACTGCTTGGCAAGAAAACTTCTTTCTGAAAATACTTGAGCTTTTCGCAAACTATAAAGAAACCCATTCTTAAAATTCCATCGATGAAGGTTGTTGGAATTATAAGGACTGACGAGAGTGAGGCTTATATGTATATTAGAAGGAAAGGGCTCTTGACCTAGATCACTACTGAGTCTGAGGCTTAAAATGCAGTTGAAAGGGTGCACATCATTCCATTAGTATCTCTGGAATACTAATTTTATTTTTTCCTCCTGGGTCTTAAAATCGAAAATGGTTTTATTTTCTCATGATAAAAATAATGCATGCTTCTTAATGAAAAAATTCAAAGGGTTTATTTCTGGGGAAAATATCCAGGACATTTATTTAACAGAGATCATTATGTTTATAATATTTCAATTGTGTAAGTATTTATAGTATTCTAATTTTAATAATTAATGCATAATAAATTAATTTTAAGAAAAAGTGTTTTGACAGTTTGGACAGAAAGTGTTCTTAACAATAACATTTTTAAAATAGTCTATACCAGGGATTGGCAAACTGTGATCTGTGGGCCAAATTCAGCCCACCACCTGTTTTTGTTTGGCCTATGAGCTAAGAAAGTTTTAAATATTTAAATGATTGAAAAAAAATCAAAAGAAGAATACTATTTTGTGACATGTGGAAATAATACCAAATTCAAATTTTAGTGTCTTTCATCATAAAGAAGGTTTTACACGAATACAGTCATATTCATTTATGTAATGTCTGTGGCTGCTTTTGCAAGACTACAGCAGAGTTGAGCAGTTGCCACAGCAGCCATTTGGCCCACAAAGCCTAAAATATTTACGACCTGGCTATTACAGAAAAAGTTTGCCAACTTCTGGTCTGTATTACTAATTTCATAGAAAAAAAAGATCTCTTTATCCCCAGTCTTCTCCCCTCCCCCTTCCCCTGTTGACAGCTTTATTGAGACATGTTTGACATACCATAAAATACGTCGATTAAAAGTGCATACTTCAGTAATTTATAGTATGTTCATAGAGTTGTACAACATCACCACAATCTAATTTTATAGCATTTCTGTCACCCCAAAAAGAAACCCCGTACACATTAGAATTCATTCTCCATTTTCTACCAACCTTCCCAACTCTAGGCAACCACTAATCTCCTCTCTGTCTATATGTTTTGCCTATTCTGGACATTTCACATAAATGGACTCATACAGTATGTAGCGTTTTGTGACGGGATTCTTTTATGAAGCATGTTTTCAAGTTTCATCCATGTTGTAGCATGCATCAGTACTTGTATGTACTTTTGAGTTGGACTTATTTCACTAAGTATAATGCATTTGAGATTCATGCATGTTGTTGCATGTGTAAATAGCTCATTTCTTGTTATTGCTGAGCAGTATTCTGCTGTTTGACTTGCACTTCAGTTTGTTCATTCACTCACTAGATAAACGACATTTAGGTTGTTTCTGATTTTTGTAGTTTTAAGAATAAAGATGCCATAAACGTTTAAACATACAGGTTTTGGTGTGAGCCTAAGTTTTAATACTCTAGTAATATGGTCATAATGGTAAGTATATGTTTAACATTGTAAGAAACTCTCAAAATGTTTTCTGAAGCAGCTATTCCACTTTGCTTTCCCACCAGCAGTATCTCAGCATCCCAGTTGCTCCACACCCTTTCTGTCACTTGGCATTGTCAGTTTGTTTTTTAAAATTCAGCCATTCTAATATGTGGGTAGAAGTCTCTCGTTGTAGTTTTTTTTTTTTTCCTCATTGTAGTTTTAATTTGCCTGTCTCTAATGACTAATGATGTTGAGTATCTTTTTAAGTACTTTCTTGCCATCTATATTTCTTCTTCGTTGAAGTGTCTGTCCAAATCCTTTACCCATTTTTATTAGGTTGCTTATTTTCTTATTGTTGAATTTTGAGAGTGCTTTATGTTGAGTTTTTAAAAATAAGAAAAAAATTTTTTGTAATTTTGTCATTTAACCATTTTTTAAAAAATTTTATCGTGTTTTAGGTGAAAGTTTGCAGCACAAATTAGTTTCTCATTCAAAAATTTATACACAAATTGTTTTGTGATGTTGGTTGCAGTTCCCCCAATGTGTCAGCACCTTCCCCCTTTTTCTTTGCACCCTGGGTTCTCCGTGTCCTTTTCATCCAGCTTTCCTGTCTTCTTGCCTTTGCTTTTGGGCAGGTGTTGCTCATTTGGTCTCTGTCTTAGTCATCTAGTGCTGCTATAACAAACACCACAAGTGGATGGTTTTAACGAAGAGAAGTTTATTTCCTCACAGTCAAAGTAAGCTAAAAGTCCAAATTCAGGGCGTCAGCTCCAGGGAAAGGCCTTTTCTCTCTGTCAGCCTTCTTCTCTTCCGTGTTCCCCTGGACTAGGAGCTTCTCTGCCCAGGGACCCCGGTCCAAAGGACGCGCTCTGCTCCCAGCCCTGCTTTCTTGATAGTATGAGGTCCCCCTGTCTCACTGCTGACTTCTGTCTTTTATATCTCAAGAGATTGCCTCAGGACACAATCCAGTCTTGTAAATTGAGTCCTCCCTCACTAACACAACTGCTGCCCATCCTCCGTCATTAACATCATAGAGGCAGGATTTACAACACACAGGAAAATCACACAATACCGGGAATCATGGCCCAGCCAAACTGATAACACACATTTTTTGGGGGACATAATTCAATCCATGACAGTCTCAAATACTTGATTGAACCACATTTTGTTTACGCATTCATCTACTGATGAATATTTAGTCTGTTTCCACCTTGTGGCTATTGTGAATAGTGCTACAGTGAACACTGATGTAAAAATATCTGTATTCCTGCTTTCAGTTCTTTTGGGCATATACCTAAAGTGGAATTGCTGAGTTATATGTTAATTCTATGTTTAGTTTTTTTTAGGAACTGCCAAGCTATTTTCCACAGCACCTGCATCATTTTACATTCCCACCAGCAATGCACAAGACTTTCAGTTTCTCCACATGCTCAGCAACACCTATTATTTTCCTTTTTTTTTTTTTTTTTAAAATAATAGCCATCCTATTGGGTATGAAGTAGTATCTCATTGTGGTTTTGATTTGCATTTCCATAATAACTGTGAGGTTGAGCATCATTTCATGTGCTTGTTGGCCATTTGTATATTTTTGGAGAAATGTCTGTTCAAGTCCTTTGCCCATTTTTTAATTGGGTTGTTTGTCTTTTTGTTGTTGAGTTGTAGTAGTTCTTTATATATTCTGTATATTAAACTCTTATCAGATACATGGTTACCAAATATTTTCTCCCATTCTCTAGGTGTCTCTTAACTTTCTTTATAAAGTCCTTTGATGCACAAATTGTTTAATTTTGATGTAAATCCAAATTATCTAATTTTTCTTCTGCGGCTTGTGTTCTTGGTGTCATACCTAAGCATCGGGTCAAAACAAGGTCTTAAAGCTTTACTCTTTTGTTTTCTTCTATAAATTTTATGGTTTAATTTCTTATATTTAGGTTGTTGATTCATTTTGAGTTACTTTTTGTATGTGGTGTGAAGTAGGGCTCCAACTTCATTCTTCTGCATATGGCTATCCAGTTGTTACAGCACCGTTTGTTGAAAGAGACTTTTCTTTTCCCATTAAATGGACTCGGCACCTTTGTCAAAAATCAGATGGCCATAGATGTAAAGATTTATTTCTGGACCCTCAATTCTCTTCCACTGGTCTGTATGTCTATCCTTATACCAGTACTGGAGCCTTGGTGGCATACTGGCTAAGAGCTCGCCTGCTAACAAAAAGATCAGCAGTTCAAATCCACCAGCAACTCCTTGGAAACCCTATGGTGGCAGTTCTGCCCTGTCCTGTAGGGTTGCTGTGAGTCGGAATTGACTTGACAGCAACAGGCTT
The DNA here is from genome assembly GCF_000243295.1 of Trichechus manatus latirostris. Classification (NCBI taxonomy): domain Eukaryota; kingdom Metazoa; phylum Chordata; class Mammalia; order Sirenia; family Trichechidae; genus Trichechus; species Trichechus manatus. The sequence goes on from NW_004443959.1 coordinate 8,325,919, forward strand.
TATACCAGTTCTACACTGTTTTGATTACTGTAGCTTTATAGTACGTTTTGAGATTGGGAAGTGTGAGCCCTCCTACTTTGTTCTTCTTCAGGATGTTTTGACTATTCAGGGTCCTTTGCAGTTCCATGTAAGTTATGAGGATTGGCTTTTCCATTTCTGCAAAAAAAAAAAAAAGTTGAAATTTTGATAGGGATTGCATTGAATTTGTAGATCACTTTGGGTAGTATTGACATCTTAGTATTAAGTCTTCCAATCCATGAGCACTATGTCTTTCCATTTATTTAGGTCTTTAGTTTCTTTCGGAGCCCTGGTAGCACAGTGGTTAAGAGTTTGGCTGCTAACCAAAAGGTCAGCAGTTCAAATCCACCAGCTGCTCCTTGGAAACCCTATGGGGCAGTTCTGCTCACTATGAGTCGAAATCAACTCGACGGCAACAGGTTTGGTTTTTCAGCAGTATTTTATACTTTTCATTGTACAAATCTTTCACTTCCTTGATTAAATTTATTCCTAGGTATTTTGTTCTTTTAAATGTTATTGTAAATTAATTTTTTTTTAACTTCCTTTTCAGCTTGTTCCTTGCTAATATATAGAAACACAACTGATTTTTATGTGTTAATCTTGTAATCCCCAGAATTTTATTAAGAAAAATTTGAAACATACAGGAAAGTTGAAAGACTAGTAGTGTGATCATCTTTTTATCCTCTACCTAGAGTCAACATTTGTTGACTATTTTGCTGTATTTGCTATATATACATATATGTACATACACACACACACACACACACACACACACCCCACATATACATATTGTGGGGGTGGTGGAATGTGGACATGGTGGTACCTTACCTCTATCTAATTCAGCATTTATCTCACAAAAATAAAGACATTCTTTTATAAAGTGCCATTATCATTGAGTCCCTGGCTGGTGCAAATGGTTAACACACTCGGCTGCTTACTGAAAGGTTGGAGGTTCCAGTCCACCAAGAGGGGCCTCGGAAGAAAGGCCTGGTGATCTGCTTCCGAAAATTTAGTCATTGAAAATGTTATGGAGCACAGTTCTACTCTGACACACATGGGGCTGCCATGAGCCAGAACTGACTTGATGGCAACTTGTAACAGGTACTTATCACACCTAATAAAATTAGCAATAATTTGCTAATAAAATTATATCCAGTTCATTTTCAATTGCCCCTAAAATGCCTTTTTAAAGCCCTCTTTTGGGACTAGGATATAAACAAGGTTATTCATTATATTTAGTAGTTATGTCTCTTTAGTTTCTTTTAAAGCAGAGTAGTATCCCTATCTTTTTTTTTTTTCTTTCTCTGTGACAATGACTTTTCTAAGATCAGGACAGTAGTCTTGTATAATGTCCCTCATTCTGGATTTGTGTGATTGTTTCTCCTAGTGTCATTGAACTTGCTCCTCCAGCCCCAGTAGTTTTTCTAAAATAGAAGTGAAGTCTAAAGGTTTGGTTAACCTTAGGTTAAGTATTGTGGACAAGAACAATTCATAGGAATGCTGGGTCCTTCATGTCAGATCCCAACATGTCAGGTCATCCCAGTATCAGTGATGATCAGTTAGATCAATTTAAGATGATGCCCACCATCTCTCTTCATTATAAAGTTAGGGAGCCCTGGTAGGTTTCTTTTTTTTTTTCCCCCATAAAATTTTATTTTCTGGAAAGTAAAATTTTTAACGATGTTTTGGAAAGAGGAATGACTTTTATTGTCAAAAAACTTATAAGAGGATAATCAAACATGCAAAACCTAGCTAAATAAATTATTTTATAAGATAGTAAGCGCAGGAAGACAAATACCCCACAGCTTCTTTGCAGTTTGGATCTGAGCATAGTTGATTCATATGCTTTGCTATCTTTACCTTACTATACCACACCTTTTTCCTTTAATGCTACTCTTTATATTTTCTGCTTAATCATTATGAGATTAATCATATTTGAGAAAAGCTAAAACATTCTCCTTTTTTTATCTTCTCGCTTACTCATTTTGGACTAAAGCCTAATCATGATTATTGTTGTGTAATATTTTTCTAATAACAAGACTGCTCAGATTATTGAGAAATGATTCCATCTTCCTGGCTCATTTTATGGTCCTGCTTTTGTTCATTCAGTCATTTATTCAGCATGTATACATCGAGCAACTGTTCCTTGTAGGGTATGGCACGTAAAGAGGTAGCATGAGTATAAGACTTTAGCATGCATTGGATTCATGTGGGGAGCTTGTTAACCATTTCATGAGCCATGGGATATATGGTATCCCACCCACTTTTTCCAGCTCCCAGGTTTCTTGGGACTCTGCTTTTCCTGCTAAAAGTATTTGCTGCCCTTCTGTGGGGACTTGTGTAATGGTGAAAGGTGAAAGAAACGTTCATTGAGGCAAAATAGCTGGGGTATCAGCCTTAAATGTAAGGTAGTGCATCCAGGAAGTGTGATTGGATAAAATTTTTGTCTCTTTTGTCTTTTATACAGCTAGATAAGTCTTGTAAGCATATTTATGGTTTCCTTGTGATAGTTAGGGAGCCCTGGGGTGTGTGTGTGTGTGTGTGTGTGTGTGTGTGTGTGTGTGTGTGTGTGTCACAGTACATCCTGCTACCCATGACCAATGAGACAGATGGGCACCCACTAATCATGGTGCCCGAGAATCCCTCCAAGGTTTTGTGGGAACCATGTATTCCGAAATAATATTTCTCAAAATCCATATTACCAACCAAAAATTTAAAAACGCACTCCATGACTCAGCTTGCTTCCATTAATGAAAACACCTGGTATGAAAAAAAAACAAAAAAAAAACGTTAAAAGCAGACAACAGTAGGGTCTTGAAAGGGTTTTAAGCATAGGTACGTCTGAGCCTCATCCCAGACCTGTGGAATTAGGAACGGTGGTTTCATCACTATCCAAGTTTAGTTATCTAGTGCTGCTATAACAGAAATACCACAAATGGGTGGCTTTAACAAACGAATTTATTTTCTCACAGTTTAGGAGGCTAGAAGTTCAAATTCAGAGCACTGGCTCTAGGGGAAAGCTTTCTCTTTCTGTTGGCTCTGGAGGAAGGTCCTTGTCTCTTTTAGCTTCTGCTCCTGGACAGTCTCATGAGGCTTGACGTCTCTCTTTCCCCATCTCTGCTTCATAGCTTACTTGCTTTAATCTCTTTTATATCTCAAAAGAGATTGACTCAAGACACACCCTATGCTAATCCAGTCTAATTAACGTAACAAAGACAACCATTTCCAAATCGGATTATAACCACAGACATAGAGGTTAGGATTTACAACACATATTTAGAGGGAACACAGTTCAATCCATAACACTTACTTTGAATTTCTGTACTTATTTTATGGACTGGTAACAGTGTAGAGGCTGGCCCTTGGACCACACTTTGAGGAGTACTGCTTTAGAGCAGTGTTTCTGATTTTAGTCTGCGCTTCGGTGAGTGCTTTAGCTCGCTAAGCAGATACAGGTGAGTATTTGTATGCGCATGTTTCTGGGAGGGTATTGTTTTATCAAATTCTCTTTTCACTGGTTTGATTGTACAGGACTAGTTCATATGTGATATGTTCTTTTGACTCTAGGTGCTGATTATCTTTTCCTTCTCTTTTAAAATGACATTTTTATTGTTGAAACAATAAACAAGAACATTAAGGGACATTTAAAGGAAAAAACCGTCTATATTTCCATAGTGTCTTCACAAGTACTATGATCATACTCATTTCCCTGTATTTTGTGTTTTTATCTTGTGTTCATTTGTTTTCAATTGTACTCATACTGTGTATATAACTGTCTTTTGCTTTTCAGTTTGACATTATGTTAAAAATATTTTTCATGTTGCTGTAACCCTAAAACCGAACCCATTGCTGTCAGGTCAGTTCCTACTCATAGTGACCCTATAGGACAGAGTAGAACTGCCCCATAGAGTTTCCAAGGCAGTAATCTTTATGGAAGCAGACTGCCACATCTTTCTCCCGTGGAGCAGCTAATGGATTCGAACAGCTGATGTTTTGGTTAGCAGCTGAGTGCTAAACAACTGCACCACCAGTGCTTTCATGTTGCTATATCATGTTTATATTGACCCTGTTTAATAGTTTACTATTTGATCATGTGAGAAGTATTTTAATTTTACCTTAGTTGTTGTTGGAACTTTAGAGTCACATGTTGGGCTTTGGAGTTAGCCAGATCAGTAGAATGTCAGCTGCTCCGTTTTCTTACCTATGTGGTGACCTTGAGCAAATTATTTAACTTTCTGAAGCTATTTTCTTACCTGTAAATTTAAAGTGCCTGGCACTTTACACACCATAAATGTTTGCTTTCTCTTGCCTTTGATCATCTTAATTTCTGCTGAACTAAGTCTTTCTTTCAGTGGTTTCATTTTCTGTTTCTACTTGTTATAGATACTTAATACTCCTTGGGCTTTGTGAGGTTGTGAGGTTCTTATTCATACTTGAATAATTGAATTGGTTTCGATGGTGGCCCTCCCCACTTTGGTTTGGTAGTAGATCAGGTTGTATCATTAGGTAACACTTGGCCAAGTCAGATCCTACCCCACTGTATAAAACAATCTAGCTGAGTCCATTCCGAATTCTTTTGTGTACTCAGATTACTGTCTTTTCTGTGGCTTGTTTGATAGCTGTAGTTGTGTTTCCTTGTGGAATGTTCATTTGAATGAGCCAGTGAAGTTTGGCTGAGGAGATGTCTTTGTCAGGGACTGTCTTTTTGGTTAAAATATATGTCTTCTGTCCTCAAAACTTTTTCTCTGGTTATATCTAAAGGCATTTGGGAAGCTTTGGCAGTACTGTTAGTGAAAATTTGGGACGAGGCACAATCAATAGAAATTGCTTCCTTCCATCATTGCCTCAGGGAACATGTTTCTGTGACCAGAAAAGTGCTGAAATTAAAAGATTTTATAGGTGCTACAAGCTGTGAAATAAGCTGCGATTTTTGTTTTGCTCTGACTTAGAGATCAGGGCTTCGAACCAGTTCATTCTGGTTCGAACCCCTACTGAGACTTTGTATTTCCACCCGAAATATGTTGAACCAGAATCCACATTTTAACAAGATCGCCAGGTAGTTCTTCTGTATGATACATTTTGAGAACCACTGCTCTATTAGTGGTTCTCAGAACTGGTCCATAAACAGCAGCGTTAGCATCACCTGGGAACTTGTTAGAAATGCAAATTCTCAGCAGGGGTTTGAACGGGAACAAACTGATTCGAAGCCCTGTTACAGATATATTCTTGCTTTTCTAGACTTGACTAAGTGCTTTTAGATGTTTGTTTTTGGTGAACTGTTGGTTCCCTGTTCAGGGTTATCGCATACTTTTGTGATATTTGCAAGATGTGTCTCTGCTGAGATATAATTGAATTCTTGCTTTCTGATTGGGTGTTAATTAACTTAATTAGTCTCAGCATTTCATTTCTGTAACAGTTTAAAACGCTTTTCAAATCTTTTATATTACGAAGGAGGAGCAGCAAAAAATATTTTTAAAAATACAGAATCAAATCATTGCCCTTAACATTTGGTTGTGTTTAATCATGATTATGTGATCTGATAATCCAGATGTCTTTCCTCTAAGGATTCCTCTATCATATTTTACAAAAACATTTTTTTAAATAATATAATTTGATCTGTGAAAGTATTTAAAAATAAGAGCTTGAGTTTGAATTTTAGCTTTAAAATTCACTAGCTCTGTGACAGTGACACTCTCTTTACGCTCTTATTTTTCTGATCTGTAAAATAGGGATGGTGCTATTTCTTACTTAGAGGGTTATTGAATGTTTACTAAGTTAATTCCTGTGAAAGTGCTCAGTAAATCATAAAAGTCCTGCCCAAATGTTTACTGATTTCGATTCAATTTAAAATGCGTCAGTCTGGAGCTGAGGTATGATTGGCCTTGGCAGTTGCCTATTGCCATGTCATCTGTTTAAAGAGACTTTCCAGGGTAGTAGGTTACAAATGTGGCTGAAAAAAGAGAAGAAACTTGACACATGTAAATACTTTGGTACTAAATAGTTTAGTACTTCAAAAGAATAACATTCATACGTTACTGTTGCTACCGGGGTTATATGGAAAACCTTTATTGAATGCCAGAAAATTGTGCCTTAATTGAGTTTTGCTTTCTTATGCTGATCCCAAGGATACTAAATTATTCACTCCCTTGATTGGTTCAGTCTGTTAAAGCTCCCCTATGAGTAAATTATTTTATTACAGTAAAGACTATTGGATTCCATCTAGGTCTTTTCTGGTGTAGCCACACGTAGCATTCTCCTTATGTCACTTTGTTTTCAATTTAAGTGTGAAGTTGAACTTTAGAATTTTAGGGAGGTGGACTCTCCTTAACCACTGTAAGTCTCCAGTTATGAAAACTCTTCATATTTATGATGGTACTCAGTGAAACAGTTCAGCTATGTGTGTATTTAAAAAAAAATTGTTTTGATTGGTGTTGACTTTCTGTGGTTTCAGGACAGTGATATGTTGTTGAAAGCACTTTGACATTTTTTGTTGTTGTTGATAGTGAAATGAAAGGTGTTCAAACAGTAAATTAGGAGCTACTTTGCTATGACATTTTGTAGAAAATGCTTTACCTTGGTTCTTTGATTCCTGATTAACAGAAGGAAGACTTTCTTCTTAACTTCCTTTTTATAATAAATAAATAAAGGCTCTTGGGATATTTTGGCACTGAAACTACATTTTATCTACATACCTGAACTTAAAACTTTCCCCCTTAAAAATGATGGCAAACTTTATGGAGATTTGAGAATTTTATGGTGGGCGCCTACTCCTTTGTTTAACTAGTGCAACCTGAGCATTCTGCAGATAGGAAAGTTGGCATTTCTGATGGCTTGATGATTTGCTTAAGGTCCCACTCGTCTAGGAGAGTCAGGGTCTGAAGCCCAGGGCTTGACTCCTGGGGCACTTGCAGTCTGTGGTCTTCTGCTGTGGGCTGTGTACTGAGCCCTTTTTTCCTTACACATTTGAAAATGTAAGACGAACAAAAGGGCACTTTCCTTTTCCCCATGTGTTTACCTTTTTCATTGTGTTTATTTTTAGGAATGCTTTTTACTGCCAATGAAACCCCCAAGATGGGCATTTATTACCTTCCGGTAAGTAATACAAATAGGAGTCATGATTAAAATGGGACAAGCAAAGATGGTTTATTTTTATTGTTTCCCATACAAAAATTTATCCATACATTGTTATGTGACCCTAATTGCTCTCCTTATACTGTGACAGCACACTCCTCCTTTCCACCGATTCCCCATGTCCATTCAACCAGCTCCAATCCTCTCTGCCTTCCCATCTCACCTCCGGACAGAAGCTGCCCGTTTAGTCTCTTGTATCT
>NW_004443959.1:8333367-8358067 GCF_000243295.1 Trichechus manatus latirostris
AGAGGCACACTCCTCACGGGTATCACTTTATGTCCCACAGTCCAGTCCAATCCCTGTCTGAAGAGTTGGCCTCAGAAATTATTTTAGTTCTGGGCTGATAGAGAATCCAGGGGCCATGCTTTCCGGGGTTCCTCCAATCTCAGTCAGACCATTAAGTCTGGTCTTCTTACTAGAATTTGAGTTCTACACCCCACCTTTCTCCTGCTCCATCAGGGACTCTCTGTTGTGTTTCCTGTCAGGGCAATCATTGGTGGTAGCTGGGCACCATCTAGTTCTTCTGGTCTGAAGCTGATGAAGTCTCTGGTTTATGTGGCCCTTTCTGTCTCTTGGGCTAATACTTTCCTTGCATCTTAGGTGTTCTTCATTTTCCTTTACTCCAGGTGGTTGGGACCAATTGATGCACCTTACATGGCTGCTTGCAAGCTTTTAAGACCCCAGACGCCACTCAGATGGTTTATTTTTAAATTGAATGTATGGACGGAGTTTGGGTCTGCATGTGGCTTTGTAAATTAAACACAGAGGACTAACTCATAGGTTGAGTTTGCTTCCTGGAACCAGTAAAATAATACTTAAGACTGATATGTAAACATTGCTTTATGGGAAACTCGTTAATATCATGTTAAAATATTAGAAATCAGTCTTCATTCTTCAGATTTTACATCTGTTTTGTTTCCAAGAATTTCACAATCTTAAACTTTCAGATATTAGTGATCACACGAGGCCTGTCTAACTCTAAGATAAAAAGCTAATACTATTCGAGTCTTTGTAGTTGTTTACTGTTTCTTTTAAAATGAGTTACGTATAAAAGAAACTCTCTTAGATTGACATGATCAGTGATGGCATGTATTTTATAACCTTGTCCTTTTTATTTTTCGTTTGAGAATCCTTTCAGTGCCAAAAGCTTCCCCTTTTAGTTTATAATAAGGAGCCCTGGGGCGTGGTTAAAGTGATCGACTGCTAACCGAAAGGATAGTGGTTCGAAACCCCCAGCAGCTCCTTGAGAGAAAGATGTGGCAGTCTGCTTCCATAGAGATTTACAGCCTTGGATATTCTGAGATCGCTATGAGTCAGCGTCAGTTTGATGGCATTGAGTTTGGTTTATAATAGGAAAGAAACACAGGGATATGTGATCTCCTAATCAGGAAAGCACTTAGTTCAAAGTTAGTATTAGATTGCTTTATTCAGCAAACATCTCCCTTAGCTGAGAGTTTTAGGGGAAGAGAGTGGGAGGTGAGGAGTGTTGAAGATCAGGGTTTTAGGGAAGTGGACTCTGCTTGACCACTGTAAGCCTCCAGTTATGAAATTTCTTCATATTTATGGTGGTTCTCTATGACATAGTTCAACCGTATGTATATTTCCAAAAAAGTGTTTTGGTTGATGTTGACTTTCTGTGGTTCCCGGACACTGATACGTTGTGGAAAGCACCCTGAGATATTTCCTTTGGTTGGTAGTGACAGCAAGCTTGACAGTTTTCCTAAGTTGTCATTTGTCCCTGATTCTCACAGATAGCTGCTTCTGTATTCATATCAATTTATCTATCCATCTTTCTCTGTATTCATTTGTTTAATAACTATTTATTGATTGTATCAACTGTGTGTCAGGCACAATGCTGTGTGCTGGCAGTATAACAGTGTACAGGGTACTGCTCTGTCCTCAAGGAGTTTATAGGTAGGGACTAAAACAAGGAGCTCGGCAATTTAAATTACATGTAATAAAGGCTACAATAGAGGTCAGGAATGGTACTTTGAAAGGGTACTAGGAGTAGAGACATTTAACCCAGTGGTGGAAGTGTGGAGCATAGTCTTAGAGAAAACTTCCCAGAGGAAGTGACTTCTAAGATGAGACCTGAAGGATAATTATGTGTACTAGATGAAGTGGGTAAAGGTGGAGGGGAGTGCAGAGTGGGAGAAGGGCCTTGGAAGTAGAGGGACTAGTGTGTGCAAAGATCAGGGAGAAAGTAATTCCTGTGGCTGAGCGTTAGAGAGGGAGAGCGATGAAGGGTTAAGATATAAGGCTGAAGGGATACTCAGGAGCCAGATTGTGAAGGATCTTATAAGCCAGGTGTGGGAATGTAGGTCAGAGTCTTTGAAAAGTTTTAAGCAGGGGAGTGATATAATCAGATTTGCATTTTGGAAAGATGTCTTTGGCAGCCACAAGGAGAAAGGAGTAGATAGGATCTAATCAGGAAGCAACAAGAGCTGGCTGTGTGGCAGTCTATAAGAGCAATGATAGTGGTTTGTGTTTCCTGTGCCAGGCCTCCCTTTTTAGTCATAGTGGCTCTCTTGGGTTCTGGGATAATGTGAGAGATATGTAATCTGCTGGCAGTAATTTCAGAGGGGTTGTTATCCTTGAATTGTCAGACAGGCTTGTCTCAGATATGTTCGTTGAGTAGCTAAGACTTGTAAAGACCACAAGAAATGCCTTGTCTTAGTCCAGTATTACGTAGTCTTTCCCCAGTTTCAGCCTGTTTTGCAAACACTGTCAAGAGAGGCAGAATGAATCACCTTGCCCCTGTACCCTTACCTCCTGTTGTGGGAGGAGTCTCTTTTCACCTTCCTTGTAGGAGTGAATACTATCTTTAGAACTTCAACAACTGTTTATAAGATGCCAGTGCTTGGATTTTGGATCCCTTTCCCATGCCAAAAGTGTCCTACCCCGAATGACAGGAATAGTATTCACGAAAACACATCTGGGTGCTTAGTTTTAAAGTACAACCTCTGATACCACTGAGAGTATACAGCCAGACTTTCAGATTGACTTGAAAAATTAATAATAACTGCAGTCTTCCTTGTTCAAAGGGGAAAGCAGTATATAGAATCAAATAATGGGAAGGTGAAAAGTACTCTTCAAGATAGCAGGAGCTCATCTCAGTAGATGAGTGAATGCAAGCTGCAGAGCTTCATTGTGTGGAGGTGGGGAGGGGGTGGTTCTGAATACTCTTCCAGTGAAGCCATCTTCCCAGTGGTAGAACAAATAAAATTGGAAGGATTTTTAGATTTGTAAGATCAACTTTGTAATTAATTGAATGTGGGGAGTAAGGAAGAAGAAAGACTCGGATGACACCCCAGTTTCTGCTGGGGCAAATGTGCAGATCCAGATGTCATTCCTGAAGTCTAGGAAGATACGACTTATTAACATAACAAAGAAGACCTTCCCCCTAAAGAGGATTCTGTCCACAGATATAGGGGTTAAGACTTCAGCATGTCTTTTTGGGAACACAGTTCAAGTCAATTATAAATATTGACTCCAATTCAAATTACCTTGAAACATTTTTAGTTATCGCTGTTATATTTCATGATTTGGCTTGTGACATTTATATATCTTAGAACTGTAAGAGACTTCATTTATTCACTTCTAATTCTCTGAGTCAGTTTCTTAGGGTGAGCTTTTTGTTCCAAGTAATGGGGACCTTAATTAGCATGAATGAGAGGGGCCAGGTAATAAGGTGGTGAGAAGCTATTTTTTGACAGATTTTAGCTTACCTTGTAATACCTTTTTAGTTTCAACTTTGTAACTCAGATTTAACAGAAATCTGAGAGAAAAAATCTACAGAGACCGACCGCTCCCAGGTGGCTGTGCATGTGGGGACAGTGAGAACATAAGTTATTCTTGTTAAGCTAAGCATTATGCTGAAACTTGTACCTAAGTGTTCCTTCCTGACCTACCTTTCTGCCCTGCTGGTGTTTCACTGAGTGATGTTTAATAGCGCCACTTGTCTTTACTTGGAAGCTGCCTCTTTGTAATACTCCTTCAAAGCAAAAAGAGAGCCCAGGGGTCTGAAAGCCTGCCATTTTTCGTAAGATTTTATCAAACTTACAGAGCTGACATTTGGCACAAAGGCTTATTTGAGGCACTGTAGAGTCATAGAAGTGTGTGCTTAATGCATAATTCCTGCCAAAATTAGGAGGTCTGTACAGTGATTTTTAATAACATAAATCAGGTATGAATGCTTCCCCCCCCCCTTTGAGACTGTGCTAAAAATGAAGACAACTTAATGTTCTTTTAGCTTATTAAAATTTGCCTCTTTCTATCTGATGCCATCTTTCTTAAATACTTGAAATCTTTATAGACTAAATGCAGTTCCTGTTTTATACTGTTCTTTGCCACATATATCCCTATAGCTAACTAAGTCCCTTATAACCAAATGGCTCTTGGTAACAGAATTTCCCCAGACCTTGCCCTGTTTTCTTAATGCTCTCCTTTCTTTGCTCTCAGAGATCAGGTTCTGTTGTTTTGTTTGTTTGTGTGCTTGTTTTTTAATTCCAGGGTTTAATAAAAGTGCAGCTTCAGAGGCTAATGCCAGGGATAGTTTTTCAAGTTTGGTTTTCCTTAGATATGTAATTTAATCTTAGGTTAGTTCTTTATAATTAACACTTTTGATGACTATGTGGACTGCAGAGGGAATCCAAGTCCCCTGTGGCACGCAGCCTGAAACCCAATGTGTTTAATATTGTTTCTGTTGGAAATATTCCTGAGTTCCAAGCCCCGTGTATCAGTAAGCTCCTGAAACAACTCATTACTTTATAGTTGATTGCTGGTGTGCCTGGTAGTACGGGTATGTAAACTTGAGGAAAGTATATTCAGTATTTGTTTAGGAAGCTATTTGATTTAGAAAAATAAAAGTATCTCAGTTAATTAAAGGTGAGTGATTATTTTAGTTTTTGTTTTTGGAAACATGTTGTTGCTGTTAGGTGCCATTGAGTTGGTTCTGACTCATAGTGACACTATAGGACAGAGTAGAACCACCCTATAGGTTTCCAAGGAGCGAGTGGTAGATTGGAACTGCCTACCTTTTTGGTTAGCCGTAGTTTGCAATGGCTCTTAACCACTGCACCACCAGGGTGCCTTTGGAAACGTAAGTAAATTTAAGCAGGTATGAAAATTAAATGCAGTGTCACTGAATCCAACTTTGAATCTTGGCCGTTAGCTGTTTTATTTTAAAACATTTTCTTAGGGGAAGAAAATCTACATTTTTAAAATAAAAATGTGTTGATTATTTAAACTAAATCAACAAACCATGTTAATTAAATATTTTGATATTTACTGTTTAATTTAAAATCATATCTTAAATTTGGAAAGTACATTTACAGCCAAAGTATATGCAAATGAGACATAAAGGTTTATATTTAACCAAACCCTGGTTGTGTAGTGGTTAAGAGTTCGAGTGCTAACCAAAAGGTTGGCAGTTCAAATCCACCAGGCGCTCCCTTGGAAACCCTGTGGGGCAGTTCTACTATGTCCTATAGGGTTGCTATAAGTCAGAATCAACTCGACGGCAGTGGGTTTGGTTTTTTTTTAGTGCCATTGTTTCTATTAGGAAATACCGCTTGAACTTATCCAACATAATTCATAAAATTCACAAAACCCTCTCTTTGCAAATAGAGATGACCGGGTATTAAGAGGGTCAAAACCTCAAAAATATTCGCTTCACTTGATTATAAAATACACATACACAGATACACACAGAGGCATGCAAAGCCAAAGGTAATGCAGAAAATTTTAAGCAGCTAAATTTTGTGAAATGTCAATAAAAGGTTTAGTTTAATGAATGCCTTTAAGTCTCAACTTCAGTGGGTTATCACATTCACGAACTTGAAAAGTTTTGCAACAGAGCCCATCTTCTGCTATCATTGTTGGATTCCTTTGCTTTTGTCTTCCTTTGGGTTTAGTCACTGGTTTAGGTCCAGCACCTGTGTTGCAGCACCCATGGAGACAACAGGTCAGTAAGTGTTGGATAGTTTTGGTGGTGGTCATGGGGGCAATTTTGAAATAACTTAGTTGTAGCATGTGGAAGTCTGTTGTAGAGAATTAGCATGGAAAATTTTGTAGTAAATTATAGATAATTGCATTTGGGCAATTTTTTTGTTGTTCGATAAAGAATTAAAATGGGTAGCGTTAGTTTTTTCGTTAGTATTTTTTTCTTCTCTAAGAGCTTTTGTGACAAAAATATAAAGACATTTAAGTCTGTGGTGAATTGAATTTGTTAGTCCAGTTCTAAACTCAACCACTCTGTAAAATTGTGTGTCATAGAGGTGTTTTATGGATACTTTTTGGTCATCCCTATGTAGCCTCCCTCATAGATGGCACCTTTTTTGAAGTCCAGTATTCCACATATTACCGTACTGCTCTGATTGTGTTTTGGCATAATTCTCTAGAGGGCTTAAGAACATAGATGGCCATATAATGCTTTCTAACAACCATCCCTTACTTCACCTCCCAAGAAGATAGTATCAGCTATCCCACTTGTAAATACGTTGTTTTAGTTTAGCATTAGGATTGACAATATCTTGAAAATCAGTGTCTAAAATTCTTAAAACAGATAACTCCTTGGCTCTTTTGCCTTTTACTATTTTTATTTTTCCTCTTCCTGTGTTATAAAAGTAAACGTAGGAGACCTAACAAGTGTTTTTTTTTATCCAGCAAGATGTTCAGTAGGACACTGTGCCAGGTACCAGGTATCTTGCGTAAAACGGATCTTATTCCTGCCCTTGTGAGCTTAGAATCTTGGGGGCTGGGCTGGTGATAACAAATAAACAAACCAGTATATAATTGTGAATTGTTGTAAGTGCTGTAAAGGAAAGGAATGAGATGCAGTGGCAGAAGAATCTGCTTAGGATAGTCAAGGGATCAGGCAGCTTTTTATCAATCTCTTTTTTATATATTGTCTTATCTTCTTCATTTTAATTTTAAAAACTTGGTCTTTGTTTTGTGATCTCAGTACCCACCTGGGGCAAAATGGTGAATGATGATGGTTTCCCACAATCTCTAGAAACAAAATGAACAGCAGAGAGAATATTGACCTATAGAGAAGGTACTACTTTCCCGCGGGGAGTTAGTTAGACAGAGTCAGGCTTCCTTTCTCCTTTAATACACATCTCATATACAGATCACCTTACTTTATCTCTAAGCAGCATTTGACGCAGTTGAGAGGCCTCCTTTAAGCACTGTGCCTAGCTTCTAGAACACCACATTCTCCTGATTTTCCTCCTGTTGTCTAGTTGGCTCTTCCAAGTCTTCTTTGCCGTCTCCTTCCCTTAGGCTTGGGCCTCAGCTCTCTGCCCTTGACCTCTAAGTGTTAGTGAACCCTAGGGTTTAGTCCTTGTCTCTTCTCTATTTATGTTCTCTCTCTAGGGAACCCATCCCATCTGTCCCTAGGCTTTATGTGACACCTGCATGCTGGTGACTTCCACATTTATATTGTCAGTCCTCCCCTCATCTCTGAGTGACAGAATTATGTCTCTACCAGTGTACTTGACTTCTCCATTTGGCTCTCTAATAGGCATATTTAATGTGTCCAAAGCAAAACTCTTGATCCTAGGTCCTTGCCCCCACCCCAAGCCTACCAGGCTTTTCCGTTTTGTAAGGACACCATCATCCACCCAGTTATCTAGGCCAGAGCACTCCACATCACACCTCCTCATCCAGTCTGCAGATGGGTCAACTGGACTAATCATTCTCTGTGGAAGAAAGACTTGGCAATCTGCTTCTGTAAATATTACAGCCAAGAAAACCCTATGGGGCAGTTCTACTCTGAGTCGGAATCGACTTGATGGCACCCAACAACAATAATCTTTATGGAAGCAGATTGCCATGCCTTTCCTCCTAAGAGCCACTGGATGAGTTCGAACCACCAACCTTTAGGTTAGTAGTTGAGGGTGAACTACTTGTGGGACCTTAACTCAGTATGTTTTTGTAAATGAAGTTTTATTAGAACGTAGCTGGGCCCACTGCATTAGGAATCCCTGGGTGGTGCAAGTGGTTAAGTACTCACCTACTAGCCAAAAGGTTAGTGGTTTGAACCTACCCATAGGCACCTTGGAAGACAGGCCTGGCAAATGGCTACCAAAAGGTCACAGCCTTGAGAACCCTACGAAGCAGTTTTACTCTGTAACACATGGGGTCGCCATTAGTTGGAATCAACGAGATGGCAGCTAACAACGACAACTGCATTCTCATTACAACGGCAGAGTGGAGTGACTGTGACAGAAACCATCCGGCCTGCAGCCTAAAATAGCAATCTGGCCCTTTAAAAAAAAATTTGCTGACCCCTACTCTAGACTAGGAGCCCTGGTGGCACGTGGTTAAGAGCTCAGCTGCTAACCAAAAGGTCAGCGGTTTGAATCCACCAGCTGCTCCTATAGGGTTGTTATGAGTCAGAATCGACTCAATGAGTTTTACTCTAGACTATACCATGTTTTCTGTTGAAGCATGAAAATTTTCCTACATTTATTTACCTACTTATGCATGTGTATCTTTTCCCCATTTTAATATAAAACATGGATGAATGGACATTATTTGTCCTTTTCACTGTTGAATCCCCAGCACCTAAAACAGTGCCTGCCACACTGTAAGCTGTAAGCACTCAATTAATACCTGTTAAAAAGATGAATAAATAAATATATGAGATTAATATGATTACTGTAATTAGGGGAGTCTTGTACATTTTGCCAGTGGCTAGTTTGCAGTGCTTTATAGCCGTTGTTATACCAGATTCTAAATTTTGTATTTGCCTTTTTCTGCTACCAGCATTGTAACAAAAAAGCAGAGAACATAGTTCATAAGTGCCAGAATATAATTTTTATACAGTAGGATAAGGATCAGTTCCTTTGCTCTGACAGTACATTCTAATCAGCCAGATCGGAGAATCTCGGTATGTTGCAATGATAGTGTTTTGGAGTGCCTACAAATTTCTAAAAGTAACACCTTGTCCCAAACATTTAGTAGTGATTCTGTTATGAGATAAACTCTTTCCTAGAAAAATACAAAGGTAGAATATGAAAGGGAGGGCATTTAGCTTTTGTTGTAGCTTTTTTGAAATTTGCGCAAAAGTTGGCTTTCTGTCTATGGTAGGATGGACTTATCTGTTTTAAGAGTTGAAAGTAATGCCTTTTGTTTTTCTTCCTGTGTATATTTGTGTTTTTAAGCTGGAGTTGCTGGAAATGCTGTGCATATTCTTTCCTAAGATTTAGGTTTGAATTTGGACCATGATTAGTCCATTTACCCATTTTGAGTCAAAGCTGACACTGAAGGCTCATTTATGCTTACTAATTGGATATTCAAGAGAATTCCCTGGAAATGAGGAGATCACTAAAAAACAATGTGTATGAGACCAAAAGGTCAACAATTAAAGCTAAGATGAGAGGATAAGGGGGTAGGGAAACTAGAGTACTGGAAATGGAACAACCAGAACGCAATGAAAGAGAATGTTGACACATTGTGAAAAATGTAACTAACGTCACTGAAAATTTGTGTAGAAATTGTGAAATGGGAACTTAATTTGCTATGTAAATTTTCACCGAAAACACAATAAAATATTATTTAAGTAAATAAATATAAAGAAAACCAAAAAAAAAAGAAATGAGGAGATCTCTCTGGCCCACTAGCATATGTTGCAATGGCCCTGTAGGTATTAGTTTTCATGTGGAATCCTAAAAGTGATAGATCACATTTTCCTCTAAAATACTTATTTAAGCAAAGAGCTGTTAGGTTAGTGACAGAACTAATTTTGTTAGAAATTCTATTCTGTGGTACTAGCAGCAACATATTCTCTCTTGGTTTGGGGAGGTGGTGCCAGATGCAAAGAATACTGTCCCCTGGGGAATTTGCCAACATACAAAGGATGTACAAGATAGGACATAAACTGGACAAATACTTGCTGTAATGTTTTCCACATTAAAGGATTTTTCAGTGTGCGTTAAAGGGGAAGGGGAGATTTTGAGGCATGGAACATTAGAGCTGGAAGGGAATTTTGAAGTTACCTAGTTTGCCCTTAATTTATAGCTGAGGAATCAAGTTATTTGTGCCAGGTTAATTGACAAGCTGGTGGCAGAACTGGATCTAGAAGTCATTTCTTCTGTTTACATTGCCTGTTGGAGAAAACTCAGATTTTGGAACTGAGTTTGAATACAAGCTTTGCCAATTAGAAGTTTTATGACCTTGAACGAGTTAACTTAATCCTCTCTGAGCCTTTGTTTCTTGAACTACAAAAGAGGAATGATAGTGTAAGGTAGTTGTGAGGAATAAACACACTTATTCCATCACCTCTGATGGTGCCTGACACGATAGTGCTCAACTGATTATTACTATTACACTTTCTTAAAGGGTTCCAGCAGCAGATAGTACTGGGTAAAAATTATGGCATTATGTGGGTATGGGCTTTTTTGTAGCTTTTAAAAAGAATGTGATGTTGAGCAAAATGTACTGAAAAGGTGGTGACAAAGGCATAAATGTGAGCCAGGAAAATAATTTCAAAAGTATGGTTTGGGATTATTCAGATGTTAGAGATCATATAAAATACAGGTTGAGAGATTACTAGTGAATGCCATTGGTTATGCTGTTAATTATTGAAACAGAAAACTGGTAAGATCTGGTTGCTAAAATAAGAAATGTGATTTTTAAAACTGAAGTCCATTTTCCTCCATTATATCAGCAAAGCACACTCTTTATAGAAGATTCATCAAATGAAGTAGAGTAGAGGAAAACTCAGATACCCTTTCACCACCCAAAGACAAACACATTAACATTTTGTTATATTTTTCCAATATTTTAATCTGAAATACTGTTGATATGGTTCCATATCTTGCTTTTTTTACTTAATTAATATTTCCTCATGTTATTGTAAACTTTTAGAGTTCATTAAAAACTGGGTTTTATGTGTGATTATAAAAGTAATATATAGTTATTTTTTAAATACAAATATCAGAAAAAGCAACTATAGTCTATCTTACGAGTTAGAGACATTCTTGCTAACGTTTTTATTGAGAGACAGAGGAGAGAGAATGAACAGTTCCAACCAGTGGTCATATGTCCCCGACCAGACTTAAGATGGCTGAGATGAGAGAGCCTTTCTTAATGGAGAGAATTCAGCCCTAATTCCCTAAAGCATCTATTATATGTAAGGAGCCCTTGTTGCGCAGTGTTTAAGCCCTCGGCTACTAACCGAAAGGTTGGTGGTCCACTCTGAAAGAGTAAGATGTGGTAGCCTGCTTCCATAAAGATTACAGCCTTGGAAACCCAATGGGGCAGTTCTATTCTGTCATATAGGGTCACTATGAGTTGGAATTGACTCATTGCTGATGGGTGTGTGTATCCATTATATGTAATGAATTAGCTTCTCTTCAATGCATTTCGAATGGTGCTAGTTATGTATCATCCTTGGAAGAGTTAAGAAAATAGTCACTCATTGTTTTTTTGTATTCTGTGGTTTAGATGAGGAATTCTGGTTGAGAAAGGCTACTCGGAATCTATTGTTTTCTGAAAAGATCTTCATCCTCAGTACCTCTCATAGTGTTGCCATACTGAGTGTGGTTCTAGAAATTTAAGATAAGGGTTTTTTTTTTTTTTGCATGGATATGGCCCCTAGATACAAGTTATCTACTGTATCTGGTTCTGTTCTAACACGAGAGGAAAATGTGCTGCTTGGACTTACTGAAGGCCATTCCTAAGGGATTTTCAAGGTTAATTTGTATTATACTCCCTTTAGTCTTACCTGTTTGACTTTAAAACCTGATCTCTGTTTAAGAGGTTAAAACCAATGAAATTTAAACTTCAGAAATACTAAGTTATAGCTGTTGTTATACTAGATTCTAAATTTTGCGTTTGCCTTTTTCTGCTACCAGTATTGTAACAAAAAAGTAGAGAACATGGTTCATAAGTGCCAGAAGATAATTTCTATGCAGTAGGATAAGGATCCATTCCTTTGCTGTTACAGTACGCTCTAATAAGTCAGATCAGAGAATAAGGTAGAAGAGGAAAGATTTTTTTAAAAACAGTAAGTTCAGAATAAGGGGAGAGAAGGCTTAGCAGCAACACCACCTGCTTTACAAAAGATCTGGAGGTTTTATTCAACAGTAAGTCAAAGGAATAAATGCTGAGCAGAATGTTGGTGGTGATTCCACGTGTGAACGGGGTGAGTGAGGACGAGATGGTACAGTGAAGGGGCTGTCTGGGGATGCTTAATGTGGTGAATGTACCTGTGTTCATCAAGAAATATTTTATAGTAGTTGAGGGTAGGAGAAAGCTAAGAAAAGAATTCAGGAATTGTGTTATGTACCATCTAGAGAAGGCACGATTTTAGGATGTAAGAAAAGAATAAGATCATGAAAGAAAGGCACCTTATGTGCAGTAGGAAAAATGATGGCATATTGGGGTGAAGAAGTTTTCCATTATTGAGAGTGTGCAAAGAGCTGTCAGAATATGGGAAAGAGCGAAGAACTGACCTGCCAGAGCTTCTGAAAGGAAGAAAAAGACAGACAAAATTGAATGAAAATCATGTTTCATTTTTAAGTAAGTTCAATTTTAATTGAATTCAAAGATGCATAGTTTTTTCTTTATTGTAAGAAATATAGTTAATACAACATTTTCCAGTTCCACATTTGTCACTTGCACAATTCGGTGAAACCAGTTACATCAGTCATGTGCAACTGTCACCAGTATCCACTGCCATATTTTCCATCCCCATCAACGAAAACTTAATGCTAGGTAGACGGATGCTTCCCTCTTTCCCCTTGCCTCCCACCCCTGGTAACCACTGTTAAACTCTAATCTCGATACATTTGCCTATTTTAAGTGTTTCATGTTAGTGAGCTCATGCTATATTTGCCCTTTTGTGATTGACTTATCTCACACAACATGGTGTTTTTCAAGATTTATCCATGTGGTTGCATGTATCAGAACTTCTTTTCTCTTCATGGCAGAGTAATATTCCATTGTATAAATGTACCACATTTTGTTATCCATTTATCTGTTGATGGACATTTGGGTTGTTTCCACCTTTTGACTGTTGTGAACAGTGCTGCAGTGAACATTGGTATACATGTGTCTGTTCATGTTGCTGCTTTCAAGTCCAAAGAGGATATACAAATGGCCAACAAACGAAAAATGCCCAGCATCATTAGCCATTGTTGTTAGTTGCTGTTGAGTCAATTCCAACTCATGGAGACCCCATTTGTACAGAGTAGAACTGCTTCATAGTGTTTTTAAGGCCGTGACCTTTCAAAAGCAGATTGTCAGGCCTGTTTTTCAAGGCTCCTGTGGGTGGGTCTGAACTGCCAGCCTTAGGTTAGTAGTCCAGCACTTAATCATTTGTGTCACCCAGGGACTGTTAGCCATTAGGGAGACGCAAATGAAAACCACAATGAGATACCATTTCACTTCCTTTAGGATGCCTAAGATAAAATAAGATGGAAAATAACAAATGTTGGTGAGGATGCAGAGAAGTCGGAACCCTCATCCATTGCTGGTGGGAATTCTAAATGGTACAGCTGCTGTAGAAAACGGTTTGGTGGTTCTTCAGAAAGTTAAAAATAGAGCTACCACTTGACCCAGCAATCCCACTGTTATTCAGGAGACTTGAAAGCAGCGACAGGAAAAGATGCAGACTTTTTATGTCTTGATTCAAACATATTAACGCTGATGGGACATGTGCTTAATTTTGTTCTCTAAGAAAGGCATCTTAAAGATAAAGCCAAGCATATAAAAAAGGTCTAGAAGGATAAGATGTCTTGTAGAAGGTGAAAGGGCTAATTTTTATAGAGGAAAAAAATATGAGGCACTTAATAGACACAACCCAGCAGGTTAGTGGAAGAGTTAGATTCTAAACTCCAGGTATTGTCATTCCTTCTTCCTAATGAACAAAAGGGAGGAGGATACAAAGCAGATGTACTTCTTTGTAGTGAGTTTCCTTTCTAAATGAAACTTAACAGCAAATCTGTCTGAATTGAATTTTATCACATGCATGAAATTGCTTTAGAAGGCATTCTCTTTGCAATTTTTTTCAGTTATATATTCATGAATATGAGCTAGGAAGTAAGACACAAATGTCAGGTGAATAATAAAGTATTCTGTTCTAATACAAACAAGTTGTTTGCGTCTTTACCAAGGGGAAGTGTGGGCTTCCTATTTTAATCTTAACACTTTCAGGCAGTAACACTGTATCTGTGGCATTCTTCTCAACAAAGGAAATCCTCTCCATTTCCCATCACAATTTATTGGGTCACAAGAATAACAGGGATACAGAAAACATTCATTGGTGTCACTCAGGAAGCAATTATCTGAGCATCCTGTCACATTTTCAAACGTTAATTCAGTTCTGACTGGAGAAAAATCCATGTAATTTCCATATGAAAATATTTGATGCACATATGACATACATTTTATAATAGTAACTTAATGTATCAGATACTTGTTTTTACTCAAACCGAAGTTGTTGTTTATTCTCTGGCGTGCCCATTTTTTTGAAAATAAATGACAGCTTCCCCTTCAGATGCTAGTTATTCAGCTTAAATCAAATATTGACCAAAAGCCTTGTTTCTGGTTATTATCTCCATCTTGGTGCTTGCTAAACCCAGTCAATTTCTTTACTATTCTTGTTTTGGACAAGATCAAGGTAGAAGGAAATCCAGTATTTCAGTGTCCTATTGGTTTGGTTACGTGTGGCAGTGATAGAATATTAGTGTTCGCAACCAATGATGGTTTTAGTTTCTGAATTTGCCTGTCTGCTTGAGTCACATGGCAGTTTCTTTGATTAATATGATGTACATTACCTTCTCTCTCTTTTTTTTTTTTTCCTCTTTGAAATTAGAAAACAGGTTGTACAAATCGGCAAGAAATTTGGGCTATGTTCTTTTAAAAGCATCAGCTCATACAAAAAATAGTAAAAAACTTGCACCATCTTAACTTTGATTCAGTGTTCCACATTCCAGTTGTTTATTTTCTGATGCCCATTTATTAGGGTAGGCTCCATCAGGGCAGGAATTTTGTCTGTTTTACTTTTTGCTGTGTCCCTGATGCCTATAGAACAGTGTCTGGTACTTAGTAGGCTCTCAGTAAATACCTGCTGTTTCGAATGACACTTTATTTTTTAAAGCTTACTTTGGAAATGTACATAAGGCTAGAAAGAAATATAATGAATCCCCTCATACCTGTCTCTTTGCTTCACTATTAGCAGCTTTTGGTCCCATGCGTTTTTTGGTGGGGGAGCAGGTGTGGGTGGTTTGTATTACTGGCACTTTAAATTGCTCTACAACGTAGTTGTTAGAAATTGTTAAATGGGAATGAATACTTGATCTTCATATGGCACAAATCTTTAGATTATATATTTACCTTCTTAAGGAATAGACTGTTGTTCTTGGTGGGAAAACAAAAAATGTCTAAATGATGGTAGTGAGACTTATATTGAAAGAAAGATTAGATCTGACGATCGGTGTTTCTAGCATATCTGCAAATGGTTATATCATTATATTTGTCACTAAAGAAAATACTACCCTTAATTCTTTGTCGTTGTAGGCTTGACCAGGTAGTCATCATTTCCCATCACAATTTATTGGGTCATGAGAATAGCAGAGAGAGAGAAAACATTAATGTGTGATACAAAAACATTAATTAGTTTTTAGCTTGAGTATTTTGAAGAGTTGGGTCATTTGTTATACAAACAGTAGGAATTCTTGATGTGTGTACTAAGGCCTTGGGTATCAAAGGCGTTTTAAGACATGGGCCTTGCTGCCCAGGAGCTTATAGTCTAGTTGGGGAACAGACAGTACAGTTGATAAGGGACAGGGATGGTGATACTGTATGTACAAAGTGTTAAAGAAGCACACAGAAAGGTCACCTTCCCATAGGTGGGAGGGTCAGAGGGGGTAATGATGTCTGGATTAAACTCTGAAGCACATGTATGAATTAATGAAGAGGTGGGAGAGGGGTGGTAGGATCAGGAATTCATTCTATGTATGGGAAAGTGAAACAAGACACAAGAGCCTTCAGTCTATTTGGGAGGAACTTAGGTTTTACAGGGCTGGGGAGGGGCAATAAATAAGACTGGAGCAGTGTTAGGACCTAGGTCTGAACCATTTGTGCCATGTTAAAAGTTTTGAATTTGATTTTAAATGAAACAGTATACCTTTGAAGGGTTTTATTCAGAGAAATGAGCTCAGATATATGTGTTGGGTTATTCTGCCTGTAAGGTAGCTTTGGAAGCAGGGGACAGGACACATTGTAATAACCCAGGAAAAATGTGGAGGGCTCCTGGTGCAATGGTTAAATGCTTGGCTACTAACCTAAAGATAACCCACCAGCAGCTCCACAGGAGAAATGACCTGGCAGTCTGCTGCCATAAAGATTACAGTCTTGGAAACTTTGTGGGGCAGTTCTCCTCTGTCATATGGGGTCTCTGTGTTTTGAAATCGGCTTGACAGCACCAGTCAACAACTATTAAGGCAGGGGCAGTGGGCACGATGCGGGAGGAAGCAGATCTCAGAGACATTCCATAGAACTTGGTGATTCGTTGGAAGAGCTGGATAACAGGGAGGTTGTGGAACTGAACGAATACGTAGCATCATTCACAAAAATAATAGCTACAGAAGGTAGAGTAGATGCTAAGTTCAATTTCAGAAATAGTGAATTGTCTTGAAATTCTCTCGTGTATGAGTTAAAACTCTGGAGCTTCAGATAATATTGTGCTAAACCGCTTCCTGGGAAGATGTTTTTATCTTGTTTTTTTTTGGCTCAGCTCCATGGAGAGGATCAAAGGTTGTGAGGTAGGTTCTTGAATTTTCTGGAGGAAAAAAACTCATCTTTATTATCCACACTTTGAGTGTCTGAAATATCTGGGTCTCTTCTCAATCAACATCACAGCTACCAGTTCAGGACCTCAATTATGAATTATTCACTGGGTTTCCACCTCCTTTACAAAGAGTATTTGAAATAAGTGATGTTTCCATTTGATAGTGTAAGGGACTTGTTTACTACTTGGTATTTGTATTTATGCCTATATCCTTTTGAGGGTGTCATTTGTTTTACCTTAGACAAATACTCTAATTTAAAAAAAAAAGTCAACATTGTAAAATATATATAATCTAGAAAGGAAAAGTCCTCCATAGCCACCTCTCCTGTTACCATTATTAGCAAGTTAGTGTACATTCTTTGCAGAGTCAAGTCAGTCCCCAATATACATACATACTTGCACGTGTATTTTGACAGAATTGGGATCCCATTATACATCCCATCCTGAAAGATTTGTTGTCACTTAACAATTTATGATTCTGGTCAGCACATAAAGATCAAATTCATTGTTTTTAATAGCTGCATAGTATTTCATTGTATAGCTGTATCATTATTTATCTAGTTTCCTGTTTATGAATATTTACCTCCCATTTCTGTCTATTCTCTAAACCAGTGCTGTCCAATAGAACGTTCTGTGATGATGGAACATTCTATATCTTCTCTGTTGGATACAGTAACCACTAGCCCCATGTGGCTGTTGGGCACTTAAAATGAGGTTACTGTGCCTAAGAAACTGAATTTTTTATTGAAATTTAAGCAGCCACACGGGGCTAGTGGCTACTGAATTGGACAGTGCAATTCTGAACTGTTCCAGAGTCAGGTTAGGTCATCATGCTACTGGCTTGAACCATACTACTTTTACCCTCACAAATTACCATTTGATGGTGTTTCTTTTATGTTAACAGTCATATGGGGTTCTTTCGTGAACCTCTTTTAAAGAAATAATGTTCAGCATTGGAGTCCACTAAGGAAAGATGCAGGATATGCTTCTTGAGTTTAATTCCAAGAGAGGGTTTCTCTTTCCAGACTTATCAGTATACTTCCTTTTATCAAGTAAATAGTATCTTTCTACCTTATTGTGCATCCCTTTTTGCCTTGGTTGCCAGGGAGCCCAAAGTTAAAGCTTTGGTTCAGTAATAGTAATTGTCATCACTACTCCCACCATATTACATGGCTTTTCTTTAATTCGAAGTTTAAGGATTTCATTATGAGTATAGTTATTTTGGTAAAGCTCTTCAAATTCTTTTTGAAAATGGTTAGATTGTAAATAAAGCTTTTGGGATCCATCCTAAGACTTAACTAACAAAAGATTAATACACATAATTATATATATAAAAAAATACATGTCCTTCCTTCCACAGTCCCGTATTATACTCTATCTTATATTTCAATAATATTGTCATGTTTGTGGAAATTCTGTTTATCATTTCAGAGGGAAGTATACATATTTTAAACTCTGAAGTAGATGTTCTACCTAAGGTGATAGAATGTTAGTTCTAAGTGTTTTTATGATTGGCCTTATTTTATTCCATTTATGAATCCAGATTTGGTTCTTTCACCCTTTTCTTTTGTTGTGCCAGTATAATGCTCTCCTTTGGCTTGATATTGTGGGAAAACTTTCTTGCTTGAATTTCATATGTGTCCTTCAGGATATCCTAGTTCCATATGTGGCACCTTGTAGATAATCAGTAATTGCTAAACGGTGACAAAATAGCTTTGGCCCTGCTAGAATAGCATACTGTAAAGGTGTATAACCTGAGAAAAAGTGTATATGTAATTAAAAAAATGTTTTGCTCTTCCTTTGTTTCTGCCAAGTTTCCATCCCTAGGTATTTTTAAACATTAGGATACTCTTGGTTTTTACATAGACTTCAGCATTAAGAATTGGAGGCAGTAAGAATATGCTGAAAATTATTAATTAAGACCTTTGGCTGCAAGGAAGTAGACTAGAACCAGGAAACGCCTGATGTGGTAACCAAGGATAACACACGAAAACCATCTGTGTGACTCTTGGCAGGAATAAAATGACAAAACAAGATCTTGGGGAGTGCTCAGTACCAGGTGTGTGATCAAAAGATAAATACATTTTCATACGAAACACATTGGCCTTGTGCCTTTAGTACCCGTGGGATACGTGTGTGTACGTATGTGTGCATACATAGCCCTCAAGATTGTAGGTAGCATTTTAGTGCAGTTAGGAAATTGGGAGAGGAAAAGGGTGGAAGTAGAGGACTTTAACATTGCTTGGAGTCATTGTTACTGTAAACTCTGGATGTGAACTCTGAAATTGCACTGGAATTTTCAATTGTAAGATGATGATAAACAAATGGTGATCTGTAGCAGAGATGCAAGGCCAGACCCTTCAGGAAAGAATGAATGGGAGATCTTAAAGAAACTTCTTTTTTTTTTTTCTTTTTAAAACAGTGAACTTTGAAAAAGGTTTGGGACTGTGTTTAGATTTCTTTTTTCCCTTGAAAATTGATGAAAGATGGAAGCGGGATTTTTCTTTTTATCCTATTTAATGAATTATTTGTAATTTTTTATAAAAGCAGACAAAAATGTAAAGTTTTTCATTCTACTTCAAATTAGAATTACTTGGATTAAATATAAACCAGTTTTGAATACTTAAGAAAGAACTTTCAGAGATTTGTTTAATGAAGGAATTTCATGGTTTTGAATACAATTTTTGCTTACTTAAATTGCCGTTGTTCATTTGAGAGTAGTAGTAGTTTCCCCATTCTAAATTGAGCAGACATATCTGGTTTTCACTATGCTTGCATGTCTGAATGTCGCTGAGTTCAAGGTTCATAAATCTCCAGTGGACATATGAGTTTGGTTTTCAATAAATTGTTACTTTGGTTTTCCAGAAGCTTCCTAGACATGCTGGCACCTCAGGTAAACATTAAAAATTATTAAAAAAGAAAAAATAGTATAATTTTGTGTATCTTTTCATTTGGTGAAATAAGGAAGCAGGATAGTGTGTCTGTAGGCAGGGTCCTTTCAGATAAGTTTGCTAAAAGGTAATTTCATATCAGCTCCTTTTGAATAGAACTGAAGTGTTCCTCTATCTCAGGTTCTCCTCATCTTTCCAAGTTGTTTATGTGTGTGATAAGTATTTCTTGCGTTTCTCTGGCCTCTTCTATAACCCAAAGTGAGTTTGTCAGGAATTTATAGCCTAATTGGTTCCTGGGACGTAGTCCCCATGCAAACCCATATGGGGCTTCCTTTCCTGGAAACTCATTTTATACAAAAAATCCAAATAATAATGAAAAAATATAACAGTATAAAAATACATGAAAATAAAGTAACATAAGCACATGGCTTCACAAACATTAATCATGCAAAGCCAAAACTTAAATTGAACACAGTTTTAAGTGTTCTTTTGGCACAGCATCACCTGTGCTATTCTTGTCAGAAATGCTTTAACTGAACCTAATTATGAAGAACAATCAGCCAAAGAAGATTGTGAGGTATTGTACAAATCAGCTGGCGTAAATTCTTAGAAAATGTCAGCATCTTGAGAGGCAGCAAAAGGTGACTCTTCTAGATTAAAGAAAGATGTATAATACCCTCATGTAATGTGTGATCCTTAATTGGGTTCTTTTTTTTTTTTTTTAAATAACAGCTTTATTAAGCTATAATTCACATATAAAGTTCACCCTTTTAAAGTGTATATTTCAGGGGCTTTTGGTATATTCACAGAGTTGTATAATCATCATCACCATGAAATTCCACATTTTATCACACCAAAAAGAAACCCTGTACCCATTAGAAATCCAGTCATTCCCCATCCCCCTAGCCCCTGGTAGCCACTAATCTACTTTCTGTCTCCATGGAATGCCTCTTTTGGGGGAGTCAAACAATATGTGGTTTGTTGTGTCTGATTTCTTCCACTTAGCATGTTTTCAAGGTTCATAATGTTGTATTATGTATCAGTACTTGGTGTCTTTTTATTGCCAATAATATTCCATTGTTTAGATATATCATATCTTGTTTATTTATCAGTTGATATACGTTTGGGTTGTTTCCACCATTTGGCTGTTATGAATAATGCTGCTATGAACTTTTTTTTTTTTTGGCTTTAAAGAACAGAAATTTATTGTCTCACAGTTGCTATGAACATTTGTGAATAAGTTTCTGTGTGGACATATGTCTTCATTTCTCTAGGGTATATATCTGGAAGTGGAATTGCTGGGTCCTACAGTTACTCTATGTTTAACATTTTGAGGAATGCCAAACTTTTCCGCAGTAGCCGCACCAGTTTACATTCCTACCAACAGTGTAGGAGCCCTGGTGGCGCAGTGGTTAAGTGCTCTGCTGCTAACCAAAAGGTCAGTGGTTCAAACTCACCAGCCGCTCTGCAGAAGAAAGAAGTGGCAACCTGCTCCTGTAAAGATTACAGTTTTGGAAACCCTATCGGGCAGTTCTACTCTGTACTGTAGAGTTGCTATGAGTCAAAACTGACTCACTAGCAGTGGGTTTGGAATGACTAATGATGCTAAGTATCTTCTGATGTGCTTATTGGCCATTTGTGTATTTTCTGTCTTCTTTGGAGAAATGTCTATTCAAGGTCTTTGCCCATTTTAAAAATCAGGTTATTTATCTTTTCGTTGTTGAGTTGTAAGAATTCTTTATATATTTTGAATATTAGACCCTTACCAAATATTCGATTTGAAAAATTTTCTTTCATTCTGTGGGTTGTCTTCTTACTTCCTTGTTGGTGTCTTTTGAGGCACAAAAGTTTTTAATTTTGATGAGTTCTAATTTATCTACGTTTTCTTTGGTTGCTTGTGCTTTTGATGTCATATTTAAGGAACCATTGTTTAGACTGAGTTCACTAAGATTTGCACATATGTTTTTGTTTTAGAACTTGACAGTTTTAGCCCTTGCATTTGATCTTTGATCCATTTTAAGTTAATTTTTTATACGATGTGAGGTAGAGATATAACTTTATTCTTTTTGCATGTGGGTATTCACTTGACCCAGCACCATACGTTCTAAAGACTGTTCTTTCCCCATTAAATTGTTTCGGCACCCTGGTTGACAATCGTTTGATCATAAATGTGAGGGCTTGTTTCAGGAATCTGAATTCTTTTCTATTGATTTATGTCTATCATTATGACAGTACCACACTCTCCTGATTGCTGTAGCTTTGTGGTTCTTAGCAATTAGTGTGAGACCTCCAATTTTGTTCTTCTTTTTCAGGATCGTTTTGTCTATTCTGAGTCCCTTGCATTTCCATATGAATTTTAGGATCAGCTTGTAATTTTTTAACAACAAAAAAAGGGCAACTAGAATTTTGATAGGGTTTATGTTGTATCTATAAATTAATTTGGGGAATATTGCCATTTTAGCAATATTAAGTCTTCCAGTCATGAACCTGGAATGTCTTTCCATTTATTTAAGTCTTTAAGTTCTTTCAACAATGTTACATAGGTTTCAGTGTACAAATCTTACACATTTCTTTGGTTAAATTTATTTCTAAGTGTTTTATTATTTTTGATGCTGTTGTAAATGGAAGTGTTTTCTTAATTTCATTTTCACATTATTCCTTGCTGGTGTATAGAAATAAAACTAATTTTTGTATATCGATCTTGTATCCTGCAATCTTGTTGAACTTTTATTACCTCTGCTGGGGTTTTTTTTCTTTTTCTTTCCTCTTTCTTTCTTTTTTTTTTTTTTTTTTTTTTGCAGTTTCTTTTACTGTATGCTTTTGAGCTATTTTCTTAGTGGTTGCTCTGGGGATTACCATTAGGATCTTAATTTATCGTAATTTAGTTCACATTAATATCAACTTTATTTCAATAGTATTCAAAAACTTTGCACCTATACAACTCCGTTTTCTTCTCCTTTATGTTGTTATTGTTCCAAATTATTTCATTATATGTTGTATGCCCATTAACTTAAATTTATAAATGTTGCATTATGCAGTTGTCTTTTAAATCAGATAGGGAAAGGAAGGAGTTATAAGCAAAAATTACATTCGTACTGTCTTTGATATTTACCTATATAGTTACCTTTACTTGTGCTTTTCATTTCTTCATATGGATTCGAGATAATATCTAGTGTCCCTTCATTTCAGCCTGAAGGACTCCCTTTAATATTTCTTGTAGGGCAGATCTAGTGTTGAAGTTTCTCAGGTTTTGTTAATCTGGGAATGTCTTAATCTCTCTTTCATTTTTGAAGGATAGTTTTGCTGGATATGGAATTCTTGGTGGACAGTTTTTTTTTTCTTTCAGCACTTTAACTTTGTAATTCCACTGACCTCTGACCTCCATGGTTTCTGATGGTATGTCAGCAGATTATCTTATTGAGGATCCCTTGAATTTGATGAGTCACTTTTGTCTTGATGTTTTCAAGATTCTCTCTTTGTTTTTTTGGGAGTTTGACTATGGTGAGTCTAGGTGTAGATCTGGTTGAGCTTTTTCGATGTGCAGATTAATATATTTCACAAAATTTGGGAAAATTTTGACCATTATTTCCTCAGATATTCTTTCTACCCCTTTCTCTCTCTCTCCTGTACTTTGGGCCTCCCATTATGTGTGTGTTGGTATGCTTAATAGCACCCCATAGGCCTCTGAAGCTCTTTTCTTTTGGTTCCTCAGTCTGATGATATCAACTGATCTGTCTTCAGGTTCACTGAGCCTTTCTTCTGCCAATTGAAATCTGCTGTTAAACCCATCTCGTGAATTTTTTATTTCAGTTATTGTACTTTTCAACTCCAGAATTTCTTTTTGGCTCTTTTTTATAATTTCTATCTCTTTGTTGAAATTCTGTATTTTGTGAGACATCGTTCTTAAATACTTTCCTTTAGTTCTTTAGGCAAGGTTTCTTTTTAGTTCTTTAAACATATTTATAATAGTTGATTTAAAAATCTTTGTCTAGTAAGTTCAATGGCTAGGCTTCCTTAGGGACAGATTGACTGCTTTTTTTCCCCTGTGTATGGGCCATGTTTTCCTATTTCTTTGCGTGTCTCGTATTTTTGTTGTTGTTGTTGCTAACTGGATATTTTAAATAATACAGTGTGGCAGTTCTAAAAATCAGATTCCCTTCTCCACCCCCATGGTTTGTTGTTGTTGCTGTGTGTTTGCTTAGTGACTCGCTTGGATTAATTCTCTAAAGTCTGATTTCTTTGTTGTATATGGCCACTAAAGTCTCTGCTTGGTTCACTTAGTATTAATAATTGAACAGAGATTTCCTTAAATGTCTGGAATCGCTAGTCTCTTACCTTTTGCCTAGTGGCTCTGTTGTGTGTGTTGGGTCATGCTTTCAGTGGTGGCAATTTACACCTCTTCCTTAGCTTTCACCTCTTGCTTTTGTAGACCCTCAAGGTCAGCCAGAAGTGAGAGCTTAGGGTTTTCTCAGGTATTTCCTGGGCACGCACATAGTCCTGGCTCTGTGTGTGGTCTTCTAAATTTTAAAAAATATGTCAGAGCTTTTCAGAGTCACCTGTGGACATCTCATTCTCCAGCTTTTCCTTTTAAGTGTTTTGGTCAGCTTCTTGTTAGCCCCATCTGGTAACCCATCACAGGCAACTATGATTTTAAACAATTGCCGCCGATTGTTTTGGACAAATACCCTAGGAATAGGGCTGTTTTTTACACAGTGTGCGTTCTGAGTCAGGTCAAATAAAGACAAGCTCTGATAATGATGTTTTCTTTTAGCAAGCTTCCAAACATTAAATAGTGATAATTATCCATGCTGTGGCTTTTGGAGAGTTCCCATCCCCTTACCCTCCTCCACTGTATGCTAAGCTGCTGATTTTCACAACTAACATAGTTGCAAGGCTCTTGGTTTTCAAGACTACTGCAGAGCTGGGGAGAGGGCATGGTATTAGGGCAAGCTTTAAATGCCACGAAGCTGTTTACTTACAAAACTATTCTTACCAAGATTCAACTGTTTTTCTTCAATAAACACTCATCAGGTATCCTGAGTTCTAAAAAAGTTTTTTTTTTTAAATTTTTTTTATTGTACTTCAGGTGAAGGCTTACAGAACGAATAGTTTCTCATGAAATAGTAGTACACATATTGTTTTATGACATTGGTCAACAACCCCACAACATGTCCACCCTCTCCCTTCTCGACGTTTTTTTTTGGTGAAAATATACATAGCCAAGGATACACCATTTCAAAAATTTCTACAT
>NW_004443959.1:8358249-8386725 GCF_000243295.1 Trichechus manatus latirostris
CGGGGTTTCTCCAGTCTCCTTTAGGCCAGTAAATCTGGTCTTTTTTTTGTGAGTTAGAATTTTGTTCTACATCCTTCGCCAGCTCTGTCCATGTGACAGTTTTTTGCCAGTGTTCTCGTTGCTCTTATAGAGGAGTGCATTTTTGGTTTTTTGGTTTATTCTGTCATTCCAGAAATATCCCACCTCCTTGACTGGATTCTGGATCAGAAAAATAGAAGCTATTAAGGACTTGTTTAGGATAATCAAGGATATTTTAATTTGAATTGTATATTAGTAATATGTTATCAGTGTTAAATGTCTTGATACTGTGGTTATGTTGGAGAATGTGCTTAAGAGCTGCATGTTGAAGTAAATAGGGGTGAAATGCATGATGTCAGCAACTTTTGAATTGTTTAGGAAAAAAATATATGTGTGAAAGCATAGGATGAGAGGTAATGCAAATTTTGCAAAATGTTAAAAACTGGTGAAAGGTGTATAGGTATTCTATGTGCTACCTTTTAAATGTTTTCATAAATTTAAAATTTTCAAAATAACTGGTTGGGGTGGTTACAGCCTAAAGTAGCCTAAATTAAACTGGGTCAAGCTTTCAGTATTAAAATCACCTTCTTTTTCTTAGTTTCTCTGAAGCAAGCATAGGTATGCTCAAAATTATGTTTATCTCTTTAAAAATTCACGTGTTTTTTGTGTGCTTGAATGCTTATGAGAGTCTTTACAGAGGAGGATTTTCACAGTAACTTCTTTAACAATTCCACTTCTCCTTTTCTAGTCATTAAACAACACTTGTAAACAAATAACCCTCTCATCATATGATTTCCATTAACTTCCTGGAAAACTTTACAGTATTCTACACCTTGAACTTTTGGTGTTACTTTGAAGAGTTCTTTTCTTAAAGTGATCAAATCATCTTTTGTTAAAAAAGAATGTCTTTGCCAAAATTATTCCTTGTTTCATAGACATCGGGATTGGTTGTATTTGAACATCAATTCACATAATCAAAAGTTTTTCCATTTCCTAAATCAACCCATTCTTATCTCCACATACTGTTAGTAGCTAAATGGTCATGAATGTAAAGTCACATGTTATTTGTATAAAAATACAGTACTTATTATAATAAAAGTCATAAAAGCAAAGGGGATCAAGTCAAACTGTTAAAGTTACAGATTTCCTTTACTATATTGGCGTTTGCTAAATGTTGGAGGTTGTGTTTGTCATTAAGAAAAAAAAAGTAAGGCCCAACACCTGTCATCAAAACATCATTGTATGCTTTGTGAGATGTGAACGATAAGTAACATTACAAGATACCAGGGACAGTGAGATTTGTAGGGTTGTGGGTTGATGACGCTGGAGAGTGAGTATGAATAAACAAGCTGTGGATTGGAGGTAGGCAGAGTGAACTTGGGTTTGGCTTTGAAGTAACTTCTTACTTGGATATGCCTGGTGATATTGATATCACTGATAGTGATGGTGATATGGCACTAGCTCTAGTCTGTAGCACTGCTTTTTGGTGCCATATTGGCCGCATAATTATTATTTAAGGAGTATGTTGATGCCTGAGTCCCAGTTCCAGAGATTCCTATTTAGTAAGATGAGGTAAACCCATTGCCATCGAATTGATTCAGACTCACAGCGACCCCATGGAACAGAGTAGAACTGCCCCATAGGGCTTCCAAGGAGTGGCTGGTGGATTCAAACTGCTGACCTTTTACCTAGCAGCCAGAACTCTTAACCACTGCGCTGCCAGGGTAGATGAGGTAGAGCCTAGGAGCCTAGGAATTTATATTTTTACAAAGCTCGCAAGGTGATTCTGTTGCAAAATCAGTTTGGGAACCACTGGCCCAGAGGTTCCACAAATGTTCAGATGGCACCTAGTTTCATTTGTCTCATTTTTACATATGAATAAAAATTTAGCTAGATTAGATGAAGGATGTTCTTTGTTAGAGACTCTGAAATACTACCTAAGTGCAGAAGTTATTTGTTATGAAATAATGGTTCTTGTAAGTGTAATTCAGGAGGACTCTGGATTTTGAGTCTTCCTTATAGGGAAGGAGGCTGTATGAATGACTTCTGTCACTCTTGAGTAGTAGTATCTTTCAGTATCATTTTAGGTGATCTGACTAGCAGACTTTTCTCCTTCAAATACAGAATCTTGTTTTGACATCTGTCTTAGTCATCTAGTGCTGCTATAACAGAAATACCACAAGTGATGGCTTTAACAAAGAAAAATTTATTCTGTCACAGTTCAGGAGGCCAGAATCCAAATTCAGGGTGCCAGCCCTAGGGGAAGACTTTCTCTCTCTGTTGGTTCTAAGGGAACGTGCTTGTCATCAGTCTTCCCCTGGAGCTTCTTCGCGCAGGGACCCCAGGTCCAAAGGATGCGCTATGCTCCTGGTGTTTCTTTCTTGGTTGTATGAGGTCTCCGTGTCTCTCTGCTTGCTTCTCTCTTTTATATCTCAAAAGAGATTGACTTAAGACAAAACCTAATCTTGTAGATTGAGTCCTGCCTCGTTGACATAACTGCCTCTAATCCTGCCTCATTAGCATCATAGAGGTAGGATTTACAGCACATAGGAAAATCACATCAGATGACAAAATGGTGGACAATCACACAATATTGGGAATCATGCCCTAGCCAAGTTGGCACACATTTTTGGAAGACACAATTCAGTCCATAACAACATCTCAACTAAGGTTTGTGGATATTCGAAACATAAACTTTCGGTAACGTTGTGCTCCTGTCTCCTTTACTGGTTTCTCCTCTTTTCTCTAGTTGCTAAGCATTGGAATGTCCAGAGCTTGGTCATTTTCTCTGTTCTATCTGCAGTCACTCCCTAGGTTATTTTATCTGGTCTCCTGGCTTTAAATACTATCCATATGTTGATGGAACCCTGGTGACGTAGTGGTTGAGAACTCAGCTGCTAACCAAAAAGATCAGCAGTTCAAATCCACCAGCTGCTCCTTGGAAACCCTATGGGGCAGTTCTTCTCTGTCCTGTAGGGTTGCTATGAGTTGGAATCAACTCGATGGCACACAACAACAAACATATGTTGATGACTCCCAAATTTATACTCCTGTATTGGACCCCACCTCTCTCCCCAAGCGCCAGGCTCATATATCCAGGTGCCTTCTCTACAGCTACACTTGGATATCAAATAATCATCTGTAACGTGACCTGTCCAGAATTGAATTTCTGATCATCACTAATCTGTTCCACCATAGGCTTCCACATCTCTGCCCCTGACTACCCCAGCTAATTGTTTAGACCCCAAAAACAAACCTGGAAGTCATCCCTGACCCTTCTTTTTTTATCACACCCCAAATAACAATTTATCAGTAAATTCTAATGATTCTGTCTTTAAAATATACCCAGAATCTGACTATTTCTCAGTGCCTCCACAGCAACTAACTTGTTCCAAACCGCTATTCTCTCTCACCGGATTGTTGCAGGAGCTTCTTAACAGGTCTCCTTGCATCTGTCTGTCCTTGCTCCCTTTACAGTTTATTCTCCCCATAGGAGCCAGAGGGATTCTCTTAAATGTAAGTCAGATCGTGTCACTTCTCTGCTTAAAACCCTCTCATGGCTTTCTGTCTTCTCAGAGTAAAAGTTCAAGTCCTGCAGTGGCCTACGAGACCCAGCACGATCCAGTCCCCTACTCTCTCCTTTGCTCCCTCTACTCAAGCCATGCTGGGTTGGTCTCCTTATAGACCCCAAACATGCCAAGCAATTCTGACCTCTCAAGGCCTTGGCACTTACCAGATGTTTTCATAGGTCACTCCCTCCTCTCCTTCAGGTGTGTATGTTCAGTTATCACTTCAGGGAGGGTTTCCCCGTCCACCCCTCTTCCCCTTCCTTGGTATTCTCTGTTACCCTTCTCTGCTTTATTTTTCCCCATAGCGCTTATCACTGTCTATGATTCTCTATACTGCCTTTCACTTGTTTGCTTATTGTTCCTCCTTTCTGGAATATAAGTTTTTTGAGGGCAGGGATTCTTGTCTGTTCTACTGTTCATGGCTGTTACCTCCAGTGAAGAAAAAAAATACCTGGCACATTTTAAGTGTTCAGTAAATACTTGTTGAATAAATGAATGGTGATCTTTGGCAATCTTTGCTTATTTAAGATGGCACTAAAGTGCTGATTGGATACTCCTTGTACATTATAGTTGTTTTTTCATGTTAGTTTTCAGGCTGATGATTCAGCTAATGACTAATGAATGGAGTGTTCCCAAATATCAGTATGTGGAAGACGGTCTTTTGGGATCTTTCAGTTTCGCCAGAGAAGACTCCCTCAGTTTCCCTCTAGGGGTAGTGGAGGTTTAGGGTGGCAGGAGTGGAAGTACAGCAATATATGCTTGGCTTCTGGCATTCTGAGACCTGGGAAAAAGTAGCTGAGAGTCCCACAGTTATTATTTACGCTAATTTCAGCCCCACAGGTCAGGTAACTTGTGACTGATGACCCTAAGAGAGGAGCGCCTTTGCCTCACTTTCTTTACAGAATTACCCTCTGGTGCCCTACAGCTTGGTGAGAATTTAGGGGTTCATCAACTCCATCAGTCCCCTTTATTCAGTCCTGTGCTTCATCTCCTGCCTTCCCAGATACTTGGAGCCTCTAAGTGCTGGGTCGCAAGAATTCTAAGGGAAAAGTTAACTCTCTTTTGTCTTTATTACCCACCTGTGTGAGTGCTCGTTTAACTTTCTTCATTTTGCTTAAATCAGTTACCACGTTAAGTCTCTTACCCACTGTATTCTCCTGTTCTTTTTGTCCTTGAGGGTGAATACCTTTTTATATTCATCTACTATCTTTTTAACAAGGCTTAGGAGAGAGAGGAGATAAAAATACATAGTATTTATTATTAACTGAATAAACTGAAAGCACTCTGTAAGTTTTTAATATGAGTTTAAATTTTGTACTTAAAATGTTTGCTTGGGGTATCCCTTCTCCCTCAGCCCTTGAGTGTGGGCATTCCTCTTACACTTAGTCTGACTCACAGAAGCTCGCGTAAGTTAACTTGCTTGACTGGCAGATAGTGAGAAGATGGCATAAGGAAGCTTATATTCTTTCCTTGTTATTTCATTTCAGTGCCTAAACTACTTTTTCCAAAGCTAAATCAAAAGTGAAATCATGACAGATAATAAGTTTTCACCTTTTTAAAATAAATCTTTTACAATGTTGACATCAAGTTACTTCTATGCTAATCTGATTTTTAGGAGCAAGAGAACAAAACATTACAAGTAGAGTACCTTTAAATGAATCATAATTATGCATGCAAATTCATTTAAACTTGGAGATGCAATTAGGCAGCTAATTATGTTGAAAATGCAATTACATGCTTAAATACACGACCACTCCCTCTGACTCACCCCATTGTTTCTCTTGTCTTAGACTTACGATCGTTTATTTTTCAGCTCCAGCTGTCAGAGTTTGAAAATCCATGCTGCTGCTAGTGGTGTCTTTCAACCAATAATGGAGGAAAAGTTTGAAAAGGAAATTTTCTTTTGAATTTAGGAATTGCAGAGTTGATCTTCTTAATTGGCAAAGTCCCATTTGCCCACTGGAGATGCAGGCTTTGCAGTTAGAAAAAATTATCATTAATAATCCCATCTCCATTGCCCTTGAGTCGATTCCAACTCACAGTGACCCTATAGGACAGAGTAGAACTGCCCCATAGGGTTTCCAAGGCTGTAATCTTTACGGACACAGACTGCCACGTAGCAGCTGGTAGATTCTAACCGCTGACCTCTCAGTTGGCAGCCAAGTGCTTTAACCACTGCGCTACCAGGGCTCAGTAATATTACATTATAGTATAGCTCCTGTCTCTTACCTGTAAACCTGAAATCAAAAAAGCTAAAAAAAATTTTTATAAGTCATTGGTGGTAAGACCTGACCTGATTCATTTGGACTCAAAACTGATGTGTAATGATGAGGTTATTTTTTAGTCTTTATTTATACCAAATGGTGTGACTGTGTATGGATTTTGCTGCAGGCATATTAATGTGCTTGCTGATGGGCCACTGACCCAGATCTCACCAAAGATTTCCCAAAATATACAGTATACACACTGTTTTACCTTTTTAAAATACAGAAAATTCTAAATTCCAAACTATTTCTGGCATCAAAGAATTATATCTTTATAGTAACAGTAATACATTTTTTGTTAGATGTGAGTTTAAATTCTAGGGAGGAATAAAACCCCCTACCTCTTGTATGGGTTGCTGCTGCTATTATTATTTTTGTTATTATTGCTATTGTTTTTATTACTGCTTTAGTTCCGGAACTGGTATTTGTATCTACTTTTAGAATGCCCTGAAAACAATTCTTAACAAAATAATTAGATAATGCATGTGGTGTTAGGTGGTAAAATTATTTTATATTCAAGCGTCCCATTGTTGCCAGTCAGGAAATGTGGTTCTTGTTGTTGAACAGTGTCATCGTGACATAATGTTTAAATTGAGTTTCTATGATTGAAATAATATAAGATCACTAAAAGGAAAAATTAACAGTTCTAACCAGGGATCTTCTGCATAATTATTAATGAATGAAATAGTTTTTAATGTCACATTAAATTCTAACTGATTAGTAGATAATTAATTTTTGTTGTTGTTAGTTGCTGTTGAGTCGATTCCAACTCATGACGATCCCATGTGTGTAGGGTAGATCTGCTCCATAGGGTTTTCCAGGCACTGTGATCTTTCGGAAGCAGATCGACAGGCCTGTCTTCTGAGGTGCCTCTGCCAGCCTTTCAGCTAGTAGTCGAGCACTTAACCATTTGTGCCACCCAGACTCCATAATTAATTTTTACTAATTATAAAATCATAACTTCCTTGAGTTTTTTAAGACCTAGCTCAAATGCCTCCTTCAAAGCTATCTCGATCTGCCTCAGCCGAGAAAGGGCTCCCCCAGAACTATTTTAAAATTTCTCTGCTGTGGCACTAACTACGCTGTATTGTACTGACTGTTTACATGTTGTTTCTCACACTTTGTTTTGCTTATATTTGACATTTAGTACTTAGCATTTAGTAAATGCTCAGTTACGTTTTTGAATGAACAAATGAAGCTGAAGAAATTAAGAATCATCTAGTTGTTCCATGCAGGAATCACTGTACTTGAAATAACTCTTTTCATTTTGAATTTTTTTCTGTTACCTATTTTGACAGGGTATAAAGTGCCTGGAAAATAATAGGCATTCAATAAATATTTGATGAATGAAATTTGAGTTGAATTTTACCTCCTTACCTTTTAGTGGTTCTGGTTTTATTCCCTGAACTTAAAAAGGATATACTTAAATCCCTTTTCCACTCCAACTTTCAAAAAATGTATTCCACTTCATACTGTTTGCTACAATGCATTCTGAAAATTCTGTAAAAGAATACTTTAAAACATCAATTGCGTGTGCTTGGATAGATTATATACTTCTGTTTGTGCTAATATAAGTATTGGTTCAAAGTTATTTGTTCTCTGTTGATAAAGTTCTAACAAATGGAGTAATTATGAATTTTCTCAATTGCTAGACATTTTAAAATTATCTTTTAAATCATTAGTTGAAAACCCAAGATGATAATTTCAAATCAGTTGCTCTTCTGTGTTATCAATAATGTTCTTATCTTTCATATTTGTAGGAAAAATAATGAAATTATTTTTGTCATACTCAATAACATTATAAATGAGTGGAAAAAGTGATGACTTTTATACTGAATTAGTGCACTTTGGTTTTTTTGTAATAATAGTACTTTTTTGTTGTTGTTTTAATCATCCTTGATCTGTTAAATCACCCTTGATCATCCATCATTAGATGGATCCTCAGTCTTTCTTTTGGCCTCACCACATCTGTGGGATGTGGCACAGTGATTTTTCAAAAGTGCGGTGGGGAAGGGGGAACCCTTCTCTCTCAACTTCCTATGAATCTTAATATTCATCCCCCGTTTCCATCCCTAATTGTTTTTGTCTGTCGCTACAGTATATAAGAATTTTGAGTTTTAAAATTAAGTATATATTAATTAGCATCTTAAATGCAGATTGTAATCATAGAGACATATGATCATCTTGGGCACGTAGCATATATTTTTAGGTACTTACAAATTGGTTCTTTCGTCTGAATGGATTAGAACAAGACAATATTTGGCTGCCTCGGACTTGAGGATGTTTTCATTGCATGTTAATGTAGATTTTTTCATATTGTCAGGGGTCAAGTATTTCAGTCTAATTGGTTGGTATGGTTATTAAAGTTGCTAAGAGACCTCCGTATCCCTTCTTGGAGCTCTGGTGGCGCAGCGGTCAAGAGCTTGGCTGCTAACCGAAAGGTCAGCAGTTCGAATCCACCAACGGCTCCTTGGAAACCCTTCAGGGCAGCTCTACTGTGTCCTGTAAGGTCACTATGAGTCAGAAGTGACTCAGTGGCAGTGGGTACAATTTGATGAATCAGTTTTCAGTTCTCTATTTTTACTTACCTGTGACTTTAGGAAGTTCTTATAAATTAAAAGTAGAAGATCATTAACAGATAATAGAAATTTAAAACAGAACAATCACCAATTTTCTGAAAGAAACAAAATTCTTAAGGTGCATAAAAATGTAGATTAACAAGCAATAATCAGTTTTGACTGAGGTGCAGAATATAGCAATATAGCAATACAGAAACTTGGAAGGTTTTAATGTAGTGGTACTCTCTAGCAATGGTTAAAAAGAATGTTTTCCTCAAGTTGTAAAGCCTGAAATTTAGGAAATAAGTTAATATATTTTTAGTGATTAGGTTTAACATATGGCAATGAAGACAGCAAGGAATTTTTACACATTAATTAATATCGTAATCATTCAGGTACATCAGAGAGCAGTGGCACATGATTGTTATTATGGTTGGTTGCCATCAAGTTAATTCCGACTCATGAGGACCCCATGTGTCAGAGTAGAACTGCTCCATAGGGTCGGGTTCTCTAGAGGAGCAGAACCAAGGAAGCATATATAAATATATAGAGAGAAATTTACTTCCGGGAAATGGCTCACACAGTCATGAGGCAATGGCTTATGCAGTTGTGGGGGCTGGCAAGTCCCAAATCTGTGGGTCAGGCGGCAAGCTGAAGGCTTCTGGCAGGCTGAAGGCTTCTAGTGATTCACATAGTTGCAGGGGTGGTGAATCCAAAATCTGCAGGTCAGGGAACAGGTTGAAGACTTCTCGGGTCCCAGGAACTGGAGGTCAAGTGGCGAGAAGAGTTCAGAATTGAAAGAGCTTTCCCAGAACATCCATTTATATAGTGCAGGCAGACACCGCCCCCAAGGAAACTCCCTTTTCAACTGATTGGCTGCTCGTATCAGATCACAAAATGGAAGATGATTACATAGTGTTTGCCAAACCACTGAGAATCATAGCCTAGCCAGGTTGACACATGGCATTAACCATCACAGGGTTTTCAAAGTGGTGACCTTCTGGAAGCAGATCACCAGGCTTTACTTTTGAAGTGTCTCTGGGTGGGTTCGAACTGCCAACCTTTAGGCTAGTAGTCAAGCGCTTAAACATTTGTGCCACCCAGGGATTTCAGCACATGATTAGTCCCTCCTTATTGGTTAAGTTAACCACTAGTTTTGTTGTATAATAGTGGGCCTTTGAGGAAAATTCTAAGGTGAATAAAACCTGCAGTTAATACCAGTGTAAATCAGTAATTTCAACTTTGTTATGGTTTTTCTGGTGGGGTTTTTTTTCCTCCTCTGAAAAGGAACTGGGGAAATGTGATTAATAAGGTCAACCCACTAGATTTAATTTTGTTTTTGATGAGAATATTTCCTCCTATAAAATTTAATGGTCATGAATCTGACTGAAGAGATTATTTACCATAACCAGACCTGTCCCCTGAGAGGCAATTTAAAACAATTCCATTAGAATCCAGATAGCTAATCAGAAAGAATGTTATGGAACATTATAAAAGTGAAAAGTAAATTCAGGTCTGGTCTGATATTTTGATATTCTTACCTTCCCCCCTCAAAAAAAAAGAAGTAAAAACAGTATAATCTTTTTATAGGCTTTGAAGGCCATGTTTTTAATTGAATAAGATGTGAAACCACTTTATCATGAGGTCTTTTGCTTAGGATGCAAAATAGCTCTCTGAGTTTCACCAAAAAGATTCTTATATCCAGTAATTTTATGGTGAGGTACTTGAATGTTTTTATCTGAATGAGGGAAAAAAAAAAAGAAGAAACCCAGTGCCGTCTAGTCAATTCCAACTCATAGCGACCCTATAGGACAGAGTAGACCTACCCCATAGGGTTTCCAAGGAGCGGCTAGTGGATTTGAACTGCTGACCTTTTGGTTAGCAGCCTAGCTCTTAACCACTGCACCACCAGGCTCCAGAAGGAAAATTAGACAAAAAAATTCTTTTCCAAACAAGATCCTTTAAGTCTTAGTGCCTTGTGCACATAAAATTCAGGGATGCATTCATGTGTGTTTTATGTATGAATAGATTTAGTTATCAGATACTCATTGAGCAGCTACTACTTGGCAGGCAGTGTTTTAGATACTGGAAATCCAGCAGCTAACAAAACAAATGAAATGTCTTCAAACAAATGAAGAAGACAGTATCTTGAGTCTTATATGCTAGCAAAGTGATAATAATGTACTTTCTTCCCATGTAAAAGAAGAGAAGATTGCTGTCTTAGGTTGTGTACCATTATATGGTAGAGCTTTGTACTCACAGATTTATGACTAATTGAAAGCATATACCCCAGTTTTTGGCAAGTGTCTAAACACTCATACTCAGAAAATGCCCTGTGGTTTTCCTAGCTTGCTTATATGTTCATTCCAACCGGGAGTGTTTCCCTCATCCTACTATATTAAAATATATTTATTCAGTGTCCCAACCTTCCCGGCCCTTTCCAGCCTGTCTGTCTTAGTCCACTGCCTTACGTGTGTGTGTCTGCGCGCATGTCCGCGTGTGTGCGCACGGGTGCCTATCCGTTGACCTTTCTGCTCTAGCTAAATTTTAAACTCCTTTATGGAGATCATAGTCAATGTCTTTGGTTTAGCACAGTGCTTTATATATAGTAGCATTTAATGTAAAGTTCTGTTGATCTTAAACTACCGTCCTAAAATGGCTTAAACCCATAGCAATTTCTTTAAAATATGTTCTACATTGAATTTTTTTTAAAAAGCTTTGCATTTCTTGAAGGTTTGCCTTAATTGTTTTCAACTCACTATTGGTTAGAGTTTAGCCACTTAAAAAAAAAAAGAAAAAAAAACCAAACCCGTTGCCGTCGAGTTGATTCTGACTCATAGTGACCCGATAGGACAGAGTAGAACTGCCCCATAGGGTTTCCTAGGAGCAGCTAGTGGATTTGAACTGCTGACCCTTTGGTTAGCAGTGCTGTTAACCACTATGCCACCAGGGTTTCCTTAGCCACTTAGTGTATTAAAATCTTTACTTTTGTTAAGAAAATTTGCATCGGTTATGTTAATGTAAAACTTCTTTATTGGACTTCTTTAATTATGTTCATTAAGAGTTGTTTTTCATATTCACGACCCATAGCCTTGTTGGGGGGAAAAATCACCGTTTCCAGTCAGACAAAACCATATAGCTAAATTAGTATGGCCATACCTGTCATCATTTTGTTTCCCTGATTAATCTGTTTTACCATATTAAAACATACCACTGAAGAGGATCTTAAGAGGGACTGTTTTTCTTTGTTAGAATTCTCTTCCTTCTACCTTTTTCTTCTCCAAAAAGTTTCAGCTAGATTTAATAATTTCCATTATAATTTTTGTTTTTTTTTCTGTATAATTAATTACTACAAAAATAAACGAGAAAGTGGTCATTAGAAGTTCCATTTTGTCTGAACCCAGCGTTCTGTCTTCTGAAAGGGAGAATTTCAATAACATATCTTTTCCATTGAATGAGCATTATTTCCTTTGGAATAAGTGTTGACCTCAGTGGGTATGACATCATGTTGGAAACGATTTGTATCAACAACAGAAAAAGTGAAAAGCAGTCATAGTGTTTTGTAGAAATAGTTAGATTTCAAACTTAAGTTATTCATATTTTATTAGTGTGTTAGAAATACTGTTTAGTCTTTTGTTCCTCAAACCTTTCATTGAGGAACAAAATGAGTTAAATGGGCCATGCAGAGTTTAATGTAATTATCAAGTAATTAGTTGAAAACTTTAAAAGAAGGTAATTCTCATTTTGGACTTTTGCTTGTCATGGTAGCAAACTTAAAAAATCGTGTCTACCAGATATCCTTTTGTAGCTTCTCGTACTTTTTGTAACGAAAGAGATGATGGATGAATGAATGGATGTTAATTATTCTAAGTACCTGAATTATTTATCTGTATTTTGATCGTTCTGATATAAGAACATTCATTAATATCTTTGTATCCCAGACTGAGATGTTTTTATAAACCTAAATACTTCCTATTTTATTGTCTTTCTTTATATACGTATTCATTATCCATATTGCAATTTTTTCAATACTTTTGCTAGAAACAAAGATTTAAAGAATTAAAGGAAATCTGTTGTTGTAAAATAGCTACTTCTTAGCTTACATGGTGAGAACGTACATTTTCTAACTTTTTAATAAATGCCAACAGGTTTTGGGTCCTGCTCCCAGGTGGTGTTCCTTCTTAGACAACTTGACAGAAGAATTAGAAGAGAATCCAGAAAGCACAGTT
The DNA here is from genome assembly GCF_000243295.1 of Trichechus manatus latirostris. Classification (NCBI taxonomy): domain Eukaryota; kingdom Metazoa; phylum Chordata; class Mammalia; order Sirenia; family Trichechidae; genus Trichechus; species Trichechus manatus. The sequence goes on from NW_004443959.1 coordinate 8,370,888, forward strand.
TATGATGATTATAAATTTGTCACCAAAAAAGACCTTGAAAATTTAGGTAAAAAAATTATGATAAAAATGTTAATAAAAGTAACTTATTTCTACCCTTTTTTTTTATTTTTGGGGTTTTGAATATTAGAAGTGGTTCATCCCTGTTTATCTGATTTTCCGTATCTTTTGCCAAATCAGGTATTATACATACAATGTATCATCAAATTTATGATCTCTGCTTAGAGGGTCAGGTAAATTCAACCTATTGATGCTTTTTTAGATTTTAAATGAGGAATAATTTTTTTAGCGTACTAGCTAGGTATAGAAAAAATATTTTTCAAGAAAACAGTGGTTTTTCAAGATATCTCAGAGACCACAAGCAAATCCTTTCTGGCTCCCTTTTGGGTTTGTTTATAGTAGATCCAATCCAAAACTTAGAACCCATAGATAGAATCTTCAAATGCAGTAGAACCTTAATGGTAGCTTTAGGTTTAAAGGTCACAAACCAAGAAATGCCTTTTATTAGAACAGCAAAAACTTGTATGTACTGCTTACATTGTGCCAGCCAGTATTTTAAGTGCTTTATCTATAACTCACTTAATCATCACAACCCTATGGAGTGTGTGCTATGATTCCATTTTATATATAAGGAAACTGAGTCACAGAAAGATTAACGTAACTTACCAAAGGTTTCAGTGGTAGTAAATGTGAGGGTTGGAGTTTAAACGCAGATTCCATGTGTTTTACCTCAGCCGTTCTAATCCCTCAGACCCAAACTCAAACACCCATTGCCGTCAAGTTGATTCCAACTCATAGCAACCCTACAGGACAGAGTACACCTGCTCCATAGGGTTTCCAAGGCTGTAATCTTTACAGAAACCGACAGCCACATCTTTCTGCCACAGAGTGGCTGGTGAGTTTGAACCACCAACCTTGCACTTAGCAGCTGAATGCTTACGTGGTTAATGTTTATTTTTGGGTGAGGAAGACAGTTACGAAGATTGAGGGCTCCTTAACCTCTCAGAAGAGCATATTTATTCCAGTTGCCTAATACTAGTTTGTATGATAAAGAGAACAGATTTTGATAATCTTGTTTTATTGTTGGGAAGGACCATATAGCTAATTATTGAGAGTGGGAAAACTTAGAGGGTCTACTCTACACAAGTGTAGGCAACTTGGTTGTGTTTGCAACAAATAGATGTACAACAGCAGCTGAATGTTAATAGAATCATGTAATAAACAAATTAATAGAGAGGCTTTCCACTTTATTTTTAACCTGTATCTCATAGCATACTTAATCCAGGCCAGAATTATTTTCTCACCAGTTACCACCAAAATAGTTCTTTAAATTTTAATGTCTTCAAAACAAAGAGAATTGTATTCCACCTTTTTAAAATGGCTTATGAATGAAATAGGATCTTTCTACTGAACTGACTACTTAAAAAATTCCAACATAGTTTTTATAATATCATGTCATACTCACCTACATTCTTAAATTGGAGGAACCAAGGTCATTGTTATTTTGTAGATTTTTTTCAACTGCTGTACTTACTACATTTTGGGTACTATTTCAGTCTCTTTAATATGTTTATTTTGGGTGAGGAAGACAGTTATAAAGACTGAGGTACATTTTGTTAAAATGTAATCATACTGCCCATTTTTAAAGCTATGGAAATAGATACAATATTCAGCAAAATAACATTTGTGCTAGAAAGTGTTTTTATACATTATTAGTGTATTTTAATATTATATTTAATATTTCCACATCATATATAAAACTTTTAAAATAATTTATCTTAAAAGTAGAAGCAAGGCTGTATAATACTAATGTCCCTTATTTCCTAAGATTATTTGTAGTACAGCATTAATGATATTGAATACTTGCAAATTCCTACTCTTCCCAGCTTTGGCCTTTAGCAGATACTATAGCGTGGTATTTGCAAAATGTGTTCCGTGGAATATTACTTCTGCATGGTTAGTGTAGTGGCTAATATCGTGAACACTGGAGGTAGTCTGACATTGGTTCACATCCCACCTCTACCACTTAATATCTGGCCAGTTTACTTCATTAAGCCTCAGTTTCCTCATCTGCAAAATGGGAACAATAATAGTACTTACCCATAGGGTTGGTTGGAAATGAATCAGATAATGCTTGAAAAGTACTCATTGCAGGGTCTGAAACATACCAAGTGAGTGTTAACTATTATTTTTAGGAGATTTGTAGCAAATAAGTTTGGCAAATGCTGAGTTAAGCAAAGTTAAATCAGTTTCTCTACTTTTGGTCTTAGAGCCTTTAATATCATTGTACATTGTGAATCTCCTGGAGAGGGAGGCAAGTATGAAACATTTCCTAAACTTACTTGACCACAGAACCATTTTTTTCCTCAGAAGATCTCTTGGGACTAATGTTCTGTGGGGCTAGCTACGAGAAATACTGCTGCCGTCAGATTCTCTGTTTAGAATTAAATTGTCTTAATATGAAAAGCTTTCTGCTCAGCTTTCGTTTATGAATTGGAATGGGAATAGTTCTTGATGTAAATATAAATTTTATAGACTTAATAGAGGAAGCAGAAATTATTGTTGCTATCATTGATATATGTATTTCATAATTTGGTAATTAATCAGACCAAATATTCTGAGGACAGGTTAGGTAATAAACATACATATGCAAGTACATGAATTTAGATGTACTTCATTAGGTTAACATCTCTTTTATAAGACTCTACTGTGGAATTCCAAACCCTGTACCTTTATTAACCTAACAGATTTTAGGAAAGTATTTTTCTGACCAAGACTTTTAATTTTTTTATGAGATTATTCTAAATTTAATTTTTGCCTTTACATTTTGTTCTGTTTTGCATAGTTCCTGGTTTTCATGTCTGTGTGGATGTCTGTTTCTAAAATCTGGAAATTAGGGTAATGTTTTCCTTATAGAGTCACTTCATATTATACCAGCTAAAGCTTTTCTTCATGTGGGTATTGCATATGTGGTCTAATTTTTTTTTTTTTTTACTGTGGTAAAAATACATATAACAAAACATTTGCCAATTCAACAATTTTTACATATATAACTAATTTGATAACATTTATTACATTCATCATGTTATGCAACCACCTTGTGGTCTCTCTCTCTCTCTCTTTTTTTTTTTTTTTGTGCTTTAAGTGAAAGTTTACAGTTCAAGTCAGTTTCTCATACAAAAAGTAATACACACATTGCTGTGTGACCCTGGCTGCTCTCCCTGTAATGTGACAGCACACTCCTCCTTTCCATCCCAGATTTCCCGTGTCCATTCAACTAGCTCCTCACCCTTTCTGCCTTCTCATCTCGCCTCTGGACAGGAGCTGCTCATTTAGTCTCATGTATCTACTTGAGCTAAGTGGCACTCTTCACAAGTATCATTTTATGTCCCATAGTCCAGTCTAATCTTTGTCTGAAGAGTTGGCTTCGGGAATGGTTTCAGTTCTGGGCTAACGGAGAGTCTGGGGGCATTGTCTTTCGGTGTCCCTCCAGCCTCAGTCAGACCATTAAGTCTGGTCTTTTTCCTGGAATTTGAGTTCTGCACCCCACTTTTCTCTGCTTTGTCAGGAACTCTCTGTTGTGTTCCCTGTCAGGGCGGTCATTGGTGGTAGCTGGGCACTTGCGCTCTCTTTTTAAGATAAATATTCTCATAACATTTTCCTGTGTAAATATTTGCAGTTAATAAAGTAATTGCTATGAGGTAGGAGAGTGTCCTCCTGTGACCACCACTGCCCCTACTTGACATTAGAAAAGTTAGCAGCCTATTGCTGATCCCAGAAATTATTTTGATAATTGAACTGGTTCATGGAATCTAGAAATCTGAGAACCATCAATATGAGGTATGTGTCTTTACCGGTCTGTCATAGCTCATAGAGACTTCTTAAGCTAATTTTTATGCTTATTATTATGTTTAAAATAAGTAAGGATGAATTTGTTGAAGTGGATTTAAAATTTTCCCAGTAGTTAATTGAAGATTAGTAATTCTAATCTTTTAACTTTTACTCAGAAGTGAAATTTTATTATAACCAAATTGTTCAAGAAAAACTTTAAAAAAAAATTTTTTTTTTAAATTGTACTTTAGGTGAAGGCTTATAGAACAAATCGTTTCTCATTAAGCAGTCAGTACACACATTATTTTATGACATTGGTTAACAACCCCATGACATAAATAGTTTCTCATTAAACAGTCAGTACACATATTATTTTATGACATTGGTTAACAACCCCATGACATGTTGATACTCTCCCTTCTCGACCTTGGAGGACCTTTTTTTTTTTGGTGAAAATATACGTAGCTAAAGATACACCATTTCAAAAATTTCTACATGTACAACTCAGCAACATTGATCACGTTCTTCCAGTTGTGCCGCCATTCTCACTATCCCTTTCCAAATTATTCCATCACAGTTGTCTTCAACTTACTCTCCCCTAGGCTTCCCATCAAACTTTTTGAGTTGCTGCTGTCAGTTTGATCTCACATAGATAATTCTTTTTTTACATTATCGTTGTACTTTAGATGAAGGTTTACAGAACAAAATAGTTTCCCATTAGATAGTTAGTACACTTATTGCTCTATGACAATGGTTAACAACCCCACGACATGTCAACACTGTCCTTGCTCAACTTTGGGTTCCCTATCACCAGCTTTCCTGTCCCCTGCTGCCTTCTAGTCCTTGTCGCTGGACTGCTGTGCCTCATTAGTCCCGTTTTGTTTTATGGGGCTGTCCAATCCCCGGCTGAACGGTGAACCTTGGGAGTGACTTCACCACTGAGCTAAAAGGGTATCCAGGGGCCATATTCTCGGGGTTTCTCCAGTCTCTGCCGGGCCAGTAAATCTGGTCTTTTTTTGTGTGTTAGAATTTTGTTCTACATCCTTCTTCAGCTCTGTCCAGAACCCTCTGTTGTGATCCCAGTCAGAGCAGTCAGTGGTGGTAGCCGGGCACCATCTAGCTGCACTGGACTCAGTCTGGTGGAGGCCTTGGTAGCTGTGGTCCATTAGTCCTTTGGACCAGTCTTTTCCTTGTATCCTGTTCTCTTCATTCTCCGTTCCTCCCAAACGGGTGAGACCAGTGGAGTATCTTAGATGGCTGCTCACAGGCTTTTAAGACCCCAGACACTACTCACCAAGGTGGAATGTAGAACATTGTCTTTATAAACTGTGTTATGCCAGTTGAGCTAGATGTTCCCCGAAACCATGATCCCCACAGCCCTCCGCCCAGCAATTCAGTCCCTCAGGGAGTTTGAATGTGTCTATGGAGCTTCCATGACCTTTCTTTGTATAAGTTGTGCTGTCTTCCCCAGTATTGTGTACTGTCTTACCCTTCACCAAAGTTACCACTTATCTACTGTCTATTTAGTATTTCCACCCCCACCCCTCTCATCCCTTGTAACCAACAGAAATTGTTACTTTTTGTGTGTAAACTTTTTCATGAGTTTTTACAGTAGAGGTCTCATACAATGTTTGTTCTTTTGTGATTGACTTATTTCACTCAGCATAATGTCTTCCAGTTTCATCCATGTTTTGAGATGCTTCACAGATTCATGATTGTTCTTTATATCGTTGCATAGTACTGCATTGTGTGTATGTACCATAGTTCATCTGTTCATGTGTTGATGGGCATCTAGGTTGTTTCCATCTTTATGCTATTGTGAACAATGCTACAGTGAACATGGTGTGCATATGTCTATTTGTGTGATGGCTCTTATTTTTCTAGGATATATTCCTGGGAGTGGGATTGCTGGATTGTATGGTATGCCTATTTTCTAGCTTTCTAAGGAAGCGCCATATCATTTTCCAAAATGGTTGTATCATTATGCATTCACACCAGTAGTGCATAAGAGTTCCATTCTCCCCGCAGCTTTTCCAACATTTGTTATTTCCAGTGTTTTTAATTCATGCCAGTAATGCTGGAGTGAGATGGTATCTCATTGTGGTTTTAATTTGCATTCCTCTAATGGCTAGTGATCGCAGTGATCGGGAGCATTTCTTCATGTGTCTGTTGGCCGCTTGAATGTCTCCTTTGGTGAAGTGTCTGTTCATTTCCTTTGCCCATTTTTTAATAGGATTATTTGTCTTTTTGTTGTAGAAGTGTTGGATTTTCTTGTAGATTATAGAGATTAGACCTTTGACTTGTACTGTCCAAAATTCTTTTCCCAGTCCATAGGTTCTCTTTTTACTCTTCTGGTGAAGTCTTTTGAAGAGCACAGGTGTTTGATTTTTAGAAGATCCCAGTTGTCTAGCTTATCTTCTGAAGTTTGTGTCTTGTTGGTTATGGTTTGTATCCTGTTAATGTCGTGTATTAGGGCCTGTAGCATTGATCCTGTTTTTTCTTCTATGAACTTCATAGTTTTTGGCTTTATCTTTAGGTCTTTGATCCATTTTGAATTAGTTTTTGTATATGGTGTGAGGTATGGGTCCTGTTTCATTTTTTTGCAGATGGACATCCAGTTGTGCCAGCACCATTTGTTAAAAAGACTATCTTTTCCCTGTTTGATGGACTTTGGGCCCTTGTTGAAGATCAGGTGACCGTGGGTGGATGGATTTACACCTGGGTTCTCAATTCTGTTCCATTGGTCAATGTATCTGTCGATGTACCAGTACCAGGCTGTTTTGACTACCGTAGCTGTATGGTAGATTCTGAGGTCAGGTAGTGTGAGTCCTCCTAAAAACTGTTACATTTTAATAAAAATTTTATGAGAACCTGCCTTCTTCTGATTAACTTTTCCTAGGGCTTACACATCTCATTGGATCACCTTTTCTCCGGGCGTATATGCATGGATTTTTCATGGATATAAGACTCTATCACAAGGTAAATACAAAACTACAGTTATTGTAGATGATTATTGAGCAATCTGTAGCCATTTCTGTGTTCCTTACTTGTATTTTCATAACATATACTTACCATTTTTAAGGACTCTGTCTATCTGTGGTGTAATAGTCATGGTGCATATGAAACATGCTGCTAAATAGGATTGTTTATTTTCATTTTGAAAAGGTGAAACTGATGGTAAATCCATTTGCTTATGAAGAATATAGGAAAGATAAAATTCGACAGAAGATAGAAGAAACACGTGCACAGAGAGTTCAGTTAAAGGTAAATATTGGGCTCACCATTGAGTGTATCAGAGAAAAGTACTTAATTTTTATTTTGTGTATTGTACCTGGGGAACAGGAAAGAGGAAGGCCCTGAGGAGCTGGTGCTGGGGCCCTTGAGGCTTCAGTAGGCTTTTCCTGGGAAGGTTGCACAGCTGCAAACTAGAATCAGCTGCTGCTATTGGAGCTGCCTGTAGTTGCCAGGGCAAAGAACAGTACTGTCGCGATGCCGACACGAACAGAAATCAAACAAGAAAGAGCAAGTCCTGACTTCCTCTTCTGCCTTCCAGTTTCGCTCTGGTACCCCTATTGACTGTGTTTAATCACCAAATGATACAAATATTTATAACTGAACGTTGGTTAATAAAAAGTTTTTTTAATGTATATACTATTTCAGTACAAAAAACTAGTGGCTGTTTTCTGAAATTACCTCAATACTTTTCCCTTTTTCTACTTTCTTTGTTAACATTTTTAAAGAATGATGAGTATGTGTGTATTGGCAAGGGGAGACTGAGATAGAGTATTTTTGCCCCATCTGTGTACAGTATTGTCAGAATTGTCAGACTCAGATCTAGAATTCCCTTTGGAAATTTGCCATCTGGGGCACGGGAAGTAGTACAACTGATCCTCAAGTAGCATTTTAGCAGTTCCCCACAACTGTAGCCGTGGCTACCATACCAAGCCTGCTGGCCTCTTGCTAATCATTTGTGGGTTGTAGACCTGTCATTGCTCATCTATAAGCTGCCAAATACAGCTTCTCCCAGTTTGCTTCTCAGTGTGCTGGAAAAAGACGTGGATGAGGGCAAGTCCTTTCAGCACCAAGCTGATGTCGCTGTTCCTGCACTGTTTGGTCCACCTGAAAACATTACTTATGTCCACATTATTTCCTATTCTGGGGATAATAAAATTTTAAAATAAGAGTGTGATGTCTTTTATTTGTCCAGTTATAGTCCTTACAGAACTATTAACCTTTAAAGCTGTGATGTGGCTATCTTAGTACAGCTTTTATTGTTTTTCTCTCTACTAGAAGTTGCCAAAAGTTAACAAAGAGCTGGCACTTAAATTAATTGAGGAAGAGGAGGAGAAACAGAAGTCTACATGGAAAAAGAAGGTTAAGGTAAGATTTTATTACACAGAGAAAATACTGATAAATTGTTTCTACGTTTTCTTGATAATAGCTTGAATCTTTTTTTATCGAGGGACTGTAGCAGAGCCCTTGTGGCCCAGTGGTTAAGAGACTGGCTGCTAACCAAAAGGTTGGCAGTTTCAATCCACCAACCACTTCTTGGAAACCCTGTGGGGCAGTTCTGCTCTGTCCTGTAGGGTTGCTGTGAATTGGAATCAACTCAACGGCAATGGGTTTGGTTTTTTTGGTTTTTTTTTTTTTTTTTGGTATAGTGGCTCAGTGGTAGAATTCTCACCTTCCAGGTGGGAGACCTAGGTTCGATTTCTAGTCAGTGCACCTCATGATCAGCCACCACCTGTCTGTCAGTGGAGGCTTGCATGTTGCTATGATGCTGAACAGGTCTCAGCAGAGCTTCTAGACTAAGATAGACAGGGAAGAAAAGCCTGGTAAGATCTACAGTCCAAAAGTCAGCCAGTGTAAACCCTGTGGATCACAATGCTCCAGTTCGCAACTGATCACAGGGATGGCCCAGAATCAGGCAGCGTTTTGTTCCGTTGTGCATGGGGTCACCATGAGTTGAGGGTCCCCGTGAGTCAGGGGCCAACACAGTGGCGGCTAACGACAACAAGCAACAAATCTTTTTTACTAAGTTTCTTTTTACTTTAAAATTTTTGCCCTGCTTATATTATATGTTCCGTATGGAAAGTTTGGAAACACCCATAATTCTTCTGTCCAGAGAAAGGCACTGTTAATATTTTAACAAATTTCCTTCCTATTTCCCTGAAACTTACAAACTAGCAAGATCATATTGTATATATAAAATACTTCTCCTGGTTCTATAAATTAACGTAAGTAGTTTCCCATTTTGTTAACAATTCTTTGTAAATATTTTTAATTGGCTGCAACATTCTACCTTATGAATATACTAGAAGTTATTTAATCTTTTATTGTTAAATATCTAGATCGTTTTTCTTTGTCCTAACTAGATTTGTTTATCATTCCAGAAGTAATCGATTTTTATTTAGACTTGACATTATTGGGAGTGTGCATGCTGATGTATAACTGCTACTTACCTTTTCTTTTTTTTTTTAACTAATGTGTAAGCAGCCAAAGATAAGTCATAAAATAAATAAGGGTTAGTGCTTTATTTGGCTGATACTGTCAAGACACGAAGAGATTTTTCTAATTTTTCAGATATATGGAGATTTCCTTTATCCTCCCCAATCCTGCTTTTTCATCTGCTTGGATCAGGAACGCAGATAACCAGGCTTGGTTGTTTACTAGACAACTTGTAAAAATCAGATCTCTTGGCAAGAGCCTGAGGACTCTGAATATAGTTGCTGTCAAGTCAGCTCTGACTCCTGTCGACCTTCTCTATAACAGAACGAAATATAGCCTGATCCTGTGCCATCTTCATGATCTTTGATATGCTAGTTGTATAATCTTGGGTGAGTCCTTCAGCTTCACTGGGTCAGAATTTTTCCATCTATAAAATGCAAAGATAGGGCCAGATAGTTCCCAAAGAGCGTTTTTTGTTCTGTGATTTCTAAGTGGATTCAAACTCACTACTCCCTCTTGTCATTCTCGCTTCCTTATCCTCTCTTCATTGCCTCATCCTGGTCTGTTACATTCTTATAGTATGTTATTTAAAGACCACTAGAAATCTTAACTTTTGGAAGCCTTCCTTAGTAAACAGACAGATGGCTTTTGTATATCCATTTTTGTTATATGAATAATATGCCAATGTTGAAACTTATTGTTATTTAAATTTATGTCTGTGTTATGGCTCTGCACCTACCTAATTTACATTAGTGTATATCAGTGTGCATGTATATATTAAATTGTTTAAATGTGTTTCCTGCTGCATTGACCTTCTCATTGGAGTAATTACATTGACCTTCTTGTTAGCCAGTGCTAAGGATGATTGAGGAAATGACTTCGCAGCTTCAAAATGCTACTTTATAAGCTAAATTGAAGTGATTTTTGGATTTACATGTTCTAACGCTTCACAAGGAAGAATCGAACTAATTTAGGCTGCAAATATGTGCATTCCTGTCTATCTTTCATGCTTATGAGTTGTTATCATTTGATTTAATATTATAGAGGGTAGGACACTTAAGATAAAATTTAATTTTGGTATTTTGTGCAGCACAGTATATGCCTTTTTATAAGGCCCTTACCGTCATAAAAATGTGAAAAGCCCCTTCCCCCTTTTCTAGGGTAGAGTTTTACTGGTAGTTGGGCAGCCAGAGAAGATTTAGAATACCAGCAGTCCTACTTTGCATGGTAATGCAGGGTGATAAAAATGACTGTGCAAGCTGAAACCATGCAAAACAATCTTAATTGTCAACAGGAAAAATTACAGTTGTTCTATACCTTTAAAAGTTTTTGCCAAAACGTTGAAACACTCTTACCATCATTTATAAATGTATAAGGAAATGAAAAAATAGGAAAACTAACATCTCTTTAAACCAAATCAAAAACCTGTTGCCGTTGAGTCAGTTCCGACTCATAGCAACCCTATAGGGCAGAGTAGAACTACCCTACCCCATAGGGTTTCCAAGGAGCAGCTGGTGGATTCGAACTGCTGACCTTTTGGTTAGCAGCTGAGCTCTTAACCACTTCTCTATCAGGGCTCCAACATCTCTTTAGTTACACTGTTATTCAAAACATTAGAAACAAAATATAATAAAGCGTTTTATTTATTTGTAAGACATTAAGAGTAGTTTGAACAGTGCTTGCCTTCTCATTGTGTAACTGACCAAGTGTCTTGACTTTGCTTTAGCAAATTGTCATATTCCTTTCTAAGTCTGGATGAGCATCCAACATTTTATCTTTTGCCCTTTCAATATTGTGAAGTGTCTCTCAGAGTTCCTTTAATGGTAAGCTTTTTGACAGCATCACTTCTCTGGGACCTTTTCATCCTTTTTGTCACAACCATTTTCCTCACTTATGTCTGTAAGTTCCTCTGGCTGCGCATCTAGAGTCTCTCCATCTAGTGTCAGCATCCCCACAGCCAGCTGTTCCTTCTGTAACTCCTTTACATCTATTCTAATTTTCTTTGCTGTACTTTTCGTCTTTGTTGACCAATTCTCTTTTAGTTATCCATTTTTGTAAAATGTCGCGTGGGTTTATCATTGGGAATCAAGGAGGCAAGACAACCACTACATGGTTTCCTGTCTGGGCGTACACAGGTGCACAGTGACCAACAGACTTTGAAAGAAGTGATTGATGTAAAAGTGAAAGATGTGATCAGCTGCCGATCACGGTGTACATCTGTTAATTACGAACGGATTTGTGGACTGTAGCACTAGCAGCAAAGTTTCTATTTAATGCAATACTCATAGTTAATATACCATGGTAACTAAAATTTGAACCATGTTGTTGGGGGAATTATGTTCCTTAACTTCAAGGTGGTAACTTACACCTACCGGAACTGTGCAAAGCAACAGCTTCCTGTATGTTATCTCTAGTCACATCTCTGTTTCACTGACATCTAATTTATGCTGCTACAAATTCTTCAGTGAACAGTCGAGATAATATTTATTTCAGAACCTATTTGTGGTTCTGCTATGGCTATATATTGTTTCTACTGTAAGTATAAAGAGGAAGAACCTTAGTAATTCTTATCTTCTTCCCATCAAACAGCAGTTTCTCTCCAGCTGTTTGAAGCTGAAAGTGCTGTCTTTTTAGCTGTGCCACCTGATAACAAAATTCTGTAATTAAATCCTTCTAGAAAATAGTGTTTCTAAAATTTACCATTAATTTACTTTTTGGTGGCTTGCTGACGCAAATCAGAGCTCAGTTTCTTTCCAGAAGTATTTACATATGGTCTTCAAAAAATATCAGGCTGTTTTAGAAAAAATTTGTATGATTTGTTGTTTAACATTTTTATCTAATAGAAAATGTAGACCTTAAAAATTATTCATGAATTAAGGAAAGAATCCTTCATTATAATTGTGACGAATACTTGAAAGAATTGTTATATCCGTGAGCAAGTCATTAGTCTTGCCTTTGAACTCTGTTCTTCAAAACCTCAGGAGCTTTAATAGCTCTGATATCTCCTGATTTGAAAGTCAGTATCTTGCAGTTAGGTTCTGCTTTGGCTCCAACTGGAATTTAATGGAGGCAGATGGTGAAATGTGTTCTCAAATATTGCTACCACTGATAACACAATAAAAGCATAATAAGATGTTTACAGTACGGTTGATGTTGAACGTATAATGGGAAATGACCCACCGCATAATGTCAATAAGCATTATCTGGACATCATCCAAATGTAGAAGCTTGGTGGTATTAATTTTAATTAAAAATTAATGTATTTGTTCTTTCAACAAATATGTATTGCACTCCCAGTGTGCGTAAGAATCTGAGAAGCATAGGCATCAGTGATCCATTTGATTTGTAAGGGTTTGATTTTTGGGTAGAGCCATTTTTCCTACAAGTGTCATTTTTTGGGGGCCTGTTAGCCTTTTCTGCCAATTTTTTAAATTATGAATGTCAATTCAGAAGGTTAGCTGAATGTATTTTTCTTGGCTTCTGTAGCGGCTCAATCAGGGGTATTGCCACGTGTGATGTTTCTAGGCCATGGGTATTTTGTGGCTATGAAACAATGGAAGAGACATCTTAACAGCCTCGGGGATTATTAAATGCCATTAGGAATTTATATTAAAGTAATAATTCATCTCTGTAGGGAAAAGAAATAATTATGCATAGATGCTTTGGGTTGGATCAAATCAGTTGTAACATCCAAGGTGTTACTTTTTTTTAAAAAAAGCTTTTGCATGTTCAGCCTGGGAGTGGACAGCCCCGTAAAACCAAATGAGACTAACGAGGTACAGGAGTCCAGTGACAAGGGCCGGAAAGCAGAAGGGGACAAGGAAGCTGGTGATAGGGAACCCAAGGTTGAGTAAGGTTATTGTTGATGTGTTGTGAGATTGTTAACCATTGTCATAGGGCAACATTTGTAGTAACTGTTAAATGAGAAGCTATTTTGTTCTGTAAGCCTTCATCTTAAGTGAGAATAACAGCACAATTCGAAGAGCGTAGTCAGTGTCACTGAACTGTGCATGTAGAAATTTTTGAAATGGTGTATCTTTGGCTATGTGTATTTTCACCAAAAAAAAAAAAAGGTTGAGAAGTTAGAGGGTTGATATGTTGTGGGATTGTTAACCAGTGTCATAAAACAACATGTGTACTTCTGTTTCATGAGAAACTATTTGTTCTGTAAGCCTTCACCTGAAGTACAATTAAAAAAACTTCAAAAAAAATTGAAAAAAAAAAGCTTTTTCAGCAACAACTTAAATTTTTTGTTTTGCTTTTACATTTTTTACTGCAGTTATACATACACATAGTTTTAAAAAAACTAAATAGTTCTCCAGGGTTTGTTAGGAACACTGGCTATCCCATTGTCTCCCCTCCGCCCCATTTTCACCTCTCCTGAGACAACCACTTTTGCCTTTTTAGCTGATTATTTGATATAAAACTCTGTGTGTAGTGCTGCTTCTTGACTTTTTAGTGTTAGGTGTTATCTTTTGATAGCCCACTATAGAAAATAAGAATTCAGCTCTCTTCACCACCCGCCGCAAGACATATGTACCTTTCCCATCCCTACACCCTCCCTACCTATAAGGTTATATTGTAATTTTGGTTAAGTCACTGTTCAACATTTCCATTGTTGTGACTGTGTAAATGCTGTCTGTAGCTTAGTCAAGAGCTGGGTAGTATGCACAGTTACATATCCTGCCCTTTTCCGTGGAGTTGTCGCTTTTGTTTTCTATGTAGTTATCACTAATTAACCCCCAGTTCTTTGCCAGTTGCCTAAATCTCTTTTCAAGATCTTTCCATAGATCAAATGTGATACTAATTTTTACCTTCTTAAGAAGTCTCTCATAGGTCTTTCTGCCCTGCTCCATTCTGGACTAGTTTCCTTCTAATCCTGGTACATAGTCATCATCCTGGGAGCTCCCTTCACCATTATCCTGAGGATTCCCTTAGCCTCACCTTCATGTTGGATAAGAATTATAAGAACCTTCAGTTTTCTACAGTTTTCAGAGACATATTCACTCAGTGTGAGGGTATAGTAAAAATATTTTCAAACGTGCAAGTTCTAAAACATAAAATTACTCTTACACTCTGCTTTTCCTCAGAAGGTCGGTTACTAGAGGATTGCTCCTCTAAACTAACAGAGTAAACCAAGAAAGAGGACAGTCCAAGGGAATCTTGAACTGGATGAGTATGTGCCATATTGTAGGTCCATTTTCAAGCTAGAAATCTAGACAGCAATGCTGGCTACTTGGTGGGCCCTTTGAATCTAGAAACTCAGGTTCTTCAGTGCTGGGACATTTTCTTGGAGAGAAAAAAAAGTTTTGTATAATATTTTCCTGCTGCCCTGGTTATTTGTTCATGTTTGAGAGTGAGGGATTTAAAAAGCTGAATGGAAGCTCTGAGATATGGGCAGAGGTCTTCAATCAGTGTGTGGTGATCTGGCTGAACTGTGTATTTGGTGAAGTTCCAAGTATCAGTATCTCTTAGATGTTCCTCTTGGTTGGTCAGATTCTCCTGCAAGGAGGACAAAGTCCTGGCTACCAGCATTCTGAGAACTGAGAACTGTAGTTCTAGAGTGTGGGCAGGGGCTGGATGGTATCTCAGTATCTAATGTGCAAGTATTCATTTCTTCTCCTTGTTCTCACTGTGCTGGTCCCCCTCCATCCAGACATATCTTCTACCTATTCCAGAGAAGAAACTAACTTTGCAGAATTGGGGATGAGATTTTAAATAGACTTTGTGCCCTTCTTTTTTGCTTTCAAAATTTTATTGCTCTTGTTTCCTTTCCTATCCTCCTCATTCTTATGAGTTTATGTCTTTTTTCCTAAATCCTTTTTCTGTTGTTTCAGGAGAGATTAGGAGGTGGTTTACTTAGAAGTCTGCACCAACTTAATATCATAGATATCATAGCATTGAAAGAATTGTTTTAAGTGCCGAGCACTCCTTATATATATTACTATGTTAAGCAAAATACTAATCAGAAGCATCCTACTCAGGATGCTTATTTGAGATAGGGCTAAGGTAAGAACAGTACAGATGTTTTCCAGTTTCTAATGATAAGTATTTAGCATATATGTGTGTGTGTGTTTGTATTTATAGGACAGATCACTAGCCAGACACTTGTAAACTACTTTAGAACATTACTAACGATATCTTACCCTGCCTTTGCTGTGAAAATAAGGAATTAGACTAGGAAAAATCCCTGAGGAAAATATATTTACAGCTGAGTCAGCTGTAAATAGTTTGTAAATTTTATAACTGTTCATTTAAAGCATACTTGTCTTTAGGCAATGCAATTTACTTGTTTTAAATTAAAGAAAAAAAAACTTAATACCAGCAACATATTCTTTTTATATTTTTTCTATTAAATAACAGATTATATAATTCTTACTTTAATAAATATAGTAAGATGAAAAGGAAAAAATTTCCTTTGGGTTTTATTTTTATAATCTGAAAATGTGTAATAGGCGAACGAACAGCTGTTCATTTGAAAATCGCTTGCTCTTTGACAGTATCACCTATCCCATATTGACACATTATGTCCAAAATTTACAGTGTAGCCCCCTCCCCCCAC
>NW_004443959.1:8386825-8417007 GCF_000243295.1 Trichechus manatus latirostris
CAGATGCCTACCTAATTATTCATCAGAATCCAGATGGATACTCTCCTTGTACCACAAACTTAACCAGTCATAACTGGAACATAATTTCTTGCCCTTTACCCTAAACCTCTTTCTCTTATGATCTCCAATGATGAATCTTAACTCCCTGTTATCACCAGCTTTCTACTCGCTTAAGATAGAAACATTAGAGAAGTTTCTAACCCTGTTTTTAACTCTTAATCCTCCTACCTCACCCATCACTGGATTTATCGATTCTAACCTATGCCAGTAATCCTTTCCTAAAAAGGATTTGCTGCCTCTCTTATGTTCCCATTGCCCTAATTCAGGCCCTGTCTCTCGTCCTGGTTTCCTAAAGTGACCTTTTCATTCTTTCTTGTGACTCTTGTCTCTCCCTCAACAGTCCATCATACACATGCTGTTGAGAGCTCTTAAAGTACAATTTTCTTCTCATCTGAGATTCTTATAGCACACTTCTATTTATCATCCGTTCCTCATCCTCCTCTTCCTCTTCTTTCCTCCTGGTTCTTTCTTACCTTCAGAATAAAGGTCATAGTATCTAAAATTCTTTATAATCTGGCCTTGTCAAAAAATACTTGTTCCAAGTACAGCGTTATTCTTACTTCATCAGACTGTTCACTACTTTTCAGTCTGCTGGAAATACTCTTTTTTCTTTCGTTCAAATTTCTATCTATTGAAGGCTATTCATCTTTCAAGCTTCCTCCTAGGTGCCATGTCCCCTCTGAACCCTCCTAACATGTCTCTTGTTGGAATTGCTTTTTACTTTGTACTCTATACTACTGCTGCTATGTCTTTATATATATATACACACGCATAGATATAGTACTGCTCTTATATCTTTATATAGATAGATAGTATTGCTCCCTATGTCTTTTTATGTGTGTGTGTGTGTGTGTGTGTGTGTGTGTGTGTAGAATTGCTCCTATGTCTTTTTTTATAGTACTGCTCCTATGTCTTTTTAGCATCCTTCATGTCTTGTAGCATATCTGCTTACAATCTTTTTTTTTTCTTCCTCACTAGATTGTGAGCTAACCCCTTAGGATCAGGAACGAGATCTTGTCTATCCTTGTTTCTTCCTTGATTTAACTCTGTCTTGGAAACTATATTTAATCAGAGAAGACTTTTTGAATTCAGTATATCATAGAATTTTAGGTAAAGACTTACCAGTTTTTAGGCTGATAAAAATAATCAACAGTTCCTTAATGTCTCATGATTTACCAGATTTTGGTAGATCTGTTACCTAAGTACACCCCATCTATTTAGAACTCAACTACTTTTATAACCTTATTTACTCTCACTAGTGGAGAAACAGTAAAATAAAGTTGGTTTAGCAGAGCTCAGAGCCCTGGTGGCATAGTGGTTGAAGTGCTCAGCTGCTAACCCAAAGGTCGACAGTTCCAACCCGCCAGCAGTTCCGAGGGAGAAAGATGTGGTAGTCTGCTTCCATCAAGATTACAACCTTGGAAACCCTATGGGGCAGTTCTTTTCTGTCCTGTAGGGTCATATGAGTTGGAGTCGATTTGATGGCACCGGGTTTGGTTTTGGGTTTTAGTAGAGCTACCAGAAATACCAAACCAAACCTGTTGCCGTTGAGTCGATTCCGACTCATAGCAACCCTATAGGACAGAGTAGAACTGTCGCATAGGGATTCCAAGGAGCACCTGGTGGATTCAAACTGCCGACCTATTGGTTAGCAGCCAAACTCTTAGCCACAGCTCCACCAGGGTTTCCAGTAGAGCTGCTGTCCATCACAAATAGGTTAGCTTTTCCAGCCTATATTCAAGACTGTTTACGCTGATTTACAGTTCATTCTGAGTAGGTTGGTTTGTCTGGTTTCCACACCTATAATAGCTAGCTGGAGCAGTAAGAGAATCCTGAGTGTGTAAGATGCTGTCATCTGTTCAAGTGAACAAACAAGTTTACAATACAATTAGAAAACTTTCTGTTCAAAATGACACGAATAAAAAAGAATTTAATATCAGTCCTTAGCCACCCAAACGAGCCTTTATAGCCAAAGTTTTGTTATATATGAGAATGGCAAAGTCTTACACTGCATCCTTTGAGAACAATTAAATGGCGTGGGGGAAAAATTAATGAGACTATCCTATAAGGGCTGAAATATCCCCTGTATTTCTAAAGAACATCATTTGGAGTCAGTAAACTTTTACCACCTGCCCCTCCCCCACTCCCCACTATGTTAATTGTTGATGTATTATTGATGTATACTTCTCTCCCAGATTTGGAATGTGAAGTTGAAAGACTCACTAATTGTAATTCATCATAGTAGCTATGCTTAAAAATTTATGTTTCAAAACACTATTTTCTTAAAAAGTGTTTTGCATTATAAATGTTAGAAAATTCTATGCATTGAAGATGAAGTTAGCCCAAAAAAGACTTGTTTTTAGTTCATCATGTATAATGACCAAATAATATAGATTAGGTGCAAAATAGATTAATAGAATTTGTTTTTTGGTGGGAGACAAATTCCAGGGGCAACTAAAAAGTTCTAGAAACTAGTTTTAAAGAAATTTCCTAATGTATTCCTTATACAACTTATCAGTCTATCAGGGAGTGAATGTTCTGGAGCCATTTTTCTCTAGTCAGATTTTATCAAGATGTTAACTTAAAATTTTACATGCTTTATTCTCTTTTTCTTATAGAGCCTTCCTAATATTCTCACTGATGATCGATTTAAAGTTATGTTTGAGAACCCTGATTTCCAAGTAGATGAAGAGAGTGAAGAATTTAGGCTTTTGAATCCACTTGTTTCAAAAATGAGTGAAAAAAGGAAGAAGAAACTAAGACTTTTAAATCAACCAGAACTTCATGAACAAGTAATGTACTCTTTATCATTTAGCATTAGTACTGTTTCTTTAATATAAAGTTTCTGTGTAAGTTAGAAGAATTTTTTAATATACTTGGGATAAAATTTGTTTGATATTTAGCTTTGGAGCATATCTTATTTAATTAAAGGCATTTTGTCAGATGTTTGCTTATTGGCAGCTATCGTGTACTCTGATGGGCTAATACTACTTAAAAGAAAACAATCAGCCAGTATTTGGTTGGGAGAAAGGGGCTGCTTCTTACTATTTTTATTTTCAGGAAGAGGAAGAGCCGGAAGGAAAACCAAGTGATGCAGAAAGTTCTGAGAGTTCAGATGATGAAAAGGACTGGGTTGAAGAGGTCAGGAAACAGCGCAGACTTCTCCATCAAGAGGAAAGAATGAAGCGGCAGGAACGCATCAAGGAGGACCAGCAGACAGTACTAAAGCCCCAGTTTTATGAGATCAAAGCGGGAGAAGAATTCAGAAGCTTCAAAGATTCTACAACAAAACAGAAGCTGATGAAGTAAGTAACACTACTTTCAGTGAAGAGTTGACATGTTGTCCCAGCCCTTGCATTTCCTAGTTGGCACATTGTCCTAAAGATGACATTTTCAACTTCTTTGAGTGGTGGGGGCTGGATGGAGGGAGTGAAGGGGCAGGGAGGGCAGCAGTACAGAGTTAACATGAGGGAAACATCCCAGCAAGGCCAGAGGGGACAATGTCACTATTGAAATACACTGGTCTTTAGAATTTTTTTTTTTTAACAATTTGTTGAGGAATAGTTTACACGTACACTAAAATTCATCCATAAAGGTCATAGCCCTATGAGTTTTGGTAAATATACACTAGAACACATTCAAAGTGCAAAAACTATACTCTCTTTTTTTATTGTCCTTGTATTTTCCCATTGGGTTTCCTAACCTAGGGCAAGATATTTATCTTCTACTGTGCCCCACAGATCAGTGGTTTGAAACCCTTTCGGACAGTGGTAATTAAAAGGTAACAAATTCTCTGCCTCTTAACAAGAGTTATTTTTAAAAATTAGGATCTCAATTTTGATTATTCCCATCTCATTTTACCTGATTATTGCAACGTACACTTGGAAAATTTGTCAGAAATTTTAAGCCCTTTGTAGGAAAATTGTGAGATCAAGAAGAGTGGTATTATTTAATCAGTTGGAGTTGTCATGTGTCAAGGTACTCAAGCCCAAATTGTGTATAAACTGTAAATTATGTAAGTCTCTGCTTTAAGAATTTCTAGGCAAAGTATTGGTATAAAAGATTTGAGATGTGAGAGATCGTCACAAGACATAGATGTCTTGAAAGAAAAGCCTGAAGGTCTGGGAGCCAAGGAGAGCAGTCAGGAAGTGAAGAAACAGGGACCTGGCAGGGCAGATTAGGTGTCAGTTCCGATTCATGGCAACCCCATGTGTGAGAGTAGAACTGTGCTCCGGAGGGTTTTCAGTGACTGCTTTTCCAGAAGTATATCACCAGGCCTTTCTTTTGAGGCATTTCTGGGTGGACTCAAACGGCCAACTTTTCTGTTAGCAGCTGAGCATGTTAACTGTCTGCACCACCCCGGCATTCCACATAAGGTGGTGGTGGTGGTGTGTGCCATCAAGTTGATTCCAACTCATAGTAACCGTATAAGACAGAGTAGAACTGCCCCATAGTGTTTCCTAGGCTGTAATCTTTATGGAAGCAGATCACCAGGTCTTTTCTCCCATGGAGCCACTCGTGGGTGTGAACCGCTGACCTTTAACCTTTAGCAGCTGGGCATTTTAACCATTGCACCACTCGGGCTCCTAGATAAGGTGTTAGGTCATGGTAAATACCGTTTCTCTACCATGCTCTTCTCTAGCTCCCAGCTTGTGTTTGGCTTTATGCTCCCGTGTCCCTTTATGTCCCTTTATAGCCTCACCTTCAGTACTGAAGGGTGAGTTTTCTTCTTTGCTAAGAAAAAGATGTCCCAGTATCTCCCACCAGCATATATGTGTGTGTGAGGTCAAGAGGGAGAGGCTCATTTAAGGAAGGCCCATTCAGAAGTGAAAGGAGGCAGAAGCTGGGGAGGAAATCAATGAACAGGACATTTCTGGAATGCACATATATCTTAACTTTGTTACTCCAGTTTCTAGCGAATATCTGGAGCACTAAATGTTGAATGAATTCTTCAATTTAGAATCCAGAGGCATCTAAAAATTCTGGTTCTGATTAACAAAATGTATGTTGGTGAATAAAGAAGCCAGTAATATTCATGATATTTTTTGAAGATCTTTACCTACCAACCTCATTATTGCTAACAGCTTTATTGAGATTTAATTTATGTAGCATATAATTCACCAACTTGAAGTGTACAATTCAGTGGTTTTTAGTATATTTACATAGTTGTACAACCATCACAACAATCAATTTTTAGAACATTTCATCACCCCAGAAAGAAACCTTTTAGCAGTCATTCCTTATTTATCCCACCTCCCAGACCTATGGAACCACTAATGTACTTTCTCTGTATATACATTGTCCTGTTCTGGACATTTCATATACATGGAATCATAATCTGTGATCTTTTGCAACTGGCTTCTTTCACTCAGCGTGAAGTTGTCAAGGTTCATCTGTGTCGCAGCATGTATTAGTACTTCACTCATTTTTATTTTATGGATATACCACATTTTATTTATCCGTCCATCAGTTAATGGACATCTCACTTGTTTCCACTTTTTGGCTATTTATGCACAATGCTCTGTGAACATTCATGAATATGTTTTTGTGTGGAAATGTGTTTTTATTTCTTTTGGGTATATACCTAGGAGTGGAATTGCTTTTGAGTAGCTTCCAAACTTTTTTCCAAAGCAGCTGCTGTACCCTTTTACAATCCCACCAGCAGTGTATATAGTCTCACTTTTTATACAGCTTCTATTCATAAATGTTTTATTTGGAGTCCTACTCAGAACTCCAAGAGGGAAGACTTCTTGTTTCTAGTATTCTGATTCTGTAAAGTGAATTTATTTGATTATCTGCTGTTTTTGTCTTGTTTTATTTACGATTTTATCCTTAGCTCCTAGATCAGTACCTAGAAAAGAGTAGGTACTTAGTAAGTACTTGTTGAAAGTGTCAGTCTTCTATGCCTTGGATACATCAGGTAACTCAGGAAGTTACTCCTTCAAGGTCTGCTGAAAAAGAACTTACTTGCCTCAGGACTCACTGATAGGAAAATCTGGGAGAAGTTGTCTTTAGTGTAACCACAGTAATAGGAGACGGGAGCTGTAACTAATCTCCCTCCCTTTCTTCCTTCTGCCTGTGGGTTGTAGCAGAATAAATGTAAAAAACAAAAGGAATAAAAATACAATGTTTCATGAATAAACAAAAGCTAAGTTAAACTTTAGTTAAACATTCTTACTAAGCTAAGCATAATTAAGGTAAACATTTGTTTTAAGAAGAGGAATTGTATAAGTGATGATACTTATATGAGCGTAAAACAAAAATCCTGTTGCTTAAAGTAATAACCCTTTGGTATGAACAGCCTCTGCAGTGTGCTAGCATTTTGGCTCAAAGTGCTTATTGAATTCCAGTCTTGACTGGATTATTTTGGCAAATCCTGAACTTGCAATATCTTAGTATTGTTTAATGAAGCATAGAACCATCATCCTTCAGAGACCAAAAGTGACTCCTATTGTTTATTCTGCTCGTTACCACAAGGCAGTCAGTAAAGGACAGCATCAAAATGGAGTATCTTGTGTTTTAAGTGTTCACTTGGACCTGCCCAGCTTTAAAACTCTACAGAAAAACTTGCAAAACCTGGAACCTGTGTAGGGCGAAAACTTGTCAGAGAAGGAAAATTCAAATGTTTTCCACTAAAACAAGCGATATTAAAGTGGTGACTGCACCCTGTCAAAGGCAGAAAACTTCCGAGACCCAGAAAAACAAGGCAATCCTGTTGAGTTCCAGCTCTCACAGGTTTCACTGTATATAAAGGGAAAAGAGAATAGCAAAAGGTAACTCAGTACTTGAGTGAGTTCTCCTCTTTGCTTAGCATAGTAATATGACTTTAGATAAATACATATGTTTGCTACCGCGTACGTAAGTGACTTGTAGGATGCTAACTTTCTTTGTGAGTTGTTCATCTACCCATTCATCCAACAGTTACTGAGTGCCTAGTATGAGCAGAGTACAGCTCTAGATGGTGGAGGTGGAAAGGAAAGGCACAGCTTACATCCTTGTAGAGTTCACACTCTGGCTGATACTCTGTGAATTATAAAGAGGTATGTGAAAGTGCAAAAGAAAGAAAGGGATTTATGTTTTAGAGATTTAAGAAAGTCTTCATAAAAGTTCATATTGAAATTGATCTTTTGAAAGATGAAAAGATGAGCACTGAAAGCACTGTGGGAGAGATGGCATTCTAGGCAGAGGCAGCAGCCTGAACAAAGGAGTGTCCCAGATAAAGTTGGGGTGGGGAATATTTCTACACTAGACTGTAAAGTATGTGGAGAAGAGTAGCTGAGGATGAGGCTAGCAAGGCGTGGCCCCAGCCTGAGCAGTGGAAAGCCATTAAAGATTTTTAAGCTAAGATTAACATGATCAGATCTAGTTCAGCATCTCCTCTGTAATTAAATACTTTTATAATAAAAGCAGTATTGTAAAAAATAAAAATAAGAAAATACAGGCGTAAAAATCCCTATTTTCTAGAAAGCTATTAACTGAAATATCTCAGTTTTAGAGAGAGAATGCAGGGAGAAATTGGACACCCAGAGGTCAGTTAAACTATCACAATAGTCCCGGTCAGAAATGATGAAAGCCTAGGGTAGAGAGGAGCAGACATATTTAAAACTACATTATTCAGAAGACTACGTAAGAGTAAGAAAAATGAGCATAAACTACAACATGCTTGGCTACTAATTTCATATCAAAAGAGAAAGGAATAGTCACAAGGATGATGTTGAAATTTCTAGTAATGCTGTCACTGAGATAAAGAATACAGAATGAAAACCAGCTTTAAGGCTAAAAGTAATGAGCTGGGTTTTCAGCATGTTAAGTCTTCAGTGCCCAAATGTCTTCTTGTGACAATCTTCAGTAGACGAATGGAAGTGTAGCTCTGACACTCGAGGGATAGGGCCAGCGACATTGGTTTGAGAGATAAAAGCCGTTATTGTATAATTAAAACTGTGGAATAAAAATGATTTCCCATAAATGTGTAGAATGATATGAGAACTGAGAAACACATTTTTTTCTTGAGTGTATTATAAAAACCTTTCTTTAAGAAAAATACAAATGTATGCAAAGAATGCGTATAATTTTAGAGAGGTCACAAATATACTGATTCCTTAGGGCTAGGAATTCTGATTTAGAGGAGAGGCAAAGGAAAAAAGATGGATAGTGAAAAATACTAAGGAGTTGGCAAAGAGGAAGGAGGAAAAACGGGAAAGAACAAAGCCTGGAGAGAGTTTCACAGAGAAGGGAACGGTTACAGAAGTCAGATGGGACAGGAAGGTCCATGGAACGAAGGCCAAAAAAAGGCCATGGTGGATTCGAACTGCCGACCTTTTCGTTGGCAGCAAACTTAACCACTATGCCAGCAGGGTTTCCGTGATAGGCCCTGGAAATTCAAAGATTTTTAAGACAGTCCCTGCCTTTGAGGAGCTCATCTTCTTCACCAGGTAGTTTTAGTAGCTCTTCCCAGTGAGTTTCTTATCACATCTACCACAGTATCCACTTTGTGAGTTAAAAATGGCAAGTTTTTACCCGTCCACTACTTTTCCTCACTGATAGTCGGTAGAAACCGAAGGAATGCGATCTTGTTTTAATATAAGCATTTGAAAACATCTAGTTCTGAAAACAGTTTAATTCTAAACATTTTTAAAAAGAGAATATTTTATTACTCAAGTACTATGTACTCAAGTAATGCGTGAGCATATAATAATTGTAGTACTTAAGAATATAGAATAAAAGGTGAAAGTCTCTCTTATCCCCCATACTTCCTCCCTGAGGTAATTTTGTATGCCATCCTGCTAGCTTTTTAAAATTCATTCACTCATATATGTACACACTCACATATGCACAGTTTTCAGCTTTTCTTTCTTTAACATGAATATATTGTATTAATTGCATTGTGGTTTTACTTGCTTTTTTCATTTAACAATATGTCTTGGAAATTTTCTTTGTGAGTACCTGTGGGTCTATCTGGTTGTCGTTGTGTGGCATCTAGTAATCCCAACTTGCAGTGCCCCCATAGTACAGAGTAGAACTGCCCCATGGGGTTTCCTAGGCTGTAGCCTTTATTGGGAACAGATGGCTTTATGAATGCGTAAGTATTGCGTAAGGTGGATGTGCCATTTATGTAACTATCCCCTTAATTGTGGAGGTTTAGGTTGTTTGTTGTTTCTCTCTTACCTTTTTCACAATTACAGATGTGTACTTAGTATTTTTTTTAGAATATATTCCTAGTAATGAGCTTTGCTTGATCAAAAGGGGTGATGATAGGTAAGGCCTCCAGAAAGACTTTAGCAATTTGCACTCTGACCAGAGTACCTGTTTCCTCACACTTGAAGCAACAACGGATGTTAGGAATCTTTTCAAATCTTAGCTGAGCTGATTGATGAGACATTAGAGTTCGTGGTTGCTTGAATTTACCTCTCCTGAGAGAAGGGCTTTGAAGCAGCATATGCAAACTGAAAGCATCAAAGTGGAATTTTTAGTAACCCTTCCAGTATATGTAAATATTGGTCAAAATTAGTTATTTAAAACAAAGTACTTAAACTGTTTTAAATACTTAAAACTTCCCATGTATCTGGGATTCCATTTCTTCATTCTCTTCTTCCTTTTGGTGTAAACTTTGGAAAGGTGACTTAATTTAATTTAGCATCTAATGCTCCTAAATGCTGTGTTGAAGCATACGTCTTTATATATATCATCTTCCATTCTTCTACTTCCTCTTCCACACAAAGCAATTAAAAAACCTCTCAGTTGAGGGGCATTATTTTTTAATTAAATATTTTTAAATTAAATTTTTAATGTGCGTGTGTTTTAAAACCTCAAAGAAGTAAGTCATTCAGCTTCCCTGGGGCATATAATAAATATCTAATTTGATTTTTCCCCTTGTAGTTTTTTTTGTTTTTAAAATAACCCTACTAATAATTCAGGTTCTTCCACTAATAGCCCTCTCCTCTCTGTACTAATTTCACTCACTTTAAACTTTTAAAGCCTGTAACTATCTTCTTAGCAATCACTCCAGATTTTTGAGGGTTTTTTTTTGGTTCGTCTTGACCCAGTTAGATCTGGGTGGACTCAAACCTGCAGCCTTTCAGTTAGCAGCCAAGCAGCGTGTTAACCATTTGTACCACCCAGGGACTCTTAAAATTCTTAACTTTAAAATCAATTATAAAGTACCCAAAGGGTGTCGCCACAGACCTGAAGCCTGGATGGGGA
This sequence comes from Trichechus manatus latirostris, assembly GCF_000243295.1. Classification (NCBI taxonomy): domain Eukaryota; kingdom Metazoa; phylum Chordata; class Mammalia; order Sirenia; family Trichechidae; genus Trichechus; species Trichechus manatus. Next base: position 8,397,086 of record NW_004443959.1, read on the forward strand.
AAAGAGCAGAAGTAGAACGAAGAGCAGAAGTAGAACGTGGGAAGAAGGGAGTGCAGGTGCTGGGTTTCGTAGTCCTGGGCTGCTGCAGCTGAACAGTCTCGTATTAAATACTAAGAATGACTTGTACTTTGATTTTCTGAATTTTGCTTTGTATTACAATAGAGAGTTTTCAGGTGTTACCACAGCTGTGCCTGTCTACTCTTTAAGTCATCTGACCAAAATCACACTCAAGTAGCAGCCTTCGGAATTGCTGGTTAGCAGCCGCACTGAGTAAACTGACTTTCGAAGGGAGGGAAGTGGAACTTGCTTTAATGTAGAAATCTCCACGCACAGTCCCTGTCTGTGTCTGATCTTCTGCCATGGCTCATTCTTAAATCCAGCTTGTCTTTCCAAGTAGCCTAGACAGAACAAGTTTTTACAAGTGCCCATCGAAAGTACATTGAGAGAAAACCAGAATTTATATACCCGATCATGGAGGAAATAAGGGCATTCTTAAAAGAGTAGTAATTTCCCCCAATTTACTTGAAGAGCCTTTTTCTTCCCAAATTAGTGTTTTCTGGGTACCACCTTGTCTCAGTGGCTCCATACTTATTCAGCATTCCTGTTAACTTTGGAACCTCAGAGTTTATAGTTATGAAGGAAAAGAACAAAAATGAACAAGTTGAGGATTTTGCTTATGCTAACATAATTCATACATATGCTAGAGTCAGTTTACACTTTACTTCTGAATTCTTGTTTAAAAAAAAAAAAAAACTATCTTAATTCCATTCAGTTGGTCATGTGGAAGCTTGTCGTTTAGAATAGTTACTGGAAAAGTTTCCTGAAGAAGACTTTATAAATCAGGTATGGTCTGACACACGCCTGGGAACCAGAAATTCTTAAAATGGAATCCTGGTCTTAGGCTTGAATCCTTTTGTGGCCTGGGGCAAGTCATTTAACATCTTACCTCCCTTTTTGCCATCTGTAAAGGATAAATACTTCTGTCTCAGGGAAGTTGAAAGGATTAATTAGTTAGTCTGTAAAGAACTTTGAAGATGAAAAGTACTTTAAAAGTGCTTCTTAATAACATTATTGCCTAGAAAAGAGCACCACTTTTATGCTAACCGCTTTATGCCTCAAATTATGTAAAGAAGGTATGTTTAGTACATTACTCGTAGTTACAAACGAGAGATAAATCTCTCATGGTGTGAACATCAAACATTAGCTTAAGAATTTCAAAGGAGCATCACTTTGTCTTATGGATCCTTTCGGAGCTGCGTTCTACCCATAATTATTTACAAAGATCATATTTCAGAGAAGAGAAGACCCTTTCACAAAATTTAGCCTTTATCTTTTTATTCAGTCAAGTTTTTTAGTATTAACTTTAAAAAGGTAGATTCAGTTTAAACTGGTACAAGAAAGCTAGGAGAGGGAAGTGCGTGTCCTGATTTTTAAGGAGGTAACAACATACAAGCGAGGACCGTATTCTTCCTCTTTTTCCTCTCGTCTTCCTTCCCAGTTTCCTCATGGTGATATGAGTGTTGCTTTAGCCATTTCTAGAAGGGTTAAAACTAACTGCTAAAACTATTAAAAGTATATACCAGTAGGCTTAGTTCAGTCTTTTTTATTTAAACCAAGTTAACAAAAAAGGACCAATGTCCTGATTTTATAATAAAATATTATAACGTTCAATGAAGTATTATATAACTAGTACAAAGTTCAAATTTACCGTCTTTATTGGAAAGGGGAGGTTGTGTTAATTATGCAGATGATAATGAATTGCAGGGCACAGCAAACTGTAACCAGACACAGATTATGTATAAAGAGACCTTACAAAAGTTTGGGAAACATGGTCAAGAAATGAAATGAGGTTTAAATTTGGGAAAATATTTGTCAGAAAGAGCAATTGAAGAAAGAAATATAACTATGGGGAGAAATAACAGTGAATAGGGCTGAATCAGGTAGGACTTAACTCTCAGTATAATTGCTCTTGTTTTCTCTCAGGGTGATCAGTCAGATTCATTTTTGAGGTTGTTTCTATGGGATGGTGACTTGTAGTCTGGTGAGTTAAGACTGAGTGAAAGAAAAATAAGTTCTCATATCTCTTTGTGGATTGACCTGGAGGACTTTGTATTCATTCCTTTGTAGAAGGTGGGTTGTTGTTGTTAGGTGCTATTGAGTCGATTCCAACTCATAGCGACCCAGTATGACAGATTAGAGCTGTCCCATAGGGTTTTCTAGGCTGTAATCTTTACAGGAACAGATCGGCAGGTCTTTTTCTTCTGAGGAGCCACTGGGTGGGTTCGAACTGTCAACCTTAGCGCTTAACCATTGGTGTCACCAGGGCTCCTTAGAAGGTGGGTGGGTCATTAAAATACTCATATACCTAACCTGTGTGTGGCTTAAATATAAAATGTGTTAGAAGCGTTCCACTGACCACCACAATAAATTACAGGCTTCAGAAATACTGCTCCTTGCATTTTGAATTCAGAAATATGATGTAATAAGATAAGTAGCAACCATTAAAATATTTGGTACTACCATTTAAAATATTAAATTAGTGAGTGTTTTTTCCTGTCATTGTTTTTTATTGTGTATCTATTGTTATGAATAATGACTATTGGAGTGCCCCTAATTCTTTCCACTGATTGTGTTAATTGATTGAAATCTTCTGTTTATCACATACGTAGAGGATTTTTCTTCATGTGATCATCTAAATTAAAATTTGTTTCATGTGGTAAATCAAAGCATAATGCTAATCAATAAATCATTCTCTTAAATTTTCTACAGCAAAACCCTTGAAGATCGTTTGAAACTTGAAGCAAAAAATGGCACGTTGAATGTATCAGACACCGCTGTTGGCAGCAAACAGTTGACATTTACGTTAAAGAGGGTGAGTTTTTCTTTTTCTTTTTCTTTTTTAATGTTATTCTTTAATTCACAAAAGAAAAATCAGCTTCCAGTAGTGTTTTGTGTGTGTCCACCTTGGAAACCCCTTCCCAAGCTTCTCCCCTATGGAGGAGGCTTGTGCTCCCTCTCCTAGCATTTTACCTGCAGGGAGAGCCCCTCCTGGGTTTAGAGGAGCACGTTGCTTGACAGAAAGAGAGCCACGAGTGTTACTAGTGTCCTGAAAGAAGCAGGGTGTAGTGACCCAGGAGTTCCACTGTGCCTTGAATTGGTGATGAACCACCAGCCTCGGTGTCCGGGTAACCATTAAAGTATACACGGTAGCGGTTTTCAATATATTCACAGAGTTATGTAATTATCACCACTGTCTTATTCTAGAACATTTTCATCACCTCAAAAAGAAACTCCATACTCATTAGCTATCACCTCCATATTTTCATCCCTCCCAGCTCCAGGCAACCACGAATCTACTTTCTGTCTTTATAGACTTGCCTGTTCTGGACATTTCATATAAAGGGAGTCATGTAATATGTGGTTTTTTGCAACTGGCTTCTTTCACTTAGCATATTTCCAGGCTCATACATGTAGTTGTATCAGTACTTAATCCATTTTTATTGCCAAATGATATTGCATTTATTTATCCATTCATCAGTCATCACTTGGTGAACATTTGGGTTGTTTCCTTTTTTTTAAAATGGCTTTTATGAATAATGGGGCTGTAAAATTTGTGTACAAGTGTTTGCATGGACATAAGTTTTCATTTTTTTTGGTTATATATCTAGTAGTGGAATTGCTGGGTCATATGGTGACACTATGTTTAACCTTTTGAAGAACTGCTAGAATATTTTCTGAAGTGGCTGTACCATTTTACATTCCCACCAACAGTGTACAAGGATTCCAATTTCTTCACATCTTCTCCAACACCCGTTATTGTCTGTCTTTTTGATTATAGCATCCTAGTGAATGTGAACTGGTGTCTCATCATGGTTTTGATGTGCATTTCTCTAATGACCAGTGAAGTTGAACATCTTTTCATGTGCTTATTGACCATTTGTGCGGCCCTGGTGGTGCAGTGGTTAAGAGCTCAGCTGCTAACCAAAAGGTCAGCAGTTCAAGTCCACTAGCCACTCCTTGGAAACCCTATGGGGCAGTTCTCCTCTGTCCCATAGGGTTGCTATGAGTTGGAATCAACTCGAAGGCAGTGGGTTTGGCTTTGGCTTTGGCTTGACCATTTGTATATCTTCTTTGGCGAAATGCCTATTCAAGTCCTTTGCGATCCACCTGTGATTCTTCTAAAAGTTCTCCCTAACTGCATCCAGGAGCTTGCAAAATGATAAGAATTTTTTTATTCTGAGTTTTAAGAAGCTTTTCTGTTATATCAGCCTCTGTTTGGTGCAAATTTGCACTCTTACACTTATCATTTAAATAACTGGATATGCGTTCAGAGTCACTCATTGTACCCGTCCCCAGTTTCTTATAAATTCCCTGTGTTATTAAAACATTTCTCGATTCCCTCTGCAACTCAAGAATGGCTCAGTGTGAGACAGGAACCAGTGCAGCTGTGGAAAGGATCATAGGTTTAGTAGCTTAGCAGATGCCTTAACTCATAAGAGACCTCTTTCTGCTCATTTGAATGAGGAATCTACTTTGCTGTAGTGTGAAAGTACAGTCCTTTTCCCACTTTTTTTTAATTGGAAGGTACTGAGTTGAATATCAGTTTATAGTTCATGGTAAATTAAAATAAGGTGGCTCAGAAATTACATTTTTTTGTTAAAAACAAACACTAAGAAATGCTTAAAATACAGCAACAACAAAAATAAACTATATATACAGGAGAAACTTGAACAGCTTGTACAAGGAAAGGTCATGGAAGCCCCATAGACACATCCAAACTCCCTGAAGGACTGAATTGCTGGGCGGAGGGCTCTGGGGACCGTGGTCTCGGGAAACATCTAGCTCAATTGGCATGACACAGCTTATAAAGACAGTGCTCTACATTCTACCTTGGTGAGTAATGTCTGGGGTCTTAAAAGCCTGTAAGCGGCCATCTAAGATACTCCACTGGTCTCATCCCTTCGGGAACAAGGGAGAATGAAGAGAACAGGATACAAGGAAGAGATTAGTCCGAAGGACTAATTGTCCACAGCTACCAAGGCCTCCACCGGACTGAGTCCAGTAGAGCTAGATGGTGCCCGGCTACCACCGACTTCTCTGACCGGGATCACAGCAGAGGGTTCTGGACAGAGCTGGAGAAGGATGTAGAGCATAATTCTAACCCACAAAAAAAGACCAGATTTACTGGCCTAAAGGAGACTGGAGAAGCCCCGAGAGCATGGCCCCCAGACACCCTTTGAGCTCAGTGGTGAAGTTACCTCCGAGGTTCACTGTTCAGCCTGGGAGTGGACAGCCCCGTAAAACCAAATGAGACTAACGAGGTACAGGAGTCCAGTGACAAGGGCCAGAAAGCAGAAGGGGACGAGGACGCTGGTGATAGGGAACCCAAGGTTGAGTAAGGATATTGTTGATGTGTTGTGAAATTGTTAACCATTGTCATAGGGCAACATTTGTAGTAACTGTTGAATGAGAAACTATTTTGTTCTGTTAGCCTTCATCTTAAGTGAGAATAACAGCACAATTCGAAGAGCGTAGTCAATGTCACTGAACTGTGCATGTAGAAATTTTTGAAATGGTGTATTTTTGACTGTGTATTTTCACCAAAAAAAGGTTGAGAAGTTAGAGGGTTGACATGTTGTGGGGTTGTTAACCAATGTCATAAAACAATATGTGTACTACTGTTTCATGAGAAACTATTTGTTCTGTAAGCCTTCACCTGAAGTACAGTAAAAAAATAAAGTTAAAAAATAAATAAATAAACTATATAAAGAAAAAAATACTTAAAATGGCATTGTAGCTGAGTCAAGCAGCAGCATTGAAACTTTTTAGGACTGCATCAGTTAAAGTTTGATCTATGTTTTACCACCTGACTAACAAAATTTTAATTATTAAATATCAGCCTTATTTAAGACTTTAAGGACTCGTTTGTGTGTTTATTTATAGAAATCTCTTTTTATATTAGGTGTGTGATATATTCAGGTAAGATCTCAAGTTTTTCTAGTATTTTCATGTGTATTCAATCTATTCCGTTGGTCTATATGTCTATCCTTACACCGGTACTGGAGCCCTGGTGGCACAGTGGTTAAGAGCTCGGCTGCTAACCAAAAGGTTGGCAGTTCGAATCCACCAGCCACTCCTTGGAAACCCTGTGGGGCAATTTTGCTCTGTCCTATAGGGTCTCTATGAGTCGGAATCACCTTGACGGCAACGGATTTTCTTTCTAAAGTGTCAATAAAATTCAAGAGGGAAAAGATCTACCCTTATTTAAAATTGAGTAGTGGCAAAACTGGGGTTAGGACCTAAATCTAATTTGGAAATTTCATTTAATACAGTCCCTTATTAAAATTGTGCTGGTTTGCATTTATCCTCCACCCTTCTCTGTGACAGGATTGCTGAGTAATATAGTGAAGTAGCCAGACACAGGATCATGAAGAAGGAGGAAAGGAAAACCTGGAAATGAGTTAAATTGGCCCATAAATCATAATGAATCGGTCACATGATGACACGGTCTTCCACATAAAACCATTTAGAGAGAGGCTAATGATAGCCCTTTTTCTGGATGGAGATTTGCCTGCAGAACAATGGCTTCTTCTTACCAGTGTCTTGTGTAGGCTTCTGCTTTTGTTGAGAAGGTCTGGCAGAGCTTCCCAAGCTGTGTTCCAGGAATGGTTCTTAGGTCCTCTGTGGAAAATGCTTTTGCAATCAAACAAATATGGAGAACACTTTGGACTGATGTCCATATTGAAGACTTAAAAAGTAAAGTACTTAATTCAAAAGTTCCTAACAAATCCTATTTATTTAGCATATCATTTTCCAAAATTATTTGAATAGGAAATACTTTTTTTAAGGGATATACTTATTAGCAGAAACAAGAAAATGTTAAAAAGCCATTGTTTGATAATTTTACAAGGGTCTTGATGATATCATTATTTGATCTGCTAGGGTGTATACAGTTTCCTTCTGAGTTTTCCATTAATGAATAATATATATTGAATGCCTCCTACCTGCTCTGTACCAGATGCTGGGAATACATAGAACAAGGCAAGTATGGTCCTTGCCACCATAATTCTCAGTCTGTTGTGAGAGAGACAGTGAATAAAAGTTATACATACAATTATATAACCGTGGTAAGTACTCCAAAGGAGGGCAGAGGGCTGTGAGAGCGCTTGTCAGGGAGACAGAGGAGTTAGGAAAGGATAAGAGATATGTAGGTTGGGTCTTGAAGATCAGTAAGAGCCCTGTGAAGGGGTGGGGAGGGTCCCAGGTATAAAGTACGGTATAGGCAAAGTCCTTGCTTGAGGAGGGAGGAGAAGCTGCACTATATGAATAAGAAAGGGGCATCAGGATTGGTGGAAGACTCATTAACAACCTGCTGTATGCAGATGACACAACCTTCTTGCTGAAAGTGAAGAGGACTTGCCGCACTTACTGGTGAAGATCAAAGACCACAGCCTTCAGTATGGATTACACCTCAACTAAAGAAAACAAAAATCCTCACAACTGGACCAATAAGCAACATCATGATACACGGAGAAAAGATTGAAGTTGTCAAGGATTTCATTTTACTTGGATCCACAATCAACACCCATAAAAGCAGCAGTCAGGAAATCAAAAGACACATTGCATTGGGCAAATCTGCTGCAAAAGACCTCTGTAAAGTGTTGAAAAGCAAAGATGTCACCTTGAAGACTAAGGTACGCCTGACCCAAGCCATGGTATTTTCAGTTGCATTATATGCATGTGAAAGCTAGACAGTGAATAAGGAAGACGAAAGAAGAATTGACGCCTTTGAATTGTGGTGTTGGCAAAGAATATTGAATATATCATGGACTGCCAAAAGAACAAACAAATCTGTCTTGGAAGAAGTACAACCAGGATGCTCCTTAGAAGGAAGGATGGCAAGACTATGTCTTACATACTTTGGACATGTTGTCATGCGGGATCAGTCCCTGGAGAAGGACATCATGCTTTGTAAAGTACAGCGTCAACGAAAAAGAGGAAGACCCTCAATGAGATGGATTGACACAGTGGCTGCAATAGTGGGCTCAAGCACAACAACGATTGTGAGCCTGGTGCAGGACTGGGCAGTGTTTCGTTCTGTAGTGCATAGGGTTGCTATGAGTCGGAACCAACTTGATGGCACCTAGCAACAACAACAATAGGCAAAGTCCTTGCTTGAGGAGGGAGGAAGCATGGTGCGTTCGAGGGTCTGAAAGGGAGCCTGTGTGCGTAACACACAGTGAGCAAGAGTAAGAGTGGTATCAGATGTGACTAAAAAGGTTAGTAGGGGCTAAATCATATAGGACTTTGTAAGAAGGGCATATTAAAATTTTTAGCCTTAATCCTAAGAATGGTGAGAAGTTACTGAAATGTTTTAATAAGCAGAGGACTGACATAACGTTTTTATTTAAAAAAAAAAGAAATCATTCTGGCTATTGCATGGAGAATGGACTGACGGAAGGTAAGAGAGGATGTGAGGAGACGGTTAGGAAGGCAGCTCCTGTAGTAGTCCAGCTTAGAAGTGAGAGTAACTTGGACTAGGGTGGAAACCTCAGAGATGGAGCAAGGTAGAGGAATTTGGCATGTACTTTGGAAGAATATACAGGGCAGGATTACTTTGAAAAGGCACTAGAAGAAATGGCAATAATCAGAAAGGAACTTAAATGTTCAGAAACTTAGTTTAAAGAGTTTCCTGTTGTGTGCCATCGAGTCGATGCTGTCTCTTAGTGACCCTGTAGGACAGAGTAGAACTGCCTCATAGGGTTTCCTAGGCTGAAATCATTATGGGAGCAAATCGCCAGATCTTTTCTCCTGTGGAGCGGCTGGTAGGTTCGAACCACCAGCCTTTTGGTTTTCAGCTGAGTGCTTAACTGTTGCGCCACCAAGGCTCACTTAGAGTTTCCTAGAATAGGGAAAATTCGTTCTTTTGTGGTATTAAAAATTGCTTTTCTATCTCACTACTCCCCCACCCCCAGAGTCTTGAATTTTAAAATATTAAGTAATACTAACTGGAGGTGAATATAGAGACTTTCTTCAAGACTAAAATACAAATGAATATTTTTAGGGATGTAGAAAAATACAGATTATAGTCAAGCATGTTTCATAGTTATCTAAAAGGCGTGTTCTTCAAATTTTTGAACTTACACCCCCAACAGCGTTTTCTCAATCTACTTTCTGTGCAACTCTACCAGCTAAAAATATTTTTTGAGCTCTGCATTCTAAAGTTTGAATTATTTAAACCGTCAGATATGTTAATAAAACTACATGGGGGGAGGGGGTGTACCACAGTCAGCCTGAGTCTGCTTCCAGCGATGAACTTTTTCAGTTGTCACCAGTCCTTTGTCCGCTCAGCATTTATTGGTATCAAGTTTCTGACCTTTGAAGGGAATTTGATTTTTTTTTTTGGGAAACAGTCAGAAATTCTTTGACACTAGTTCTGATGAATCCATAACCAAGCTTGGATACTAGACTTTTAGTACACCTAAGTATTTTTGTTTTGTTTTAAGATGATGTGAATAAACTAATGGTTCTGGCATATAAACTAAAGACAGTTCTAAAAGAGAAGCTCTGGGCATTTGATAAGCAGTAGCATCTTCTTAAGGTGGTTCTTTAGTAGGGGACCATTTTCCCTTTAAAATATCCCAGTAGTGTTTGTATGTTGGTTGAAAAACCAATCTCAGACTTTTAGTTCTAACTGCATACCAGGGCGCTTCTCCTCTTGTCCAGGGGCACCTTCATACACAGTGAATGTCTGGTTTGAGAGCGAGGATGAAAAGGGACTTTTGTCCTGCAGTTTCTGCCAGGGCAGCATTTGCCAGTGGATAGTCCCATTGGCCGGACCACCTACCCCTGGGAGCCTGTAGGGAAGCATCTGTCCCTGCAGCAAGGCTGTGGCTGGGGTAGTGCTGTGGGCATTCTGATGGCTACAGAAAATAGGAGTATTGGAATTTTCATTATCTTTCGTTCTCCTCATTTCACTTTCTCCTTTAGTCTGAACAGCAGAGGAAGCAACAGGAAGCTGAGAAATTGCATCGACAAGAGAGGAAAAAGCTTCGCCGTTCTGCCAGTCATCTGAAGTCAAGACACAAACGAGGATGGCCATTTCATTGAATTTGGAAATGTCTCCACAGAATGCCTGTGCTTACACCTCTCCCATCCAAGTGTGATTTGGAAGGAGTGCATCATTGCCAAATTGATTATCACTAGGGTATATTAAACACAAAGGGCCATACCTTTTTTAAGTTCCATGTATATTCTTGATACGTTCACAGAGGTAAAGACTTTATAACTTGTTTCTATGCCGTGTGGATTGATCTTTGAAGACTGGGCTCACACCACGTGGTTATTGCATAGTTGTTGCTCCCTCGTAAACATTCTCTCTTTTCTCCTGATTTTAATCAAGTAAACCAGGTTGTTAACTGTTTTTTAATATTGTGAAATGTGTACAATGAAATGAAAGGTTTATCCTGTACTAAAAATTAAGATTTATCATGTGCTAAGAACTTTTTTTGTTGCAATGCCTGCTGCCAGTCATGATTAAACCACACAGAAATGTCGTGCCTGTTTTACTTGACTATATATATTGGCCACATTTGTGTTTGTGCTTTTAAGAATATGGTGATCGTTTGTTTGTGTTAGTTTTAGATTTTTTTTTAAAAAATATTTTTATACGAAGAATATCATTTAATGGTAACAACAGCCTAAAAAAGGAGCCCTGGTGGTGTGACAATTAAGCGTATGGCTGCTAACCAAAAGGTTGACGGTTAGAACCCACCCAGCAGCTCCGAGAGAGAAAGACCTGGTGATCTGCTCCCATAAAGATTATAGGCTAGAAAACCCTCTGGGGCAGTTCTGCTGTGTTACGTGGGATACTGTGAGTTGAAAATCGACTTGACAGCACACAACAACAATAGCCTAAAACGAGATAGAAGTTACTGGTTCTTCTAACATGGGGCAGATAAACTAGGTTTTTGCCATTTCTTAAGTGCACATAGAGATAAACTTGCTGGAAATAAATAAATAGCTTTTCATTTGAATAGCCTCTTTGAGAAAGACCCATTCTGTGAGTTAACTTAGAAATTAACTTTGGTTTTCTTCGTTTTTCAGATATTAATGTGCTTTTAGAGGTGTATTTATAGATTTTTTTAAAGTTGCTTTACTACAGCTCTTTGAACTGTAAATGATGGAATCTTTGAAACTGTAAATGATAGAATCTGCAAAAGGGTAGAATGAATGGATTATTCATAAAACCATGCTGTGGCACATGTAACAGGTCTCATAAACACCTAGATCCAGGGCTTCAAATTAAGTCACATCTATCTCTCCTTTCTTTCCTTCCTTCTGTTTCAACATTGTTCCTTGTTTCTGCAGGTCTCCCCTTCTCTCTTTTTCTTGCCTTGGATCCCTTTTCCCCCAGGCTTTATCTCTCCCTGTCCTATTTCTGCTTCTCCTCTGCATCCTGGCCTGCTCCACAGGGCAGGGAACAGCTTGGGCCATCTGTTTACTTATGTGGTCTGAGAGATAGGGTCTGTTTCCACAAAAAGTATACATGTTGTATGTGTGCCTGTGTGGTATGTAGTACATATGTATGTACGTGTGTGGTGATATGTTTGTGTGTGTGCAGACATAGTATCCAAAAAGAAAATATGAAGCTCTTACCCTTAAAGACATGATGGCATAAAGCAGAAGTTTCTGGAGTACAAGTGTTTAGGGAGTACAGTTCCACCAGTATTTATGTGGCATCCTGGCCACCGTGCCCCTCTCTCCTGTGGGCAGGGGGAAGCTACTGTCTCCTCAGTAGTTTTCCTGCCTAGTGAGATTTCCCGTACACACTTTTAATTGAGGAGGAAATTATTATTTTCTAACAGTGGTTGGTTTCAGGCCCTATTTCTGACTATTTTGTAAACCCAGATAGAACTTCAAAGTTGTAGCACCAAAAGCTTTCCTGTTGGGCCGGAGACCAACTGTATTTTTCTTGTAGCCTTGGGTTTCGTCCAGATGCAGGACAAAGTTATGAATCATAGACTCGATGTTTAGCTGGCTGAAACAGCTGCCTGATTGGATTTCCCTGATAATATCCCTTTCAACTCACTGTCCGGTTTCTGGTAACACACCTGAGATGACAAGATGCCTTCTCTCCAGTTTCAGACACTCTAATTGTGAGTTGAAATTTTGGGAGTTGAACCTCCCACCCTACAGCTTCCCATACCTCCACGCTCTTCCATCCATCCCTTGCTAGTTCTGCCTTCCTGGGTTCTGCAGAATAAGTTTAATTTCTTCTCCTCAGTCTTTCGTCTCCCCATTGCAATCCACCTTCATCCCCTCCACCCCATTATACTGCTGTTGGGAAGGAAATTTTATCTCCCGATTTTGCCAAATCTAAGATAAGACTTTTCTCTAACCTTGCTAGACTTCTTGTGCTGTTTGACACTGTCTACATCTTCCTTCTTGAAATACTCCTTGGCCACCCTCTCAGGTTTCCTCCTTAAGTCTCCTTGCTGGTTCCTTATCCTCACCTACCCATTCTCCAGGATTTCTTCTTTAAACCTTTCATTCTTCTGTCTTTAAATAATATTACTTCTCGTTGTTCTGGAGCCACCTATCAAACAGCCTCTGGACTTTTTATCTGTCTGTCCCACGGGCACTTCAAGTTCAACATGTCCAAAACAAAACTCATCAACCCCAGCCAGGCCACCCATCCACACAAATACACCTAGTCCTCACTTATTGACTGTCTCGTTATCTGATATTTCACATTTTCAGCAATAGTAAAACATCTGCTGTCTAACTGTTTTGCTCATTAACAACGTATGTCTGGCAGTAACCAACTCTGAGGTGCTGTGATGTCTATAAATAGGCTATGATGGTTAAGGTTATGTATCAGCTTGGCTGGGCCATGAAGCTCAATGGTTTGACAGTTAATGTAATGATGTAATTTGACAGGTATGTAATTTTCGCATAACACTGATTTTCACATAACGACCTTATCTTTGGAACCTAACCATGTCCATAAGTGAGGAATGGGTGTACTTTTTCTTCCTCCTTGCCATTCATCCAATAACCTTAGTCAGAAGTCATGGCTTCTTTCAACAAATATTTATTGACCACTGTGTGAGTAAGCAAAAGTTTCTTCTTTTATGGAACTAATACTTTTTTATATGGGAAGACAGACTATATACAGTAATATAGTGAAGGAGATTCGTGCAGTGAGGGGTAAAAAGGAGAACTGGATAAGTGGGAGTCAGGTGGGGCAGGATGGGGCTAGTGTCAGGATAGGCCTCATTGAGAAGGTGAGATCTGAGAAAGATGTGAAGGAGAGAAGGGAGTTGGCCAGGAAATCTGGGGGAAGAACATTCTCGGCAGATACTAGAGCGTGCAGCAGAAGCCTTTGTAGGGCGTGTTAAAGCACTGATTGCTGACACCACCCCCAGAGTTTCTGATTCAGTAGGTCCAGGGTGGGGCCAGAAAATTTGCATTTCTAGCAAGTTCACAGGTGCTTCCCTGCTGGTCTGGGGACCTCGCTTTGAGAACTGCTGAGCCTAGAGGAGAGGACCTAAAGCAGGGAAGAACCTATCGCCATTGTTGCTCACACAGAGGAGGGTGAGGAGATGTGGAAGGGAATTTTATCTCATGTAGGGCAGAAAGCCCTGGTGGCACAGTGGTTAAGTGTTTGGCTGCTAACTGAAAGGTTGGCGGTTCAAACATACCAGCTGCTCCGTGGGAGAAAGATGTGGCAGTCTGCTTCCGTAAAGATTACAGCCTTGGAAACCCTATGGGGCAGTTCTACTGTGTCCTGGAGTCAGAATTGACTCCATGGCTGTGGGTTAGGTCCTTTGGCCATCGTAAGGACATTTTCTTCTACTCTGATAGAATGGGGAGCAATTGTAGGGTTTTGAGCAGAGGAGTGATATGGTCTGACTTAAGGTTTTAAAATGGCCTCCCTGGCTGCTGTGTGGAGAACAGACCGTGGTAGGCGTGTTTGTTTCCTATGGCTGCTGTAACAAATTACCACGAACTTGGTGGCTTAACATGAGAAATGTATTCTCTCATAGTTCTGGAGGCCAGAAGTCCAAAATCAAGGTGTCAGCAGGGCCACGCTCCCTCTGTAGGCTCTGGGCGAGAATCCATTCCTTGCTTCTAGATTCTGGTGGCTGCCTGCATTCCTTGGTGTTCCTTGGCTTGTGGCCATGTCGCTCCAATTTCTGCTTCCTTCTTCACATTGGTACCTCCTCTGTGTGTGCAATCTCTCTATGTCAAGATCCTTAACATACTTATATCAACAAAGACATTTTTTCCTTTTCAGGTAACATTCACAGGTGCCAGGGATTAGAACCTGATCTCTTTGGGTGGCCATTATTCAGCCTGCTACAGTGGGGAAGGACAGAATCCGGAAACAAATCAGACTCCTTCACCCTCATCCTCGCTATCCAATCAGTCTCTTAAGTCTTACTGACTCTACTTCAAATACCTCTTGAGCCACCTCTTTCCATCCCAGGGTCTCTGCCTCGCTCCAGCCCTCCTGTCTCTTGCCTGGACTACACAGCAGCGGGCATTTAGCCAGTTTCCCCACCACAGCTTTGCCCTTCCAAAATGCCCTCCACACAGCCACACGTTATTTTTCAAAACTGTGAATTGGGTTATGTTACTCTGCCGCTTAAAACCCACCACTCGTTCTCCATCCCTACTGAACTGAGCCCACATCCCTTTTCCCGACACACAGACGTCTCCCTCCACCCCCCTGTCTGCCCCTCACCTGTGCGCCAGCAGCCCTCACCTTGCTGGTCCAGGGTCTCAAGCTTCTGCGTGAAGCCTGTCCCCATGTTCTCACTCTCTGTACCCCGAACCCCCACACATGCTCTCACTCTCTTGTGTTAGATCCCCCTCCTCTGTGAAGCCGCCTCCGTCTCTCTGCAGTCCCGGGAGCTATCTGGGGTGGGTCGTGGCGAGTCCCTTCCACAGTAGTTGCCCTTCCCATTCTGCTCGTGGTGACCTCTCTGCACATCTGTCCCTTCACGACTCTGATGGCCCAGCACCTGGCAGATCATCAGTGCTCAGGGAGTAAGTGGACTGATGCTGCTGTGGTGGGTGCTAGTAGGAGAGCAGGTTGGCCACAGGGGCCAGCACATAGCCAGACAGGCCCCCCGCACAAACACACCTGGCCTTTTACTCATGGATAGGAAGGCTTTGCCGAAGGTATGGTCCTATGGAGTCCCTGGGTGGCACAAATGGTTTAATGACTTATCAGCTGAAAGGTTGTTGGTTTCAACCCACCTAGGTACATCTGAGAAAACAGGCCTGGCAATCTGCTTCTGAAAGCGGGAAACCTTGAAAGCCCATGGAGCAGTTCTACTCTGCACACATGGGGTCTCCATGAGTCAGAATTGACTTGAGGGCAACTCGTTTGGTTTTTAGGATTCTGTGTGCTTGAAGGTAGGACATTAAAAAAGAACGTGTTTTCATCAAGCGTGACATACATTGATTTTCTCTACTGGTTTTTAGTAAATGCAACATCTTTCAGTCTAATTTTATTTTCTACCAATTTTAATATTTTCTTACCATTGGGACAGGAGCGGCCTCACATCAGCTGGGGTTGCGCCTGCAGGCTGCACCACTCCTCTGGACGTCGAACTGAGTTACACGGCTCACCTGGGCCCTTTGATGCTGGCTCTCCAGGGTTCGAAGTTGATGCTGTCTGGAGCTGGTGGGGCTTCTTTGTGCAGGACTCCCTGCTCTCTGCAGCTGCTGCAGCCAACACCTCATCTTTCCCCTCCGCTCATCCCCTGCAACCTCCTAGCCGGCAGCCTTTTCTGCTCACTGCCTGCAGCCGCATCTGGGAGCCCCAGACCAAGCTGTGGGAAACGCTAAGCTTTTAATGATTAAGGGCTTTCAAAATCCAGGTTGGAGTCTGATTAGTAGAGACAACAGAAGGAAACAAGAGGAGACCTGGGTCTGGTCCTGACTTGCCTTATGGCTAAAGCCGCCCGTCAGTGGCCAAGTCACTTAACCCATCTGTGCCTTGGTGTCTACATCTGTAAAATGGGTTTAATAGTATCTGTCCCCTAAAGGCTTCAGAGGCTGTTCGTGGAGCTTAATGAGTGAGGTCTATTAAACTCCTGAGAAGAAAGATACAACTAAATACAAAGCAGTATTGTAATTAGGTTTCAGCTTCTTTAAGCCAAGTTGTATCTTGTTTTAAGAGGGTTACCATCACGACAGGTTTGTTTGAAAAACATGTATAAAAGGCATGGCCATAAATCTCACAGTAATATGTAAATTTTTTTTTGCTGGTTTCTATTGTAATTAAGAGCCTTGTAACTCCTTCTTACCAGTAGTCTTAAATTGATAGCCAGCTATTACTGCCAACTGTTAACTTCTCTGTCTTGTATTCCACCATGTGTGTGGCAAGGATCATTATCGTTTCTCTTGAACACACAGTGAGCACTTAATAAATGTTGTTGAATTAATAAACTCACGTGCTTGGCACTCAGTAGGCCCTGAGTGATTGCTGGCTGCATACATTGGAGGCATGGTGGTAAGAGCAGTATTGGTGACACGGAGGTTTGCCACGCTCTCACCATGTGCCAGGCTTTGTGCTCGGTGCTTTACGTGCATCATCGCATTTAATCTCTGGGTTCAAATCCCAGTGCCTCCACTTAATAACTCTGTGACCTAGGGCAAAACTCTTCACTTCCCTGGCCCTCGGTCTCCTTGTCTGTAAAATGGAAGTAATAATAAGGTCTACCTCATGAGGTTGTCGGAGAACCATTGTTGTTAGGTGCCGTCCAGTCAGTTCCGACTCACAGCGACCCAATGTACAACAGAATGAAACACTGCCCGGGCCTGAGCCATCCTCACAATCATTGCTATGTTTGAGCCCATTATTGCAGCCACTTGTCAGTCCATCTCATTGAGGGTCTTCCTCTTTTTCTCTGACCCTTTACCTTACCGAGCATAGTGTCCTTCTCCAGGGACTGTTCCCTCCTGATAACATGTCCAAAGTACGTAAGACGAAGTCTAGCCATCCTCCCTTCTAAGGAGCATTCTGGTTATACTTCTTCCAAGACAGATTTGTTTGTTCTTCTGACAGTCCTTGGTATATTCAATATTCTTCACTAACACCATAATTCAGGAGAACTAAATGAGTTAATATATGTAACGTGAGAACAGTGCCAGCTTTGTAGAAGGCGTTGTTGGGCTTGTGTGCATCGTCCTCATTTTACTGGAGGTTTAGTGCCTCGCCCAAGGTCTCGAGCTCCTGTAACTCTGGCTGTCGACTTGAATCAGCCCTCTTGACATTCTAAGGACAGAGGGTGGAGCGCAGCACTTGGAGTGGGAGCCTGGGCGCCAGCCCTTGTTCTGCTGTCCTCTGACCCTCGTTCACCTACTCATGCTCCTGACCCTCGGTTTCCTTGTCTACGAAATGGGGGTAGTAGCATTTGTTCTTACCCCCTTTGCTGGTTACTTGGGAGGCTGCTCTGAGAGGAAATTGAGGACTCTGTAGGGTGTGGATGGTCTCATGACCAGCCTCCTCATTGCTGGGGCCACAAGACTTGGCAGGGCTATAACTAGGTGGCATCTACCGTGTGGCGGGCAACACAGTGGAGGGTTCAAAGGCAAATCAGACTCTTGTGCTCAGAAAATCTAGAATACGTTGGAGAAATAATATATACATGGAAAAATTAGCCCACACCTTGGCTATATGTGAGAGGATCAAGGGAGCATAGGGCCCATGAGAAGCAAGGTCACAATGCAGGGGGCAGTCAAGGAAGGCTTCTTGGAGAGGGTGGTGCATGATGAATTTGAGAAAAGACACAGAAGAGGAGAGAAACTGGAGTGCTCCGAGTCACAGAGCCCTGCTAGGCTGAGTCCTGGTGTATCTCTTTTACTTAACACCCTCTCTGCGTGTTCCAGAGCCTTCCTCTCATTCGCTTCCAATCCAGCACTGCCTTCCTCATTCATGGTGAGGGGTGGCCTTAACTCCCACATCGCTGAGAGAAGACTGCAGGATCTTTTCTCACAGTCTTGCCCCCCAGAACAGGCTCTCTGGCTCAGCACCTCACTGCTGCTCCTCCTTGGCCTCCACCAAACCCATGGAGCCTTGTGTGTGCTTCCCTCCGCACCTTCTGCAGGCCTTTCCCCACTGGCAAATCATTCCTACCTACCCACAGCCTGTCCATCTCCCAGGGCCCACTTCAGAGGACACGGCCTCTGTGGGGCTCTCCCTGGTTGCTCTGGCCTCCCTGGAACTCCTAGGACCGCGTCTATAGCTTACCACATTCTGCCTTACGTGGCGGCTGTTTGTTGAAGTTGTGCTTTGGGAGGGGCGGAAACAGGGACTTTGGCATCTGTATTCTTGACTATCCTGCGATGCTTCCCACATCACAGATACTCAGCAAAAAGTTGGTGAGTGAATAAATAGGTGCAGCCTTCTAAAACATTGTCTTGCTTCTAGATGCCCATGTAGTTTCTCATTTATTTGCAGGGCTACAAACTGGAGTGAGTAGGCTTCATCTTTCATAGACCCTACCCTTGAACCTGCCCTTGTCTGGTTCTCATGGAGGTTTGGAGTGGGATGGGGTTTGGTTTGAGCATCTCTTTTGACTTCACTGCCTCTAAACCTATCTCATTCTCTTAATATTAACTCTTTTTTCGTTCAGAGTGAATGAACGTTCTCATCTATGATAATTGAAATTTAATCACATTACATGTTACTTTCTTATTGTCCCAGAATTTTAGATGTTTGGACACGGATCTCCTCCAACATTGCTCTTCTTACTTTACGCTTACATTTTCCCCATAAATCTTCTCACTGCTTCCCTAGGGGAAATCCTCATTTCAAATTTCTCCTGGTCCTCCACATGGCTGAATATTTTTTAATTTATAGGAAAGACATTAGGAGGGATAATTGTGATTTGGAACATTCCATGAATTTCTGATCCTGTTGATTTCGGTGTTTCACTGAACACTGACAGAAAATGGAGAATCAGCGGCCAGATAGTTCCTTTGTGAACTACACTGCCTTCTTCTGTCTTGGGTTTTCCGTCTCTTTGCTCAGATGTTGCTGTTTGGCCATGTAAACAAAGTTACGTCGATAATGAAAATTGCATTTGGTCTGTTCTAAAGTTTGTGTTATTTTGCTTGGCACAAATGATGAGAGAGATCTTTTTCAATTGGATTGTTTGGCATGTCTTTCCGTAATAGGTTCAAGTTGGACTGATTTTGAGCAACTTTTCATCACAATAAGCTATGTTAGTATACACCTTAAGTTTCATTTGTTCATCAGTCTGCCATCTTACAATAGCAGCCAACAAGAGCTTTCAAGTTCAGAAACAAGTACAGTTATTAGCCACCTTCTAGGTGTTCAGCCCTGTGCTCTGTAGAGGATGCAAACATGTAGGGTATAATCTGATGAGCTTGAAGTATGGTTCAATGGACATAATTATTATAATCTTAATAGATTTAGATAAATGTGGTGCTTAGGCACTGTGGTTCCTGAGAAAATTGTCTTAAAGGAAAGGATAATTTATTTGCCGTTTGAAATACAGGACCTCACTTTGGTCCATGGTCATAATGGTTAACAGCTAGTGTCTATCAGTTTAACCGCAGCCAGAGTCCACATGTGACTATCAGTTTGTCATCCTGTGGTGGCTTGCATGTTGCTGTGAAGCTGGAAGGTATGCTACTGGTATTCAGATACCAGCAGGGTCACCTGTGGCGGACAGGTTTCAGCTGAGCTTCCAAACAAAAACAGACTAGGAAGAAGGACCTGGCAGTCTACTTCTGAATGGAGTTAGCCAGTGGAAACCTTATGAATACTATGAATTACACCTCAGCATAAAGAAAACAAAAATCCTCACAACTGGACCAGTAAGCAACATCATGATAAATGGAGAAAAGATTGAAGTTGTCAAGGATTTCATTTT
>NW_004443959.1:8417229-8468036 GCF_000243295.1 Trichechus manatus latirostris
GGAGGGATCAGTCCCTGGAGAAGGACATCATGCTTGGTAAAGTAGAGGGTCAGCAGAAAAGAGGAAGACCCTCAATGAGATGGATTGACACAGTGGCTACAACAATGGGCTCAAGCATAACAATGGTTGTGGGCATGGTGCAGTACCAAGCAGTGTTTCATTCTGTTGTGCATGGGGTCACTGTGAGTCGGAATCGACTCGATGGCACCTAACAACAACAACAAAGTCCACATGTACAGACTCGTTAGCACTTCAGAGTTCTGCTTCAATGTCAACATTCATGAGATTACAAAATGCTCCCGGCACTGTTCTGGGCGTTCTGCAGACATAGTCCCACACAGACTAATCTTTCTAGGAGCAAAGCTAGAACGTGGCAGGAAAGCTCCGTATGTGGGCTGGGCCTGTGAAGAGAACCAGACGTGGAACTCACACAGGGCTTGCAGCACCCCTTGTCCAAGGCCCAAGGCCACCTGTCCTCTCACCTTCTGGGGACCCTGGACCCCTGAATCTGTCTCATTGCCTGTAAGGCATGTAAGATGATCAGCTCCTGCCTCCCAGTCTGGAAGGCAGGGCTCTTTCAGGGGTCCAGAGGGCCAACCTGTCCCGGCTCCACTGGGCTTCACTGTGTGGCCTCAGTTCAGCCCCGCTGTCGCATCTTCCCCGTATGAGCTGGGAGAGCAGTGACCCCCACCGCTGGGCTGTTGACAATGTCTAGCTCCTTGGATGGAACAGTATGTGGTGTGAGCATCTCAACATCACTACTGATGACTTAGCCTGTTTCTAGCTCTCTGTGGGCATGAATGTAATACAACTATCTGGGGCTCTTTTTGGTGAAGCTCACGGAGTCAATGAAGGGAGACTGCTGGGAGAGAAGGTCTGAACTGGAAAAATCTTAAGGTGGCCCATGAGGGAGACTCTCATGGAGGTTTACTTACTGAGAATACCCACAGCCCTATGGGCTCTGTTTGAAAGTGGACTAGAGGATGAAGCTCACTGACTGTTCTGCTAAAGAGACAGCGGAGGAAGGTAAGCCACACGGGGTGCCAGGCCCTGTCCCTGAAAGTAGAAGGGGAAGTAGGACTTTTAGGGGAGGAGTTGGTACAGCTGCAGGTGCCTGGGTGAGCCCTGAGACCTGGTGGCTTCCTGTGTGGCCTTGAAGGAGGTGAGCAGCCGGCATGGGACGGCTCAGCAGAGGACATGGAGAGCTGTGGTCAGTGGACTCTCTCCTTTGGTGCCCAGGGGTGCCTGGTGCCAGGTGCATTGCCTAGCCTTCCTCACACATGCAGCAGGCATCCCTGCCAGGTCATCATAATGCTGCTTACAGAGACCTCTGGTCAGATGGGAGAGGGTGTGAGCAGCCACATGGCTAGAAGGGGACAGCTGGAGGGGGCTGGGCTGGGGGCAGATGGCCCTGCAGCCTCCAGAGCTAGTTATTTACTAATGAAATCATTGGCGTAACGAAGTCAGAGAAAATTTGCAGAGACGCAGCTTGATGTAGGGTTGGCAGACATTTCTTGAGCAAGGGAACCCTGAAACGGTTAGATAGATGATGGGAGTTGGGAGTTGGCCCCATACCCTGTCCTTAGGAGGTTTTAGAAGGCTAAGTCTGAAAATAGCTGGTGCAGTGAAAAGAAAACAAAAGAACAGGGGAAAATCACTTCGTCTCTCTGAGCTTCAGTTTTCTCAACTATAAAATGGGGGTAACAATACCTACTCCACAGGGCAGCGGTGCACGCGCCACACATAGAAGGCATTTGGGGATGTCAGTTCCCTTCCCCGCCTTTCCTGAGGCCCCTGGACAACACAGCAGACTGGAGCCTTGCACACAGGGAGTCCTCGAACCACACTTGTTGAGCGAGGCAATGCATCAGTGAGCAAATGGACATGGGAAAGCCACTGGATTCAGCCAAATGCCGCATGGATATTAGTTGTTATTTCAGAGCATCAGGCGAGGTTGGAACTAGCCGTGAGTCTTGGGGATGTTGTTGTTAGGTTCCAACTCAAAGTGACCCTGTGTACAACAGAACGAAACATGGCCTGGTCCTTCACCATTCTCACGATCGTTGCTATGTTTGAGCCCACTGTTGCAGCCGCCGGGTCAGTCCATCTCGTTGAAGGTCTTCCTCTTTTTTTCGCTGACCTTCTGCTTTACCAAGCATGATGTCCTTCTCCACGGACTGGTGCCTTCTGATAACATGTTCAAAGTACTGAAAACTCAGATTGGAGGATAAGGCTGAAAAGATTAAAGAGGATGGCAGAGAACACACCTCTCAATTAATTAACAAAGAGGGAAGTCATGAGGTTTGCGTGAGGCAGGCAGGGTGCCAAGGTGCATTCCGAATGAGAATGTTATTCAGTGGTTGGCAGGTTTTCTTCCCCCTAGAACGGGAATGTTCTCTCTATCTGTGCATTAGCTTCAAATGGGAAAGCAAATCCCCCCCCAGCCCTGAAGGCCTCCCCAGGGAGTAGCAGTGTAGCAGGTATCCACGCCTGCCTCTGGAACCCACAGTCTCAAAGCTGTTGCCCCAAGAGCATCCGCAGCACGCCCTGCCGGCTGCTCCATGCCCAGCCTCCTGAAGGGCAGAGGGGCCTCTTGCACTAGGTCACATGCAGGCCAGCAGCACGCCGGGCTTGGAGCTCTCGTGAACAGCCCTCTTCCTCTCCTGGATCACAGTGGAAGATGGAATGCAGAATCCCTATGGAGTGCTGGGCACCAGAACTATAGATCTGTATAGGAGGCCAAAGACTTCGAACCCACCCTTCAAATAAACTGGCTAGAAAAATGCAAGCTCTAAGGGACATGTCACACGTTGTTAGAAATAGATTAAAAGGGGTCAGGCTTTGGTTGAAGAGGAGAGTGGAGGGAAGACGGGAGGGATAGTCCAGGGGGACGCATGTTGCCTGGGTGGGCTCGGAGCAGCTGTGCTCGTGTTGTCCTACCTAGTCCTGACACCAGTCTGTTAAGTTGGTTATGGAGGAGGAAACTGAGGGCCCAGTGGGGATAAAGAACTTGCTAGTGAGTGGCAGAGCCCATTTGAAGGCAGTGAGGTGAACTGCCACGCCTCTGCCCTTTCCATTATTGGACTCTGGAATCAGCCTGGTTGGAGAGACAGGCCTGCACCGCCTCATGGAAGCTCCCAAGAGGGAGCGGTGGAGAGGGGGAAAGAATTGACTGAGGTCGACTCAGAATTCCAGGAGGCTTTCCCAACAGAGGCTTCCTGCAGATGAGAGGAAACTGAGGCAGCAGCAAGGGCCTAAAAGAAGGTGATGAGACCAGAGAGCCGCCCATGGAAGAGAGGGAGAGGAGGGAGGGGCACAGCCAGTGGATAGATGTGAAGGCAAAGGGCCTCATTAAGGACCTCCCTTCTTAATTAGGGCCCCTGGTTGTTAGGGGTCAGGTGAACATGGCGACTCGTGTTAATATAGGTGAGTTATGACCTGTGGGCTTCTCTCTACCCATTAGCTGGCATTCCTGTTACCAGAGAGGGAAGGGGGGAGGGTAGGAATCTTTGAAGAGTCGTTTAAGAAATTTCTGCTGGAAAATAATTATTTTCCCTCAGGGTTTGGCCTAGAAAATAGGGTCATTGCCTTTAATGTAGTCAAGTAAAGCACCACCTGAAGGGGGAAAAAAAAAACAACATACTCTCCTTTCTTCTAGAAGAGTTGAAAGGCAGGCACTACACACAACTAGATGGGGGCAGTCTGGGGAGGAACCCCAGATTTTGTGGCTAAAATCAGCCCAGCTTGCCCTTGGCCTTGGGAAGAGTCCCCAGGAGGCTCACCAGGTCCTCGGGTGGCCATGTGGACGGTGGCTGACACCATCCGAGGATTCTGTGTATGTCTCTCTGCTCTTCTTCATATTTTGTGATTACTTTTTAAATCTTAGCTATTTGGCTCACAAGGCCAGCGTCTTCAACCTTCACTTCATTTAACCACGTCAAGCTCTGGCAGATCACAGAGAACAGCCGTTGGAGGCCCGTGGCCCTTCTCAACGGCTGCAGGTAAAGATGTGGAAGATCATGTGCATAGATAGAAAACACATATAGAAAAATTAATAAATATCCTCTAAGGCAGAGTAGTCAGAAGATCAATTTAAAAAATTGTGCCGTTTATAATAAACCCCATTCCAAACCCATTGCCATCAAGTCGATTCCAATTCATAGCAACCCTATAGGACAGAGTAGACCTGCCCCCATAGGCTTTACAAGGCTGTAATTCTTTACGGAAGCAGATGCAACATCTTTCTCCCGAGGAGGGGCTGGTGGGTTTGAACAGCT
Source organism: Trichechus manatus latirostris (assembly GCF_000243295.1). Taxonomy (NCBI): domain Eukaryota; kingdom Metazoa; phylum Chordata; class Mammalia; order Sirenia; family Trichechidae; genus Trichechus; species Trichechus manatus. Next base: position 8,421,507 of record NW_004443959.1, read on the forward strand.
GACCTTTTGATAAGCAGCCAAGCACTTAACCACTGTGCCACCAGAGCGCCTTCCATTTATAATAGAAAGAGAAAATGTATAAAACCCATACACAAATCAAGTAATATTCAGAACAGACATGGCAAAAACTAGAAAACTATTCTGAGTGTTATAAAACAGTTAACATAATCGGAGTCATACACGTTGGTGGAAGAGGAAGCCCTGTATTGCAAAAATAATGATTTTATTAAAATTCTTTGCAATCTTGACATTCTAGAAATCCAATGGGATATTTATGCAAATTTGCTAACCTAATGCTAATACTGATCTCAAAGAATAATGAGGTGAGAATACTCAAGAAATAAAAGAAGACTGGCAAAAAAAGCCTAAACTGTATCGTCAAGCTATAAGAAGTAAGATACTATGAGGGGAAAAGGATGTGGAAGAGGCTGGTGTGGAGTCTGCAGCATGGCCGGCTCCCTCCCAGAGACAGCGGGGATCATGGCCAGACAGGACCAGGTCTTACTCTCGTTGAGCTGAGAGAGCCTTTAAACAAAGCCACCTGAAAGGGCGTCAGACTGACCTGTGCCTTGGGAACTTTCATCAAACGTGTGTGCTGAGCGTTCCACTCAGTTTACAGTAGCAACATCCCCCAGCCCCTCACCTGCAGAACAGCCAGGATCATGGTGACCCACCCACAGACACCCCAAGGCCATGTGGCTCCATGGAAATGACCTGGGTTTAAATTCCGTGTTTGCCACTGATCATTTCTGAAAACTTAGAAAATTTACTAAAACTTCCTGGACTTCTTTTTTTTTTTTTTTAATCTGTGAAATATGCACAATTATTTCTACCCTGAAAGGTTGTTGGGGGCGTTCCATGAGATAAAGTGTGCAAAGAATTGGACAGTGCCTCACATGTGGCAGATCCTTGGTAGATGTTCAACCCCCTCCCCGGCCCCTCTGCCCAGTCTTGCCACACTTTTTTTTTTTAGCCTGGCACATGGCACAGAGTAGGAATCCAAGAGAGGCATCCAACAAATATTTATGGAACACAAAATCCCTGCCCCTATGGCCTGCAGGAACAGAACATAGAGTGTGTCATGTGTGACAAGTGATATAGGAAAAAAACAAAGCCAAAGAGGAGATAGGGAGGAGTTGCAATTTTCACCCTCTGGGTTTCAGTACCACCCCTCCCCGGGTCCCTTCTGTTTAGTTCCAGTGTGGGCCCCTATCGCCATAGATGTGGGACTACAGAGTATGTTTCCACTGGGCTTTGTCCACATGGTGGTCACCTAGCTGCTCTGTAAGATGGCACCATGGTGGAGATTTGCTCCAAACAAGATCCCAGGCCCTGTGCCAGTGAAGTGGGTTCCACCTTGGTTCAATGGCTCCTTGACTGATGGAAACAGACTTGTTGGAGTCCTGGGGTTCCTCTGCCTGACCCCATTTCCACCCAACCCCCACCCCCCGCTGCTTCTTGGCCTAAAGCTCCAGTGAATTGTTGCTCCCTCTTCCTAATAGTCACAATTTGCCAGGTACATGAAATCTCTGAAGAGTCATTTCAGAAGTTCCTACTGATCAAAAACAGAAGAGACGTCCTTTCTGGATGCGTAGCTGCCTCTCCTCCTGGCACAAACTGCCTGGGGGTCAGCCAGTAACAGTCATTTCCCTTTCCTTACAGTATTAGCAGGATCCATTAATGTGAAAATTCCAGACATTTCCCTGCAGCCTCCTGGTGACAATAAACCTCAAGCTTTGAGTGAAATTTGAGCGTTTCATGTCATCCATTCACTCCTGTCCTTTCTCCCTTTGATTTCATAATTCTCATCTCTTAGAGGTCAAATATTTGACCTTTCCCAAAAGTAGATCCACAGATTAAAATAGGAACTACACACAGAACATGAACCTGACCTATAGATGAGAGGTTTTTATAAACTATTTCTAACATTCCTAGGCTGCAGAATGTCTGGTGGCAACATCTCATTCTCGTCTGTTATGAATTGAATTGTGTCCCCCAAAATATGTGCTGAATTTCTGACACTTGTAGCTATGGTTGTGATCCTCTCTGGAAATAGGATATTTTTCTTTTTTTGTATTAATGGGGGCATACCAGAGTAGGGTGGGTCCTAAACCTAATCACTTCTGAGTTATAAAAGGACCAGAATGGACAACAGAGACACACATGGGGAAGACAGATGCCATGTGAAGATTGTTGACAAGCCAAGGAACACCCGGGGCTACCGACAAGGAAGGAATCAATATGGCCCAGACACTGATTTGGACTTTCAGCCTTCAGAACTGTGAGAAAATAAATTCTTGTTCTTTAAAGCCACCCACTTATGATATTTCAGTTATGGCAGCACACGGTAACTGAGACAGCATCTATTTCTCTCAGAGAACATTTATGGCTTGGTCTGTCAGCTTCTATTTCTGAAGGATCAGCGTGTTGTGTGCCTCTGAAAGAATGTGCTGGTGTTAGGGAGCTGGTCAACCAGGGTGAAAGTTGAACAACAGGACACAGCCAGGGAGCATGGGAATGGCTGCAGGTTGGAGGGCAATAAAATAGCTCAGAGCCCTAAAAGCTGCTGCCTGCCAGCTCCCAGGGACAATCAAACCCTGAAGAACCCAACATTGTGTTTCCCAGCTTCCTTTATTAGACCACAACATCTAAACAGGATATGCCACAAGGACTCAAGAGGTTCAGAGCATTACGTCAATTATACTTAAAAATACTTGTTCAATCACTTTGCTTTTACATTGTACTGATTCTTATTCTGCAAGCAAAAAGTTTTCTGAGTACCCACTATGTGTACCAGACAGTGCGATGGGGTGGGTATAAGACACAGAAGATACAAGGTCCCTGCCTCCACGAGGACACCATTCAGCCAAGAAAAGCAAGACAAGCCGGGGGCCAGGCCCGGCAGGGACCCTGAACATATAGGTCTGACCCTCATCACCACCCCATGAGATCTGTAGTGCTTCCCCCATTTTACAGTTGAGGAAGAAACTGAGGTTAAGTTCGTTTATTAACAGCACAGAGTCGCTAAGTGACCCAGCAGTATTCCCCATCATGCCACACCCCTGTTCTGTGTGTCCAGCACAGAGCTGAGACACACAGCCCTCAGAAGAAGCACAAGGCATAGCTGTTTTCTGCCAGTGACTTACAGCTTACTCTGGGGAGACAGAGCACACATAGACTTCTTCACAGACTTCTATATAAGCTTCCTTGCAACACAATCCTTATCAAAATTGCAGAAATTGACAAGCTGATCCTAAAATTTGTATGAAAATTCAAGGGACCTGGAGAAGCCAAAACAATCTTGAAAAGGAAGAACAAATTGGAGGATTCACACTTCCCAATTTCAAAACTTACCACAAATCTGCAGTAATCAATACTGTGTGGTCTTGGCATAAGGATAGACATACAGATCAGTAGAATAGAGTTGAGAGTCCAGAAATAAACCCTCTCTTTTATGGTCAATTGATTTTTTTGGCAAAGGTGTCAAGATAATTCAAGGGAAAGAGTAATGTTTTCAACAAATGGTGCTGGGACAACTGGATTTCCACATGCAAAAGAATGAAGTTGGATCCCTACCTCACACCATGCACAAATATTAACTTAAAATGGATCAAAGACCCAAATGTAAGCACTAAATCTATAAAACTCTTAGAAGAAAACATAAGAATAAATCTCTATGACCTTGTATTAGACAATGATTTCTTAGATACCACACCGAAAGCACAAGCCACGAAAGAAAAAAATAGATAAGTTGGAATTCATCAAAAAACTTTTGTGCTTCAAAGGACACCATCAAGAAAGTGAAAAGACAGCCGATAGAAATGGGAGAAAATATTTGCAAATCATATATCTGATTAGGGACTTGTATCTAGACTGTCTTAAGAACACTGACAGGTTAATAATAAAAAACAAATAACCCAACTGAAGAATGGACAAAGAATCTGAATAGACATTTCTCCAATGTTATGGCTAATGAACATGTGAAAAGATGCTCAACATCATTAGCCTTCAGGGAAATGCAAATCAAAACCACAATGAGATACCATTTCATACTCAGTAGGATGCTATAATAAAAGACAAATAATAATAAGTGTTGACAAGGATGTGGAGAAACTGGAAACTTCATATGCTGCTGGTGGAAATGTAAATGGAGTGATGGGCCATCGAGTAATAGAAGACCCTATCCAGTCAGGCTTGTTGTCAACTCACCTGGACTCCCAGGACCCAGGCCCTCAACTCTGCCATGCAGCCCTGGGCTGCTCCTGTGCTGCTCTAGCTCATGGCTCTGGGCTTGCACATCCGCGGCCTTGGCAAAGAGCCACTGCAGGCACCCAGGGACGCCTTGTTGAGGTGAAGGAAACAGGATCCTTTCTTTGTGCCAGGGCCAAGTAAGCCAAATCCTAGGGGTCTTCTAAGAGCCCAGCTCCCCACTGAGAGGAGCCTTGAGGGATCAGATGTTCCCCACATCAATACTGCTCACAATCGTGGTGTGGGAGTCCCACCTGTGCCCCAGGGCTGGTCACAGCCAAGATGGGACCAAGGACAGGAGAATCTCGGGAGGCTGGCCATACAGACTGCTTTAATATCTCATTGTGACGATGGACTTGAGCCTTTCCTGGCCTTGTTTTATTTGGGGAAGAAAAACAAAACAAAACACAGTTGCCATTGAGTTGATTCTGACTCGTGGCACACCCAAGTGTGTCTGAGTAGAACTATGCTCCATCGAGTTTTCGATAGCTGATTTTTTGGAAGTAGACTGGCCTTGCCTCCAAGGCGTCTGTGGGTGGACTCAAACCTCCAGGCCTTTGGTTAGCAGCCAAGTGCGCAGGTGTTTGCACCACCCAGGGACTCTTTATTTGGGAGGGGGTGTCCTTATTTCTAGCTCTGATTTGGATTGGAGCTCCCCTACTCCCCCACAACCCCACTAATTTAAATTGGTTTTCTTTTCCTCTGAAACATAACTCTTGTTAAGATGCTTCTGCCCTAGAGGGCTTGGATATCACAGGGCCAAGCCCTCCCCGGGAGTCACACCTGCCCTGCTCACCATGTGTCCCTGGAGCCCAGCCCAGGGCCTGCACATGGCATGTGCTTAAAGTGTGAGGGCAGTGAAGGGTGGAGAGGGGTGTGAGAGAGAGGAAGGATACCTCTTTACTCCGCTAGCTGAGAACTGCCAAGATTCAGGCCTCCAAGTGGCTTGGAACTTAGGAGAGAGTCGTGCATCTGGATGTCTTGGCATTTTTACGAGAAGCAAAGCTGTGTCCTGGGATGGACCAGGAGGAGGCAGCTGGGTGAGATTCCTCAGACTTCCCTGGAACCGTGCTGGAGGTTGAGCTGCACATGGGGGCTCCTGCTTCCTTCCCTGTGTGGGAGAAAAGTGCGGCTTCCTCGCAGATGCTCAGACTTGGCTGCACATGTCTTGTCCCCTTGGAGAGCAGCTGAGGAGAAGCCAGAGCAGCCAGTGAGGAGGAAGCACACAGGCCAGAGGCTGTCACCCCGGTCCTCCTGTAGAGCTTCTGTGTTTTTCTTCCTGTCAGAAGTCAGATCCCAGAAATTAATAGGGCCCCTCCAAAGCAGCTCCAACCCGGGAAGAAGGTTGGAAAGAAGTGCCTGGCATCCAAGCTCTTGGCTTGTTCAGAGGCCATTCACTCCACCTCCTGCCTCAGTTTCCATCTACAAAATGAGGAGAGCAACGGTGGCCTGTTCTTATGGCGCAGAGTGAGGCGGCTGCTATATAGCAAATCCAGCCCACAAAAATTATTTTATTGTGGTGAAATATACATAATAAAAAGTTTGCAATTTTAACCATTTTTAAGTATACAATTCAGTGACATTAATTACATCTACCATATTGTAGTGCCATCACCACCATCCACCTCCACGAGTTTTATAAACAGAAACTCAGTAAACCCTCCGCAGTAACTCTCATTCCTCTCCACTCTTAGCCCCAGTAACCACTAATAACCTCTTATCTCTATGCATTTGCCCCTTCTAGACATTTCATGTAAGTGGGATCATACAATATTTGTACTTTTATACCTGACTTACTTCATTCAGCATGTTTTCAAGGTTCATCTACTTCATTTCTCTTTATGGCTGAATAATATTCCGCTGTGTTTATGTACCACATGTTGTTTATCCATTCATCTGTTGATGGGCACTTGGGTTGTTTCCACCTTTTGGCTATTGTGAATAATGCTGCAATGAACATTGGTGTACACATATCTGTTTAAGTCCCTGCTTTCAAGTCTCTGGGGTATATACCTAGGAGTGAGATTGCTGAGTCATATGGTAATTCTATGTTTGAGAAGCCATACTATTTTCCACAGTGGCTGTACCATTTTACATTTCCACCAGCAATGGGTGAGAATTTCTCCACTTCCTCACCAACACTTGCTAGTTTCAGTTTTTCTGATAATAGCCATTCTAGTGGGTGTGAGGTGATATCTCATTGTGGTTTTGATTTGCATTCCCCTAATGACCAGGGCAAATGGTTTACACTCTACTGCTAACCTAAAGGTTGGTGGTTCGAACCCACCCAGTGGTACCATGGAAGAAAAGGCCTGGTGATCTTCTTCCGTTTAAAACCATGGAGCAGTTCTACTTGTAACACATGGGGTTGCTGAGTCAGATTGTCTTGACAGCAACTAACAACAGCAACAACAAGGATGGATGATGTTAGCATCTTTTCACGTGCTTGTTGCCCATTAGTGTATCTTCTTTGGAGAAACGTCTACTCAAGTTCTTTGGCCATTTTTTAATTAGGTCCACTGTCATGGATTGAATTGTGTCCCCCAAAAAATGTGTTTATCAATTTGACTAGGCCATGATTCCCAGTGTTGTGTGGTTGTCCTCCATTTTGTGATTGTCACTTTACATTAAAAAGGATTAGGGTGGGATTGTCACACCACCCTAACCCAGGTCACATCCCTGATCCAATGTAAAGGGAGTTTTCCTGGGATGTGGCCTGCATCACATTTTATCTCTCAAGAGATAAAAGGAAAGGGAAGCAAGCAGAGAATGGGGGAACTTATACCACCAAGAAAGCAGTGGCAGGAGCAAAGCATGTCCTTTGGACCTGGGGTCCCTGCGCGGAGAAGCTCCTAGTCCGGGAGAAGACTGATGTTGACAAGGACCTTCCTCCAGAGCCGATAGAGAGAGAAAGTCTTCCCCTGGATCTGACGCCCTGAATTTGGACTTCTAGCCTACTAGACTGTGAGAAAATAAATTTCTCTTTGTGAAAACCATCCACTCGTGGTATTTCTGTTAGAGCAGCACTAGATGACTAAGATATCCACCAAATGTTCTTGTCAATAAAGTTTTACTGGAACACAGTCACGTTCATTCATTCACACATTGTCTGTGGCTCCTTTTGCATTAAAATATCAGAATTGAGTAGTCATAACAGAGTCTCATATGGCCCTATCTGGCCCTTTACAAAAGGAGTTTGCCAGCTTCTTGAATAAAGAGAAGAGCACTGCACTTGGAATCAGAAAACCTGTGCCTCCATCCCAGCTTTAGCCCTTCTCAACCGTGTGACCATGGGCAAGTCACTTAACTCTCTGAGCTTTAATTTCCTTATCTGAAACACAAGGCTAACAATCCCTGCCTCTGGGGTGTTATGAGGATTACAAGCTGATTGGGTCAATATTCAGCCTACAGCTACGTGTGTCACATATGCTAGGTGCTGAGAGATGCCACCGGTACATAGTAGATGCTTAACCAGTATTTGTTGGATAAATGAATGCAATGATGAATAAGTAAGACGTGATGTGTGTAAAAGCACAGTGTCTTATTGTAATACTACTGCTACTACTAATAATAAATTGCTGTCAAGTCATCTCTAACTCATGGCCAGCCCATGTGTGTCAGAGTAGAACTGTGCTCCACAGCGTTTTCAAGGCTGTGACCTTTCAGAAGAAGATCACCAGGCCTTTCTTCTGATACAGCTCTGGGTGGATTCAAACTGCCAACCTGTTGGTTAGTAGCCCAGTGCTTAACTGTTTGTGCCACCCAGGGGCTCCTCTTATAGTAATAGGCATGCATTCATGAATCCGCACCCTAGTGACAACTCATTGGAGAGACTGGACTCTGAGCAATATTTTTAGGCAGCTGGAGTGGCTAGAACTCCCTTCTGAGGGGGAGGTTTATCATCCTAGGGCTCATAATTTACAATGAGCAAGAGAAGATGGGCCCACACTCTTAAGAAGTCCAGGGATCTCTCCTGGCTACCAGATCAGAGATTGCAACAGATGTCCAGTTATTTAATCTAGGACATGAGATAGGAGCAGAGTAGACAGATGGTGACTTGTAACTGAGTCCAGAAGGTAAGGCAGACACTGCTTAGAAGCCTTAGTCTTGGATGAGGGTTGGTGCTGGGAAGTAGAGATGGGGCAGTCTGTTGATGGGGTCTAGGGCAGAGCATAGAGAAGGGGGCATGGAGTCAGGTCATGGGTCCTTTCCTCTTGAAGCATTGACATCAGCCTCCCTAAAACCTGTGTCGGAAGTGTAGGAGTCACTGTATGTGTAATATTCTGGGAAGATCCAGCGATCAGCTTCTCAGCAGGCCTGGCTCCACTGATCTAACATCTGCTTCTAAGGATCCCCAGGACTCCCCTGCTCTAAGGTGACCTGTTCATGGTCCCCACTGTCTCACATCTCTGTTGCTCCCTGCTGTTCAGAATTAGAGGCACACAGCAGCTGGCCTCATTGCATCCCTAGCAAGGAGGTCAAAACCGGCCAAAGCCAGTGATAGACCTGCTCAGGTTGACCCATGTGCTGTTTTTTGTTTTCAGTTAGTTGCCAACATTTAAAAATTGAGATAGTTCTCATAAAAATTGAGGTTTCCAGCTTCTCTTGATAATCTGGAAGATATGGCAGCTCTGGACCCATAGGGGCTGGAGCAGAGAGGTGGCACCTGCCTTTGGATGGGGCCAGGGTTTCCAGCAACTCCTCACCCATCAGGCTTACTTCACTCACCTGCATTCCCTGCCTCCTCCCTGGGACCGTTGGGACCTCTGCTTTAGCTTCTGTGAAATGAAGTCGTGGGCATCGGTAGCGTAGGAGTCACTGGAGGCAGCAGGGCAGAGAGGAGGGAACCTGGGATTAGGGTCCAGAAAATCTGAGGGCAGATCTAGTAGCTTCAGTTACCAGCTGTTATAACTTCGGGCTATTTGCATGGATCCTCTGAACATCATGCATGTGGCACAAATTAGAAGCCTGAGCTGGATTGATAACCCATCTTCCTGTTCCCAACTGACACAGCCAGCAGATGTCCAAAGAGTTGAAGCCCCCTTGTGGGATTTACGATTAACTTTACCCGAAGAATTTGGTCTTTGACCCCTCTCTTGAGAGGTAACCTCTAAGGCCTTGGAATTTGCCCAGTAATTGAAGTGTCTTTGAAGAGGGCTCCATACCACACCTGAGGGTTTATGCTAATGAGGTGCCTATTAGGTAGGGGCTGGCCAGGCCAGAAAGACCCACCACATGATACTAGCCAACCTGCGGGGCGGCGGGGCAGGAGATTGGTTTAATCAATCATGCCTATGTAATGAGGTCCCAATAAAGGCTCTGGGCACGGAAGCTCCATGGGTGTCCTGGGTGGTGATAGACATTGATGTACATGGGAGGATAGCGCGTCCCTTTTTGGGATATGGAAGCTCAATGTTGGGAACGCTCCCAGACCTCATCCCCTATGTGTCTCTTCATTTGTATCCTTTTACTATAATACAACTGTAATCCTGAGTACAGCAGTTTCCCTGAGTTCTGTGAGTCGTTCTAGCGAGTTATTGAACCCAAGGGGATAGTGGGTGCCAGAAGTGGGGGAGTTGTGGGAACCTCCCGGTTTACTGCTGGCGCCTGGAGTCTTGGGCAGACTAGGCAGTCTGAAGGACTGTGCGATCTGAGCTCTGACCTCGCGCCTGTGGTTAGGGTCAGAGGAAGGAGCGCCGCCTCTGCAGTTGGAACAGGAATTGAAGTAGTGAGGAATAGATTGAAATTGAGCCTCACAGTTTGGTGTCAGAAAAGTAGGATTGGAATTGATTCCTTTCCTTTGATCTTCACACCCCTACTTCCCCTATCACATCGCCTCCCCTTCCTCCAGAGAATTGCAACCATAGTTCTTTCCACAAGTGTGGCCTGGGTGCCCTGCAGTGCCTCAGGAGTAACCTTGGGTCACTGGCATGTGGATTGCACTTATACCAAATGGCTTTGAGACCCTTGCTCTTTTCTGACACCTTGGGTGGGTCAGGTACAGGAAGAAGCCCGACAGCCCCACTTTGGGCCATCTGCACCAGCTGTGTTACCTTAGGCACGCCACGTCACATCACTGAGCACAGCCTCTTTACCTGTCATGAGGGGTAACAATACACCCACCTCCCAGCGTTGAGAGAACTCATTAAGGTAAAGTTTATGAAAGTACTTCATAAACTGTCAGTCCTCAACTCACAGCTTTATTTTTTATTTTAATTAGAAGAGAAATACATGCTAATTATTTTAAAAGACTTAAACATTACAGAGATGTAACAAAGAACGTGAAACTGCCCCAGAGCCCCATCCCTTCAGAGATGGTTTGATCTGACACAGTTGTTCGTTGATGTTTTGACATTTTCTGGGAGAGATGAGCACAAGAGCTGATGCTTCAACTCAATCCCCAGTCATGTGCTGAGTGTCTGTGGGGGGCACAGCATTATTCTAGGCATCGCGAAGGAAGACTTGTGGGGGAGGAGGAAGGAAGGAACTTAATTTTTACCTTTAAGGAACTCCCAGTCTAACGAGGAGACAGGTAGACAAAAAGCGATGAGAAGCTGTCATGACCAAGAGGAATGTACTGGTTTCTTGGGGGCCACCATAACAAATTGGATGGCTTATAACCACAGACATTTATTGTCTGACAGTTCTGGAAGCTAGAAGTCCAAACTGGGGTCTCAGTCATGTTGATTCCTTCTGAGGGCTCTGAGGAGAATCTATTCCATGCCTCTCTCCTAGCTTCTGTTGGCTCCGGGCAATCTTTGGCTTACCACTTTGTCTGCTACAACCTCTACCTCCATCATCACATTGCCGTCTTCCCTCTGGGTCTCTTGTCGTTTTGTAAGGCCCACTCCTTGGGTTAGGACCTACCCTACTTCACTATGACCTCATGTTAACTTAGCTGATAACACCTTCAAATACCCTATTTCCAAATAAGAGCACGTTCACAGGTACCAGGGGTTAGGACTTGAACATATCTTTTGGGGGGACACCATTCAATCTATAACAATGACTAAATGTCATGTGGTACTCTGGATGGGATCCTGGGACCAAAAAAGGACACTAGGTAAAAGCTAAGGAAATCTGAATAAAGTACGGGCTTAAGTGAATAATAATGTATCAATATTGGTTCATCAATTCTATTAATGTCCCACAGTAATGAAAGACACTAATAATAGAAGAAATTGAGTGCAGGGTAATGGGGAACTCCCTGTATTGTCATCTCATTTTTTTCTGTAAATCTAAAACTGTTTTAAAAAATAAAGTACATTCAAAAACAAACAAAAAGAGATAAGGCAAAATCGTTAAGTGGTTTGTTGGGGTACCGGAAGCCCAAGGCTTAGTCGAGCGTTCGCCTCACCTCAGGCTCAGAACACTGAGTTCTTGCACTCAGGGGCCCTTGATGAAAGGGCCAGGCCATGGGGGCCTTCCAGTCTTGTGGGGAAGTCCATCAGATGGCCCACTGGGGCCCTGGTCAGGTAAGCAGCATCTTTTGCCCTGAAAATCCTGTAAGCGAGCGAGGACAAGGGAGCACGAGACATTTGAACAAACACACAGCCATGCCGAGGGCTTCGTCAGTGTGGAGTGAAACAATGAACAAATGAACACCTGGATGGATTTGTTTACAGGTCACGAGAGAAGAGCAGCATTAAGGCCTAGATGCAGTCTGAGTCATATTAGTATTCCCCCGACTGTTTTCGATTCAGCTCAAGTGGCGTGCCTCGCAGGTCTAGATGCTCAGCAAATCTTCTTGATTAACACTTTATTTTAGTATTTAGTAATTGCCAGAGGTCAGATCCACAAAGCAGCTTCTGAGACTCACAGGCTTCCTGTCCTCAGCTGTGTTTTCCTGTTGAAACACTTGAGGCGCGCTGGGAGCTGAGGGAATCGGACCAGGCGGCCCGGAGAAGCCTTGCTCCTTCTGGTTCCGTCCTCCGAACATGTGTTTATGAAGATCCCTGAAAACACAACTGTTTGGAAAAGTCTTTAAATAGGAAACAGAGTCCCAGCTGAGCGTCTAGGTTACATGAAAGTCTAAAAAAAAACTCAAAGCATTTCCTCTTCGGTTGCCAAGCGTGGAGATTTTACCGGGATTTGTACATCCTGGAGATGACTCAGTGTGAATTTCCCTCCTGGTCCTTCACTTGTTCCTGGTTTCCACATGGAAAGCCAGCACCTGAAGGACGGCTGGCTCAGTGGGGCCTCGAGCAGCCTGTGGACCAGCCCTCCTGCTTCTGCCATAACACGGGGTCCCAACCCCAGGACCCCAGGGTCTGGGCCAAGGCCTAAGCCAGCTTCAGTCTGTTTGCTGGGCATTTGCACAGCTGGAAAGACCACTCATCAGACAAGTAAAAATAGCCTGCCCCTGCAGTGGGGCATAATTGCTGTGCTATTTGATTTTTTTTTAATTAATAAAATATTGTTTAAATAGACTTTATTTTTTAGAGCAGTTTTAGATTCATACAAAAATTGTGCAGAAAATACAGACAGCTCCCATATGCCCCTCCTCCCCGCCGCACACCGTTCTCGCTGTTATTGTTGTTGTTGTTAGCTGCTGTTGAGTTGGCTCCTGAGTCATGGCAACCGCATGCACAATGGGATTGGACCATTGTGATCCATAGGATTTTCATTGGCTGATTTTTTGGACGTAGATTGCCAGGCCTTTCTTCCTAGTCTGTCATAATCTGGAAGCTCCTGTGGTATATTTGTTAGAACTGATGAACCAATTCAATATCTTATTATTCACTAAAGTCCATAGTTTACATTAGGGTTCGCTCTTTGTGATGTACAGTCCTATGAGTTTTGACAAATGCTTAGTGTCACGTGTCCACCATTATAGTGTCATACTGAATAGTTGCACTGCCCTAATGATTTTTGTCTGCCTGTACACATATACCTGGGAGCAGAAATTCAAGTGTATGGGGGGAGGGGTTAGAAAAGACATTCCAGGGACCAGGAAAGTGGTGTCTGAGTTAACCCAATGAGGAAAGAGGACAGACTGGGATGGACAAGAGGGAGATGAAACCAGAAGAACTGAGAGGTAAGCAGATTCCTGCTGAGGGTCTCTTACAGCTCTGACCCTTAAAGATGAGCAAAGCAAAATCTGGAGGCTTCTTCAGATAAAGGTGAGCTGACAAGGCCCGGGCTGCACATGGGGTCTAGCCTTCACAGTGTACCCCATGCAGCACCCGGCAATGGGCCCCATCAGTGCTTGCTGAAACTAACTGCATGTCCATTAAAGCCAGCAGACCCTTGGGGGGTCTTATCTGGGCACCCTTCACTCAAGCCAACGTTGCTCACGTGATTTTTCTGATCACCCCAGTTACTTCAGAATATAGTGCTGGCCTTGAATGCACCAAGGAGAGGCTCTCCTGGCCATAGCTTATGGCTGGCCCCTGGCAGCATGGGCTGCCCCCTACCCCATGCCCACAAACAGGGACTGAGTCTACTGTAGCTTTTCATACCTTAGGGTCAAGGCTACTAAGACAATGGGGACCCATGATTCACGCTATTGCGGAGGCTACATTTGGGCAGGAAGAGTTTGCTAGATTTGGGTTTGGACTGCAGTCATGATGGAGTTGAAAGAGCACTGGACTTTGAATCAAACATCAGCTGTGTGACCCTAGGTATGAGCTCCTGTTTCCTCACCTCCGAAAAAAGAGGATAATATGGGGTGAGTGAGATAACGTACGTAAAAGCACTTTATAAACTACGTGAGGATGGATGGATGATGTTGCTGCCTTCTCTACTTTATTCAGGCTCACAGACGGTCCTCAGGTTCTGGACACTTGTGTTTTCATGTATCAGTGTGTGTTCCAAAGTATTAATTCAATTTAACCAACCACATCATTTGGGAGGTTGCAAGGATAAATAATAAGTCCTAACAATTGTGGTGCACCTACAGTATGCCATACACTGAGCCAGTGCTTTGCCATATGTGGAAACCCAGCAACCTTTGGGTATTATGCCCATTTTGCAGAAGTAGAAACTCAGAGGCTATCTCTTGTCCAAGTTTTTAGAATTAGGGCCAGAGCTGGGATTAGAACTCAGGTTGGCTATAGGTTCCACCCATGTCCGACTCCACTGCACGCTGCCCTGTGTGGTGGGGACTGCTAACTGTCCCCAGCACCCATTATTTCCTATTCCTTTTAGTAATGGAGCCCTCTTAGTTGTATTTAGTTGAGCATGCAATGTGGTTCGAGACTACATTATCGAGCCTTCCTGGGAGTCAGGTGCAACAAGTTCTAGCCAAGGGAATGTGAGCAGATGGCATGGGGCCACTTCTCTGTAACTGGATTAGAAGGAAATTGCTTGCCCTGCTCTTCCTCTCTTTCCCCTTCCTGAGTTCTAGAACCCAAATGTGGCAGTGACTCAGCTTTAACCATGCAGAGGAGGGCATCACTGTAGGAGATGGCAGAGCCACAAGATGGAGGGAACCTGAATCCCTGAATGACTTCTTGGAGCCGAGCCACCCACCCAGCTCAGACTTCTCCTTTACAAACTGTTATGTGAGAGAGAAATAAAAGGCTCTCTTTAGGTTGCTGTAAGTTTTGGTCTTTTAGTTACTGCCGCTTAGCCTATAGCCTAAGTGTAGATGTTCGATATTAGACTGATGTACTTTTAGCACGACTGGTAAGGACTAAGCCATGTCCATGTCATACCAATCCCATGTTCCATCTAGGTGTTTTAGAGTAACACTCCAGTGTAGTAGTGTCATTATTGCTGCAGAACCTCAAAGGCTATGGTGGTTAAATCCATCCTTTAGCCAGCTAAGGGGAAAATTAATCTTTCTTGTTGTAGCAAAATCCAAAAAGTTGTGAGTTCATTTTCTTGCCATGGTAAGTGCTGTCTTGGGATAGAAATGAGTTGGGCTTGGCTGATCCCCCAGGTCCTCATTCTGAACCTCACGTGTCATTGGATGGGACTTTAGGTGGAGGCTCACCCCTCTGTGCCTTGTATTTTCCTCTTGTGTTCAGAAAGGATCATAACTAGGGGGTTATATGCTCTTCTGCCTCCCCTGGACCTGGTCTTACTTAGCATGGCTCCCCATTGGGTCCCACTGACACAGGGCCTGGCCACAGGAGGCACTTCACTGACTTGAGGACAGTAGTAGGATCCCTGAAGAATCAGGAAGCTGGACCACCTTCTGCAAACACTTGCTGTTTCGACTACTGGAGGTAGTCTTTTGAGCACGAGCTTTCTTAGTTGTCCTAGGCCATTTCCCACTAAAAACCGAGTGCAGAAGTCAAACTCCTGATTACTGGTGCCCTGTGTTTCTAGTTGGTGTGGTCGAGTTCATTGTTGTGCCTTCCAACCTAGGGGACTCGTCTTCTAGCACTGTATCAGACAATATTCTGTTGTGATCCATAGGGTTGGATCAAACATATCAATGATTGTGAAGATGAAGACCCTATAGGACAGAGTAGAGCTGCCCCTCAGGGTTTCCAAGGAGCAGCTGGTGGATTCGAACTGCTGACCTTTTAGCAGCCAGACGCTTAACTACTTGTGCCACCAGGGCCCCAAAGATGGCGCAGGACCAGGCAATGTTTTGTTCTGTTGTACATGGGGTCGCCATGAGTCAGAGCTGACTTGGCGGCAACTAACAACAGTATGTTTTCAGTACTGCTCACTTGAAGTTGATCTTAATGTGTTTGAACAGCACAAGACCTTCTTTGCAGCACCACCCAAAAAAAGCTTGGAAACAAAACACAACAAAAACCAGCCTCTGAAAAGGTCCGTCTTCCTTCCATTCTCACAGGACCATTCCAAGAGACCCTAGAGGCCCATGCTATTGGGCTGGGCTTCTCAAATGACTTGCCTCTCCACTTGTGTACCATGTCTTACTGAAGCATGTGAGGCCTGTTCAGTGATTGCCAAGACCACATGGAGAAGGGCAGCTACAGTGCAACCCACAGGAAGACAGCAGCTCCTACTCCCTCTGTCCATCACGCTCAGGTGTCATGTCTTCTATGTTCCCTGATAAACACCGCCAGCTCCTCCCCATGCCAGTGCTGCCTCCCTCTTCCCTGGGCCGGCCCCCTTCCTCATGCTTCCCTGCGGGCAGGGATTTTGTCTGCAATGCTTGGTGGCGCTCCGTGCAGTTTCATCATTTAGGGAAGCAATGAGTGTGAATACTAAATAATAGTTATAAAAAGGAGAAAGAAACCCATGCCAATATTATTACACAAGGTGTGAGGCATTTGAAGGATCTGGTAGAACTACCCACCTGAGTCATATCCACCTTACTTGTCAGATTCCTCAAATTGTGCAAACATCCTAATTCCTCATCTAATGGGTGTTTACCACTCAGAGTGAGCTTCCAGGGATTTTAACATCCACTTGGCTTTGAGCTTTTCTGGAGGTGGATGCCTGGGACTCCACAGGACCAGGAAAGTGGGGAGGTCGTGTGTAGTCGTGTCACAAGGCAGGTGCAAACCAAAACACGAGGCCCCAGCTCCTGGAATGGGATGTGGTGCTTAAACCCTACATACAAGGCACGGTGGGACCTCTGTGGCTGCCAGGACTGAGCGCCAGCTATGTATACTCATTCAGCCTGGCTTTGTCAGCAGGACTGGGGCTGAGCCAGGGCCTGGGCCACCAGGGAGAGGTGCCGGGACCCTGTTCTCCCATACACACTGCTTGGTACTGCTAATTGTCCCTGGTCTAATTTCTGCTGAGTCACATTTCATGTGCCCATTAGATGGACATCATAATTTAATATCACCCCAACAGTGGTAGAGCTCAGTTCCTAGACATAAAAGAACATTGGGCGGATTTTAAACCCATATCAGACTACATGACTTTCCTGACATTATCCCCAGTTGGATGTTCACCCCAGTAGAGAATCTAGATTTATTTAAGAATACTGAGTAAAGTTGTCAGGTTTGTGGTCCTCGTGATTCCCTCAGACTGTCTTCCAGGAGACAAAGCCCCAAACACCACGGGGCCAGGCTAGCCTGTAGTTTTCACTGCTGTGGAGCAGCTGGCCGCGTGGGAAGCCCAGGCAGTCAGGCCCGAGGGCCTTGCTCAGGCTTTGGCTGAGCCTTTTGTGCCTGCTGAGGGGCTCCTGGCCACCAGCCTCAGATCTGGAGGGTTTCTGATTCTGAGCATTGGTCTTAAACGAGGGGTTCACTTCCAGGAGGGGACCCTTTCCCAGCCCCTGGTGCTGTGGGAGCTCCTGCCTTGAACCCTTCTCTCTGCACTTACCTCACTGCCTGGTTCTCCTCTGGTCCTCGATGGTCTCTCCCTGTTGTCTTGCTGGGGTTTTGACAGTTTTGTGTCCTCTCTTGCTTCAACTCAGAGAACATCAAAAGGCTCACACTGCTAAAGGACCCTGATGCTGCCAGCCCTTGTCAGGCACTGGGGCCTGTGCAGGTAGAAATGGGGGGCTCTTGGTGTGTACTTGTTCCCAGGGGGCAGCAGCGGTGCCTGCCTTTTCATCTAGTGCTGCTCTAACAGAAATACCACGAGTGGATGGCTTTAACAAAGAGAAATTTATGCTCTCATAGTCCAGTAGGCTACAAGTCCGAATTCAGGGCATCGGCTCCAGGGGAACGCTTTCTGTCTCTGTCAGCGATGGAGGAAGGTCCTGTCATCAGCGTTCCTTTGGTTTGGGAGCATCTCAGCAAAGGAACCTCAGGTCCAAAGGACACGCTCTGCTCCCAGTACTGCTTTCTTGGTGGTATGAGGTCCCCCTGTCTCTCTGCTTGCTTCTCTCTTTTATATCTCAAAAGAGATTGGCTTAAGGCATTATCTAATCTTGTAGCTCTCGTCAATATAACTGCCGATAATCCATCTTATTGCATCATAGTGATAGGATTTACAACACATAGGGAAATCACATCAGATGATAAAATGGTAGACGATCATCCAATACTGGGAATCATGACTGAGACAAGTTGACAGATATTTTGGGGGGACACAATTCAATCTATGACAGTGTCCCTATTTTATGCAGGAAGAAACTGCGGCTCAGGGAGGGTGGAAGACTTGCCCGAGGCTGTCCCATTTCACAGAAAGCGATGGGCCTGGGCCTGAAAGGTGGATCTTTCTGACCGCCAAACACCTGTGTACACCGGCCCCCACAGGCACACATCCCGGAGTGCAAACCCAGAAGGGGATTCCAGCCTTTGTTCTTCCCTCCAAGTCCTGGCTTCTCCAGTCCTAAATTTAAACAGACACGGTTTTCACCATTTTCTGTGTAGATATTAGCCTGACTCTGACAGCTATGATGCCACAAAGGAGTTTTGCTAATCATTTCAGGAAGCACAGACTCAACCCCATTTATCTGTTGGGAGTATCTGTGTTTCCATAGGTGGAATTTGCTTAAAGCAGGGTTGCCAGCGAACAAAACAGGATGCCTAGCTATATTTCAATTTCAAATTAAAAAACAAAACAAAACAAACCCGTTGTGGTCTAGTCGACTCCAACTCATAGTGACCCTGTAAGACAGAGTAGAACTGCCCCATAGGGTTTCCAACAGTAGCTGGTAGACTCGAACCGCTGACCTTTTGGTTAGCGGCCAAACTCTTAACCACTGGGCCACCAGGGCTCCGAATTTCAAATAAACCACAAATAATTTTTTAGTTTAAGTTTGCCCCAACCATTGCATGGGACATACTGAAATTCACATTAAACAGGGAGCCCCGTAGCTTATCTGGCAACCCTGGTTAAAGCCACTTGATTTGGAAAAGTGGAGCTGGGGTCCCAGAGGGAGGCTTTCTGCTTCTCTGTCTCCCTGGGCTGAGGGTAGGTGGGGAGTGGAGGGTATGAGAGGGGAGGGTGGGGGTGCCTGGACAGTGACACATTCCAGGTAGCATGGTGTGAGCCTTCCTGTGGCTGTCTGGGGAAGTGGCAGGAACAATGATGCATGGGGTGATGCATGGCTGATTGAGGCTCGCTTTATAAACGAGGCTGGAGAAGAAGGTCACCTGGCCTGAGTGGGGCCTGAGTCCCATCCAAGGCAGGGGCGTGAGGGAGGATGTGTGTGCTCCTGGGGAAGCCGGGTGAGGGCCTTTGTGGGCCTGGGCGCCCTAACCTCTTCTGCGTCTTGTTTGCTATCGGATGGAGCGAGGTGGCAGACCCCTCAGGGTCGGCTGCGAACCCCATGTTTGAAGAAGGATGTGTGCAATTCCTCTTTCACGACCTGAAGGATTAACCGATCGTTAAGTCCATGAGGCTGTATTATTGCTTCCTGGATCGCAGGGGCTGGGTTTCCTTCCCGAGGCCAGCAACCCCAGAGGAGCAGCTCCTTCCCTGGAAAAAAGGCTGCCGACACGTGTATCCTGGACAGCTGGGGCTGAGAGTATATCCTCTCAGTTGTTTGGAGGAAAGCGCAGGGGTAAGTTATGGAAAGAGCTGGCAGGGTGCGACAGCCGTGTGACCTTGTGGGATGAAGCCTGCCCTGCCACTGGCCATGCACAGCCGCCAGCCCCTGGGCACCTGGGGGCCTCCTTTCTGGGCGACACTAGGGGTGCCCCACGCTCTGGGCCTTCTCATGTGATAGCCTGTAGAGCTGTTGGGTCTGACGGGATAAAGGGCAGCATCCTTTCAGGGGAACTGGGGGGCTCCCCAGAGCCCAGGAGAGCCCAGAGGGGACTGGGGAGCAGCCGGGGGGTGGGGTGGATGGTAGTTCCTGGGGTGGCCGGGCAGCAGGAACTTTGCGGTCCACCTCTCCTCACAATGGAGCAGCCGCAGTGGGCTTTCACATCTGGTTTACTTTGGAGGTTGGGAAAGGGTTTCATTACTAACTGGTGACCCTGAGGATAAAGTCACAATTCCTTAGCCTCTCTCTCCCTGTCAGCTCCAGCCCAGCCTCTCCCCTATCCATGCCATGCTCTCTGCTCTCCAGAGGGGTGGCCCACATGCCCTTTCCCCACCTGGCTTCAGGACTTGGTCCTGCACCCACTTCTCCTGGGACACTCTTCCCCACTCACCCTCGTGACAAACTCCCGTCCCCACAAGGTCCCGCCAGAAGGCCACTTGCCTTGATAAACTGCCACAACGCCTCACCCACACATCGTGGGGGACTGTTTACCTGTGTTCGGTTTGTCTCCATCCCAGCGTGACTCATTTAGAAGAACTCCAGGCTGAGGAACCCCATCTCAATCATCTTCATTATCCTCCCAGCGTGCCTCATCGAAGGCACTCAGCTCGGGGTTCCTGCATTTAATCATTGCTGGGTAGAAGTTAGAAACCTTAGTGGTGCAGTGGTTAAGAGCTACGGCTGGTAACCAAAGGGTCAGCAGTCCGAATCCACCAGGCGCTCCTTGGAAAGGGGCAGTTCTACTCTGTCCTGTAGGGTCACTATGAATCAGAATTGACTCGATGGCGACAGGTTCAGTTTTTTTGGTTTTTGGGGTAGAAATCACAAATAGATTTAAGTTTACTCTAAAGAAGAGCTGTCTAGGTCAAAGAAATGCAAAGATGCCTTGGAAGGTAATGAGTCCCCCCGTCCACGGCAACCACAGGACAGGGGTGCTGTGCACATCTGATATTAGGGTGGAGAACATGGTGATACATGGTCCCTAAGGGCCTTCCAACTCTGAGATTCTAAAAACCTTTCTAACCAGGAGACACAAGCCTATTAGTCTAAATAGACACAATGTTGAGGACATGTGCACAACCCATTCTCCCTGAAGCCAGCTGCCTCCAAAACAGCGGTTTCTTTTAAGCGTATTATATTGTGCTGTATGCTACTTCAGAACGCTTAATGTGCTCCAATACCTCTTCTCTTCTCCTTCCAAGAAAACCAAAAACCAAACCGGTTGCCATCGAGTCAATTCAGGGTGACCCCATGTGTGTCAGATTAGAACTGTGCTCCATAGGGTTTTCAGTGGAAGTAGATCACCAGACTTTTCTTCTGAGGTGCCTCTGGGTGGATTCGAACCACCAACCTTTTGGTTAGTAGCCAAGCACTTAACCGTTTGTGCCCCTTCTTCCAATAGGAATCCCACATTCCAGCTGGGCACATACAAGCCCCCTAGAGTTTCCCAGCTTCCTTGAGCTCGAGTTATGTTTTTTTTTTCCCATTTTTAAATGTCTGTTTATTTTAAGAGGTATTCAGCTGGCCTTGAAATCAGTTAATTCTACACTATTTTCTAATTGGGTCAGATCACTTCATTAAAATTAGTCCAAATGTGACAAATGATAACTAATTGAAATAAAAACTGCAATTATGATTTGCCTCCTGCAAACATGCATTCTCTCAGGTAGTCCTTCTAGCGTCCTTTGTTAATAGTGCTAGTGAGTTCCGTTCAAAATGCAGCATCTGAATTACATGATGGCCCCAAATTTCCGAGTGCCGTTTTTTTCATGGCAGATTTTCCGTTTAAGTGAGGGATGTTTCTACAAAAACTCTTGAATCCAAAAACTCCAAAGCAATCCTTTCAGCTCCTGGTGGCATCCTTGATCCATCTCTTTGGGTATATGATTTCCAGTAAATATCTGGTACTTTTCCCAAAATTCTATAATGGTTTCCATAAGGAAGAGGCTTTTTGCTTTTATCTAAGACACACGCAGAATCTATTGTGTAGTCATAAGGTGTAAGAACAGAGGCTTTTCCACAACTGATTCCTCCTGGTACCTCTGCCAGCATTTTATACGTCTGCTGTTGTGCTCCCTTCTTGCTGCCAGTCTCTTGATTATACGGTTGTTGACAGAAACGGTCATGAAACCATGGAATCTGAAACTCAGGGCATTCCAAGCAGACTGCTGTATTTGAATATTTAACTTCATATGGCCCTTCTAATCTCTATCTTCCTCCCTACTGGCTGGAATCTCAACATAAGGACCAAAGTTTCAGCAGCCATCTTGGGCCACAAAGACAGGGCTGCAGCCCAGGCGAGAGGAGCTAGAAGCTGGGAGAACCTGGGTGCCCACCACAGCAGGACTGGAGGGCTATGCCGGCGCTTCTCGAACACAAGAGAATACAACTTTGGATTCTTCTGTCTCAGGATGCCAAAGCTAACAACTAATATATGTAAAAATGACAGTAATATCCATGGATTTAAATTTCCTTGAAGATGGAGGCCATGTGTTACATTTCCTTCTGTTCTTCTCAGCATCCAGCACATAGTATTTTGATTTGATTTGATCAAACCTTTCAATGTTTTGTTACCCAGGGAGTAACAAAATCTCTACGATTACTTCCTGTGTCAAATAGTGCTTCCTTTTTCTAGTCCTGTGAAGTCCCTGGGCGACACAAATGGTTTGCACTCATCTACTAACCTAAAGGTTGGTAGCTCAAACCCAGTCAGTGGAGCCACAGAAGCAAGGCCTGGCCATCTGCTTCCATGAAGATTACAGCCAAGAAAACCCTATGGGGCAGTTCTACTCTGTCACATGGGGTGGCCAAGAGTTGGAATTGACTCGACAGCAACAGTTTGGTTTGGGGCTTGGTTTTTAATTCTAACAATGATCTCCTTTCAGTGTAAAGTACACCCTTTTTGAAGGATACTGAGCTCACTTTTGACCCAGTCTATGCTGATCATAGATCTGGATGACATCACTTCTTGGAGCTAATCTTTCCAAACGGAAAAGTTCTCCGTCAGCAGCTGTTCAGGTATTTGTTGCACATCTACTGAACATTTGACTGAGGTCATGTGCTAGGTCACAGGGTTCAAGGGAGGAAGGACTTCCAGGAAGGAAGGGCTGGGGGTCGGCTGTCAGATGTTCACAACCCGGGGTGGGCGGGGGCAGGCCTTCCATGCGGTGGCTGTGTGCTAGCTGTGGGAGCGAGTTCCAGTGGGCGATGAAGACCCTGTCAGGCTGTGAGTGCTGAGGGAACACCTGGAACGGAGGTTCACGGCGACAAGAAACAATCACTAGCTGAGGAATTTAAAGTGATAAGAATAGAACAGAACAGGAGCTTGCGGAGTGACGAGGTAAAATGGGCGTAATCTAGAAGTAGAAAAATTGTAGCTATTTTCTACTGACCGCGATCATTTCTTCTTGGCCTGGTTTCTTCTCCTGGGATTACGGGAGGAAATGTCTGAGAGAGGGGAAATTTTATATTTTTCTTAAAACACCTCCATATTGTTTATAAGGAGCCCTGGTGACACAGTAGTTAAAGCGCTCAGCTGCTAACCAAGGTCAGCAGTTTGAACGCACCTGCTACTCCATGGGAGAAAGACATGGCTGTCGGCTTCTGTAAAGATTTACATTTTTGGAAACCTATAGGGAAATTCTACTCTGTCCTATAGGGTCGCTATGAGTCAGCATTAACTTGACAGCAGTGGGTTTGGTTTAGGTTTGGTATTGTTTATATTTTTTTCAAAGCCTATATAGCTACTTCTGTCATTTAAAGGTAATCATCTTAAATAGATTATTAAAAAATAAACTATGAACCATTAAAAAAAAACAGAAACAAAAACAACCCAACATTTATCCACAGACTTCTCTGAGAATGTGAATTGTTTTTGCTATGTTGTTGACCAGACAAGGGGTCGCTGGTAAGAAAATCTTTGGGAATTCTAGTTGCTACAGGGACTTGACCTTTAGGGCAAATGTCAGGGTCAAAACAGGCAGAATCAAAAGTTTTGACTGGAAAGGGCGTTGAGCACAAGGGTAACCCTGGGAGGTGCAGACAGTTAACACGCTTGGCTAATAACTGAAAGGTTGGAGGTTCAAGTCCACCCAGAGACGCCTCAGTAGAAAGGCCTGGTGATATACTTCTGAAAAATCAGTCATTGAAAACACTATGGAGCACCGTTCTACTCTGACATACGTGGGGTTACCATAAGTCGAGTTGATTTGATGGCAACTGGTGGTTTTTATGAGCACAAGGCAGGATTCCCAGCCCCAGCACACCCCTTTGTTGTCACACGACAAGGAGCCAAACACTGAACTCAGTTTTTTTCCATTTCTGATCCCTATTCAGGGGCCAGTAGGGGTGCATGTGGTTTTGGGGTTGGGAGTAAAGCTCGTTAATCATAAAGGTCAATATGTGGATGTCTGGTAACAAAAGGACCTGAGAAAATATCTTTATTTTTTCCCACACTCAATTTATTCCTGTGGCCGCTAAGTTGGATTTCCATAAGGCTAAAGACCACAGAGCCTTGGGGTCAGCTTCATGGTGAGAACTCCAGGTGAGCGTGGGTAGGGGAAGCGTGGCCTGCCCACCGTGAGGCAGTATCTGGGGACCTACACCAAGGTCCACTAGGCCCTTTAAGCACCAGATGCTGTGTGACACTTTATACATGGTATGCAACAACTTTCTCACACGGACCCTAGAAAGCCCATAGTAAGTGCCCATTTTATAAGGGAAGAAACTGGGGCTGACCAAGGTTCCATTCCATAGCCACTAAGTGACACAACCAGAGTATGAACTCGTGCCTCTTGGTCTTCAAAGCAGAGCTGTGCCTTCTTCAGGATGAATCACCACCTGGCTGGCTGAGGCACAGTAAGTGCTCACTGAATTGAACTAAGTATACAGGGGATATTAAGGCAAATTCTGTTATTATTCATATGTTTTGCATTTATTTATCAGGCATCTGCTGTGCGTGTGGCCTGGTGTCAAGCTCAGTAGGAGTATAAGAGAAATTGAATGCCAAGGCTTTCTTCAGAGAGCTTACTGTGAAGCAGGGGCCATACAGAAAGGTTAACCCTCACTTTCTGGTAGTCTTGTGCTCATTGTCTGGTGCAGCTTGTAAGTGCTGTGGGAGAGAGAAAACCCCCTCTGAGATAAAGATATCAGTGGGGATGCTTCATGAAGGAGGTAGGGTTTGAGCTGAGCCTCAAGAGATGAGCAGGGCTTGAGTAAGCTAAAAACAAAGGAAGAATATTCCAGAAGGGAGAAATAGAATGAGCAAAGGGTCAGGGCAGGCACGTGTAAGGCCTAATTGGGGACAATAGATCAGCCTGTTTGGAACAACCGAGGTTGTGATGGGGTCTAGAGGGAGATAAGTTTGGAATTCACAGAAGTCTTTTGAGGGGTTAAATGCCGTATGCTAAGGAGATTTGACTTTACCCTGTAGGCTGATGGTCTGTCTCAGTTATCTATTGCTGCTTAACTATCTCAAAACTTAGTGGCTTAAAACAACAACTATTTATTTGCTCACAGTTCTGTGGGTCAGGAATTTGGAAGGGCTCAGCTGGGAAGTTCTTCAGCTTCTCATGGTGTTGGCTTAGGTGCCTTGTGAGGTTGCTGTCAGCTGATGTTGGGGCTGGAACATTCAAGATGGTTTCATGTATGTGCTGGGTATTTGCAGGGGTGAATGGGAGACTAGAACCTCTTCCTTTTTCTCCCTACATCACTAACTTGTCAGATGGATCCCAAGAATGAGCTTCCTGCGTGGCCAAGGTAGAAACTGCACATCCCTTTAGGCCAAATCTTGGAAATTACACAGCACAGGTTCTGTTGGATTCTATTGGTCAAAGCAGACCAGGAGACCAGCCCAGATTCAAAGGGAAGGGGAAAGGCTTTGTCTCCTAAGGCCTGAGGGGCAAGGTGACTTTGTGGAGGGGCAAGGTGAATTTGTGAAGGGGCATGTGAGATTGGGATTATTGTGGGGGCCAGTAAAAGTTTTTGAGCAACCTCTTATATGTATGTCTTTTTTTTTTTTTTCATAAATTATGCCTATGGGGTCGCTATGAGTTGAGATCGACTCCACGGCAATGGGGTATGTGTACTATTGTACTGATACATTATGTACATCATAAAATTTATACAAAAATGGAAAGGCATAATATAAAGTTATATTAGCAATTTTTTTAATGATTTTTATTTTCATTAACATTACAAAAATAACCTTTCTGCTCTCTATCATCTCTGCAATAAAATTTGTTGGTGAAAGCAATGCAAATGGATATGTGTCATTCTTTTAGAAAATATTGGTTTAATAATTTGTTCGGTGATCTGTAAGTCTTCTTGGAAGTTGTTTGTTTCCATGGTTGTCAAAGCTAAAAAAATACAGCCAATATACACAGATCCAAATGGAAGAAGGGCCTCATGGTCAACTCTAAGTAAAGCAATCATGATTTTCTTTTAAATCCACCAATTACGCAAAACAATTTTTTTTTTGTTAAAATCTGTCTAATAACTTTCATCTTCCCTGTTGTCAATTCTTGTACACTAATCAGAAGATTTTAATATTTTTAATAAATGTGTTCAAAATCCAGTGACACGCTTCATTGCAGTAATTTTAAAACAGGTTTGAGAATTATGTTTCCAAGTTTTTTGTCATCGTTTTTCCCAAGTTTTTAAAGTGTGCAGATACAAAAGTTTTTCAGTTGACACATTGATTATTTTTTGCCAAAAAAAAACAGCAAACCACATAGTAATGGTAACATTTCCAAACATATTTTTCAAAATGTTCAATCACATAGATTTTTTTCTAAAAAATAATTATTTTCTCAGAATTATCAGATTATTACTTTTTCTCTGAAGGGACAGGGGTGTGTGTGTGTGTGTGTGTGTATTGGAAAGAGCTATCACCATAGTCACTTGCATTAGAGAAACGGTCATTACGTTTGGAACACTTGTTTTTTTGTTTGCTTTAAACTCAACAGCTCTTCTAAGTGTTTTGCCATAAGACTACCAGTGAATCTCCATGGAATAAAATACTTTTTTTTCCCTCCTCATCTTATTGCAAAGTACTGGAAAGATCGATTCTGACTCATAGTGACTGACTTGGTTATCTAGTGCTGCTATAACAGAAATACACCAGTGGATGGCTTTAACAAGCAGACGTTTATTCTCTCACAGTCTAATAGGCTAGAAGCCTAAATTCAGGGCACCAGCTCCAGGGGAAGGCTTCTGTCTCTGTTGACTCTGGAGGAATGTCCTTGTCATCAAACTTTCCATGGTCTAGGAGCTTCTCTGCACAGGAACCTCAGATCCAAAGGATTTGCTCTGCTCTTGGCATTGCTTTCTTGGTGGTATGATGTCCTCCCGTCTCTGCTCGCTTCTCTCTTTTATATCACAAAAGAGATTGTCTTAAGACACAATCTAATCTTGTAGATCTCATCAACATAACTACCACTAATCCATCTCATTAACATCATAGTGATAGGATTTACAGCATATAGGAAAATCATATCAGATGACAAAATGGTGGACAATCAGACAATACTGGGAATCATGGCTTAGCCAAATTGATACACTATTTTGGGGGGACACAATTCAATCCATGACAATGACCTTATAGTACAGAGTAGAACTGCCCCATAGGGTTTCCAAGGTGGATTTGAACTGCCGACCTTTTGATTAGCAGCCAGTCTCTTAACTGCTATGCCACCAGGGCTTGAAAAGATCCTACAGTGCTTTAAAGGTCTTATTTTTATCAAATTAACCACTTTTTGTCACATTTAAGGTCCCTCGGTGGTGCTAATAGTTTGTGTTCGACTACTAACTTGAAGGTTGGCAGTTCAAACCCACCCATAGGTGCAGTGGAGGAAAGGCCTGGTGATCCACTTCTATAATAATTAAAGCCAAGAAAGTGCTATGGAGCACAGTTCTACTCTGTGACACACGGGGTCACCATGAGTTGAAATCTACTTGATGGCAACAGGTTTTCTTTTCCCCCCCACATTTGGAGCCCTGTTGGTGCAGTGGAGCCCTGGTGGTGCAATGGTTAAGAGCTCAGGCTGCTAACCAAAAGGTCGGCAGTTTGAATCCACCAGTCGCTCCTTGGAAACCCTGTGGGGGCAGTTCTGCTCTGTCCTATAGGGTCGCTGTGAGTCAGAATTGACTCGATGGCAACAGGTTTGTGTTGTTTTTTTTTTTTTTTTGGTTTTGGCATCACCTGCCTCAACGGTGCAGGGAATGAATTTCCCTCCCTCACTATCTATGTAACCTGACCTTGAAATTCTTTTTCTTTTTTTTTTAATTCCACATAAAATGCAGCTCGATCAGCTTACACAGTTTTTCAATAAAACATTGTTTTAATTAAAGAGGTTGTTTACTGTTGAGAATATATCTTCTCTGGTAGATCTTTCCTTTAGTGACTCATTAAAAAAAGTAGTTCTTTGTGTACCTCATTATTGAAACATAATCTTTTCCAGATACAGTAGCAATACCTGTAATTCAGTCCAATTACATAGCAAACTTCCCACTAAGAATTATTTGTTCACATTTTCACTCATGTTCTCTAGGCTTTTCCCAACAGTAAAGAAATGTATTTCGGTTTGTTACTATCTTGTAAAAGGAGGCCTGGTGGTGCAATGGTTAAACACTCAGTTGCTAATGGAAGATTGGCAGTTCTATCCCACCTAGCAGCTCCTCAGGAGAAAGACCTGACTATCTGCTCCTGTAAAGATTACAGCCTGGTAAACCCTATGGGGCAGTTCTACCCTCTCACATGAGGCTGCTGTAAGTGGAAATAGACAGCACACAGCAACACCAACTTGTACTTTGTTATTTAATCCACTTAAGTGTTAGCTATACACTGAGCAAATAATCCGAGAAGCTAGACTATATGAAGAAGAATGTGGCATCAGAATTGGAAGAAGACTCACCAACAACCTGCGTTATGCAGACGACACAGTCTTGCTTGCTGAAAGTGAAGAGGACTTGAAGCACTTACTGATGAAGATCAAAGACCACAGCCTTCAATGTGGATTACACCTCAACATAAACAAAACAAAAATCCTCACAACTGGACCAATAAGCAACATCATGATAAATGGAGAAAATATTGAAGTTGTCAGGGATTTCGTGTTACTTGGATTCACAATCAATGCCCATGGCAGCAGCGGTCAAGAAATCAAACAATGTATTGCACTGGGCAAATCTGTTGCAAAAGACCTCTTTAAAGTGTTAAAAAGCAAAGTTGTCACTTGGAGGACTAAAGTGTGTCTGACCCAAGCCACGGTATTTTCTTATTTTTTTTTTTTACGATAGAAAGATTTTCTTTATTAATGACCCCAACCGTATTTCTTTAAATACAGAAGTTTTGAACTCAAATACTTAGGAGAAAACAAGTTAAGATTGCATTATCCTGCAACTCATTACCAGTAACATATTGCAAAGCGGAACAGCTTGGAAAAAAGGGTGGAAGGGAAGTGGAGTGAAGGAGGGAAAGTAAAGAAAAGGAATTAAGTTGATCAAGTGGAATTATTCTTTTTTTTTTTTTTTTTATTTCTTGGCGAATATGAAGTCCTTGCAAGCACAGCTCGTTTCTGCAGATTATTTTCTAAACATGTACAAAATGGAACCAAAACGGAGAAGCCCTTAAGAACCTGAAGAGGTGCAACAGTAAAAGCTACGATTATCCAGTAGCCAGTGTTCCAGCCTTCAGTTGCCAGTCGCTTCCCACTCCTGTGCCCAAGAGTTAGCGGGATGAAAACGTCTTCCCCGTGATTGTTCTCATTTCTTTTTATCTCGGCATCTGGGCGTGCACGGTTCAGCACCTTGAGGAAGTCGGATGTTTTTGCCCACATACGTGTGTGAATATAGGCCTCAGAGCACTTGATGTGGGAGTGCAGGTACTCCCGAAATGTGTGGATCAGGTTGATGGTGTTGTCTCGGGCACTGGTGTTGGTGTGGCGAGGGAACAGCACGAAGGTGATATAGCCAACGTTGTCACCCACAGCAGCATCGGGGTCTTTCAGCTCAAGAGGAGGTTCCCTGTGGCTAAAGAGGACCTGTGGGGCTGTGGGGCTGGCTCTGCGTCCTTCTTTGAATTCCTGCATAAACACCTTTCCAATGACCACATCATCATCATCATCTTTAAACACTGTGCTGAAGACTACTGTGACTGTCCGATTTAGACTCAACATACATGGTCTCATCATCCCTATAATGGATTACTGCCCTGTTCTCTCCTTCTTTGCCCTCTTCTTGGAATTCGAAGTATTTCTCAAAGACAGAGGCAAAACAATTTCGTTTCAACATGCCAACCTGAGGTACGATGGAATCCTTGGAGGCAGGAAGATTTCAAGGTCATGTAGCAAAGAGACATTGTATCCTGATTCTGGATTTACCAAGAAACTTCCATACACCCTTTTTAATAACTCATCAGCACCAAGTGCCTGAAGTTCCTTGTAGAATTTCAAAGAAATACTGACCATCACTTTTGTTTGTCTCCATTAGGATTTGAAATATGATAGAGGACCCCATCGAAATCTGCAAATGTTACTTCTACTGCTTCTGGTTTGTTTCCGGTGGCCGCGTTCTCGAACTTGAGCGCGAGCGTCTCCTCGATGGTGCGGTTGTTCACCTCCAGCGGGATCATGGCGGCGGCTGCCCCGGGCAGGGGAAGGAGAAACGAGGGCGGGTGAGGGTGGATAAAGGAGGTAAGGACAGAGGGAGCGGCCCTGCTGCCCCCTGAGAAGGGGGCTTGGTGGGGTAGTAGGTGAAGGGAAAAGGGGAAGAGGGGCCGGGATGGGGGAAAGGGGAAGACACGAGCGCTGGCCTGCGCAGGCACACACTGTCAAGTCATGGTATTTTCAATAGTCTCATATGCATGCTAAAGCTGGACAATGAATAAGGAAGACCAAAGAATAATTGATGCCTTTGAATTACGGTTTTAGTGAAGAATATTGAATATACCGTGGACTGCCAGAAGAATGACTAAATCTGTCTTGGAAGAAGTACAGACAGAGTGCTCCTTAGAAGGGAGTATGGCCAGACTTCATCTTATGTACTTTGGACATGTTATCAGGAGAGACCAGTCCCTGGAGAAGGACATCATGCTTGGTAAAGTAGAGGGTCAGTGAAAAAGAGGAAGACTGTCAACTAGATGGACTGACACAGTGGCTGCAACAATGAGCTCAAGCATAGAAATGATTGTGAGGATAGTGCAAGTCTGGGCAGTGTTTTGTTCTGTTGTACACAGGATCGCTATGAGTCCAAACCAACTCCACAGCACCTAACAACAACAACATTGGCTCTTAGACTTTGTCTATTAAAGTAACCTCAAAAGAAACTTCTAAACATTTTTCGTTAAGTTTAGCAAGAGTTTGTAAAGAATTGGATTAAGTAGCGTTTAAAACATCATATAAAAGCATTGAGGTTTGTCTAGGATGCTTAGTTTTAAAATGTGTTGCTAATTGAAGTGGCTTCAAGCAATCTTGAGCTAGTATCCAATGCACAACATATACATAACAGTCAAGCCCAGGCCCAAGTCCATTGCCATTGAGTCGATTCCAATTCATAGCGACCCTATAGGACAGAGTAGAACTGCCCCATGGGGTTTCCAAGGAGCAGCTGGTGGATTCCAACTGCCAATCTTTTGGTTAGCAGCCAAAGTCTTAACCACTGCGCCACCAGGGCTCCTTATTAACAGTAGTGGGTATAAATCCACATTTCAAATAGTCTTGATAGTTAAAAGAAATAGGCTGACTTCTAGTCATATCTAATTAGATCTGCATTGTTTTTACTTTATATTTGTCATCTCTGTTACATATTGTTCACTTGTGGCTATGTATTAGGAGTATTTTCAATTTTTTCATATTTTTCATTTTTTGTTGTATTATTTTGAAACTGCTTCTCCATTTTAGGATAGTTCGTTTAGTTGAATCAGATGATATAATCCATGAATCCTCTTTGTTGGGCACAAGTGACCTACAAAGGTCACAGATGCTGAAAAGGAACAAAGTGTAGGCAAGGACTCCACTGTATTTTGCGTGAGGAGTTACCTTCTGACATATGGGCCAAGTAGACCAGTATCTATTCGAGTAGTAAATATTTGTAAGTCGTACTTTCTTAGGGTAACAAAGAGTCATTGAAGACCTTTGCGGTTGAGTGATTCATTTGTTCATTCGTCCCACAAACATGTATTGAGAGACCACTGGGTTCCAGATGCTGTAGTGTGTGCTGAAGCCACAAAGCTAAATGACTTGGTCCTTGCCTTTGAGAAGTCCACAGTTCAGTCATTGATCTAGACAGGTACAGACAATTCCACTATAGGGTGGTGGAGGGCACTGGGGGAGTGCAGGGGACATCCACAACAGCCATTAGTCATAGAAAAGGGCTAGAGATAAACTTCCAGGAGGAAGTGATGCTTGGGCTGAGGTGAAGGTCAAAGTAGAGTTCGACTTGTGTATGACAACAAGGTTCAGGAAGCTACAAGGCGTGCGGTGAAGCCAGAGGGAAAGGTTCTGAGGTTGGGCTGGGAGGAAGAGAGGTCAGCAAGAGGCCGTGTTATGCGGCTCCCTGACATGAGGCTTCAAGGATTTTGACTTTACCAAGAGGGTGATGGGGAGTCAATGAAGGGTTGAAGCAGGGAGGTGATAAGGTAATGTTTGAGTTTTAGGAAGATCTTTGAGGAAACAGATTGGAGGATGATATGGTGAGAAGGAGAGACAAGAGGCAGGGAGCCAGTTAGAGGGGCCACTGTAACTGTGGTGTGGTGGGGAGAGGAAGAGGCCTCAGAAGTGGGGCACCAGTGGAACAGCAGAGGAAGGAGTCCCAGGAATCGGAAAAGGAAATAGACTTCAGGTACAATTTGCCTCCATAAACTTCATTACCATGAGACCAGAAGAAAAGGATGGTGCCCGGCTACCATTACTGAACATTTTAATCAAGGACCCAATAGACAGATCCTGATGAAAAGGAGGAAAATTATGCAACAGAACTTCAAACTCATACGGAAACCAGCCTTACTGCATCCACTGAGTCTGGGGGAACCCTTGAATCTAATGCCTGGAAATAATCTTTAAACCTGGAACCAAAATTATCCCATGAAGCCATGTTAAACTAAACAACAGTTTAGCCCAGTTAAGAAAGAATGTTTGCCTCAAACATTGTGTTCTTATAAAGAATTATCTGTATGAGTGTAAACTGACAACAGTTAATCTAAAGCACAGACAAGAACTTAAGGGACAGAGAGCCTAAATTAATGGTGATGAAACAATATAGGTAGAGAAAGAATGGTGTCACAATGTGAAGTATGTAACCAATGTTATTGGACTGTTCATGTAGAAATTGGGAATGGATGTATGTTTAGTTATGTATTTTGCCACCAAAAATAAATAAAATATATTAAAAAAAGAAGGGGGGCACAGATGGGGCTGTCTAGAGTGAGGTGTGATAAGAATGGGACATGCTGAAAATGGAGGGTTTTCTGAGTGATAAGGATGGACTGTTGGAGGGTTTTGGTAGAGTGAGGGGCAGTGTTTGGGCGGCAGAGTCCATTATTCTTAACTCCATCACTGGTTGTGGGGCTGGTGCCTCATGGCCAGCTTTGCCCAGACGGGGCCTTGAAGTACTGTGCAGTGGGAAAGGGGGACTGGGAAAGAATGTGGCACCCCTATACCTAGCATAACCCTCCACCCACCTCCTGAGAGCCCCACTCTCCACGTCATAAGACTAAGGTGACTGAGGGGACTCCTAGGACATGGGATTTTCAGTCCTGCTAAAAATGGGACTGTTCTGGCCAAACTAGGACAACTTGGTCACTATACATCAGCCCCAACTCAATTCTGAGAAATGAAGAAACAATGCCATCCGCCATTCTAAAAATCACCTCCCACCAAGATTTGGCTTGTCCTCACGGCCTTTCTGCTCCAAATACACTGCTTGAGCTAGAATACTTTCCACCATTTTGAAGAAATAAAGGTTTTCCAGGCATAAGATCAAAGCTAACAGCTAAAAGAATACTAGGTTCCAGGGATTTCCAAACAATCAGTCTCGATTGTTTTTGTATCTGCAAAGGTTGTGATAGGAAAAGGCCCTTTCTTTTATTTCTGGACTCCCAGTCATAACAGAGCTAAACAAACAGCAGCAAGAAGTAGAGACAGGCTGTTTATTAGAGAGCCCATCGGTGGGACTTGATTTGAGAGGCAAGGAGAAAGTTGGCTCTGTTTTTAATAGCCTAGGAGTAGTCAGACAGGAGGCGCCGCTCTATCTAAGTCCCAGGGCAAAACAATGCCAAATAGAAAACGGCAGCCCAAACAGTTGGAGGGCATGATCTAAAGCCTGTCTGCTGCAGCCCAGCTCAGAGCAAGTGCTTGCTAGGGAGCATGCCAGTTTCCCATGTGGGGAAGAATGAATGTGAAAGATGACAATCATAAAAAACAAAATGTCAGGGCGATTGGGCCTTCTGTCTTTGAGACCAATCATGAGGTAGGGTTGCTCTGTGTGTTCAGAAGACCTGGCGTGTCATTACTCACTCTGAGTCCTAGGATAGTGGCAACTCAGTACGTTCACCAAATGGTCTCACATTCTTCAGCTGAGGATTGAGGTCTAGGCGGATATTACAGGTATGAAGTCCAGGCCCCAGATCTCATGTGCAACTTCCCTCTGCATCTGTCTGCCAAATGTCTCCAGCCTCTGCATGCCCCAGTGGTGGGAAGCTACCACCCCTGAGGAAGCCCCAGTCTTTGAGCAGCTCTGAAGTCTAGGTAACTCTTTCTCTCTGTAGCTTGCAGCTGCTGGCCTTGGTTTTGCCCTCCAGGATTGCACTATTGAAGCTGGATCTGCCTTTCTTCCACCAGGAACTTCAGCTGTTTGAACTCAACTTCCTTCTCTGTGAGTCTTTTATATTCGCCAAGTTAATGTACTTGGTTTGGACAGTTTCCAGGTTTGACAAGAGCCTGCACCATCCTGATCAGGATCAGTTAAAAAATTTGCAGGGCCTAATGCAGAATAAAAATGTAGGGACCCTTGTTCAAAACTGATTAAGAATTTCAAGATGGAAGCAGAAGAGCATTAACCTAAGTGTGGGGCCCTGTGAAACTGTACAGGTCACACACATATGAAGCCTTGATGACTTCCTCCTGGATACCCTCTGGTTTGTCAGAGTCCTGCTTAAATATGAGGGGAAGACTCATTTCTGGTCACATTCAGGCTGGGAATCATACATGGTCAGGTCTCACTCCCTTGCTGGGTGTTATGCAGAATATGGTCAAAGAGCGAAGTCACTGTCCTCTGAACCCTCTGTAGGGCTTGCTAAAAATGCAGATCCTGTGGCCTTCCCAACTCTGCTGGATCAGAGAAAGTCTCTGGGTGTGGGCTGGGGAACTGCCTTCTAAACAAGCTCCTCAACCCATGTTTCTGCGTCACTCAAGTTTGGGAGTTCCAGCTGGCCCTGGGACTTTCTGGGAGGAAGTTGGGCTGTTCATAGGAAGTTGATTGTCAACTAAAATTCCAATTCCATTCTGTGGGCTGTTATCCAGACCCATTGTCCCATTCTTTGCACCAACAAGTTTGTTCTGATGTTCTTTTTGCAAGAGCAGAATCTGAACTGACATTACCTGCCCCTGCCCAAATCCTGCCCAGTTTCCCCAGGTAGAAGTAGACTGAGGGACTTGGTGTCTGTCCAGAAACAAGACATACCACCAGTGCTGCCGGTGCCCCACAAACTTGTGGAAGATCTGAGACATAATCTGGGGGGATCTGGAGGGAAGGGGGGTGAACATAGGGATGTGCAGCCACATTCACACAGCTATCTCTATCTTCTGAGGACCTAGACCCTTGACCTAGAATATGTTGCTGTCAGATCTTCCTGCCTGGCTTTTCTCTTCCGAGCACTCTATCCTGGTTTTCTTTCTTAGTCTCCAGGTCTGCTTTTCCCAGCTTCAGCTCTACATGGTTCAGAGCATGCACTCTATCTCCCAGTGGGCTCCTGGTACTCTCAGGAAGACAGCCCAGCCAATCAGAGCCCCAGGAGCTTGGCCATCCTGGAGCCCTGGTGCTCAGAAGATGTTGGCAGAGCCACGGGGCAACCATAAGCATTGGCAACTTTTGTTGTTGTTTGTTTGTTTCCAAATTTTTACTTATTTTTGTTGTTGTTGTTGAGAATATATACAGCAGAGCATACACCCATTCAACAATTTCTACATGTACAATTAAGGGACATTGATTATATTCTTCAAATTGTGCAATCTTCTCACCCTCTTTTTCTGAGTTGTTCCTCCCTTGTTAACATAAATTCACTGTCCCCTAAGGTTCCTGTCTAATTTTCGAATTGCTGTTGTCAATTTGATCCCATATAGATAGTTCTTAAAAGAGCATAATGCTCAAGGCAGACGTTTTCTTACTAGTTAAGCTAAACTACTGTTCAGTTTTAAGATGACTTTAGGGAATATTTTTGGTTTAAAGTTTAAAGATTATCTCAGGCCAATAGTTTCAGGGGTTCATCCCCCTCCATGGCACCAGAAAGTCTGGAGTCCATGAGAATTTTAAAATCTGTGCTACATTTTCCCCCTTTTGATCAGAATTCTTCTATGGAATCTTTGATCAAAATGTTCAGTAGTGGTAGCCAGGCACCATTTGGTCTCATGGCAAAGGAGGGAGTTGTTCATGGAGGCAATTAACCACACAGTCTATATCCTCCTCCTTTTCCTGACTTTCTTTCTTCCTCTGTTGCTTCACATGACTAGAAGCCAATTGTTCTTGGATGGCCACTTAAAAGCTTTTAAGGCCCCGGGGACTGTGCAATGAACTAAGAGGTAGATCAGAAGCACTAAACATGTTATTACGCCAATTAACTGGGATGGTCCGTGAAACTATGACCCTAAACCTCCAAACCAAGGAACTAAGTCCCATGAGGTGTTTGGTTGCACATAAGCAGCCTCAGCAGCTACTCTTTTTTTCTGTCATTGTAAATATATCTATCATACAACTTTTTCCATTTCAACTTTTTATAGGTGTACAACTTACTGAGAGCAATTATAATAATCAGCTGTGTAACCCTTAATCAATGTGATTTTTCCATCATCGTTAACCTCCCTCTTCATCCTCCCTGCCCCTGGTAACCACTAATAGACTTTGGTCTCTGTACTTTTGCATTTTCTTGTCTTTTTATATAAATGAGACCATACAGTATCAGTCCTTTTGTGATTGGCTTATTCTGCTCAGCATAATGTCTTCAAGCTCCATCCCTACTGTAGCATAAATCAGTACTCCATTTCTCCTACTGGCTGAGTAATATTCCATTGTACGTATATACCACCTTTTTTTTATCTTTTCATCTGTTGATGGGCATTTAGGTTGTTCCTACCTTTTGGCTATTGTGAATAGTGCCGTAATGAACATTGGTGTACACGTCTCTTTTTGAGTCTCTGCTTTTAAGTCTTTTGGGTATATACCTAGGAGTGGAATTGTTGAGTCGTATGGTAGTTCTTTTTTCAGTTTTTTCAAGAACTGCCTCACTGTTTTCCATAATGGCTGTCTCATTTTGCATTCCCATCAGCAATGGATAAGGGTTCAAATTTCCCCACATCCTCGCCAACATTTGTTATTTTCTGTTTTTTTTTTTTAATCTTAGCCATCCCAGAAGGAGTGAAACAGTATCTCATTGTGGTTTTGATTTGCATCTCTCTGATGGCTAATGATGCTGAGCATCTTTTCATGTGTCTGGTGGACATTTGCATGTCCTCTGTGGTGAAATGTCTATTCAAGTCCTCTGCTCATTTTATGATTGGGTTGTCTTTTTGTTGTTAAGTCGTCAAAGTTTTATGTATATTTTGGTTATTAGATTCTTATTGGATATATGGTTTCAAAAGATATTCTTCCAGTCAGTAGCTTGTCTTTTCACTTTTTTGGTAAAGACTTTAGATGAACAAAAGTTTTTAATTTTTATGAGGTCCCATTTATTTTGTCTTTTGCTGTTTGTGCTTTTGTTATTATATTAGATAGTCTATTGTTAAAAGCTAGGCCCGACAGTGTTCCCCCTGCATTTTCTTCCAAGAATTTTATGGTTTTAGTTGTCATATTTAGGTCCTTAATCCATTTTAAATTTGTTTCTGTGTATGATTTGAGACATGGGTCCTGGTTCATTTTTCTGCATGTGGAAACCCAGTTTTCCCAACACAATTCATTGAAGATATTCTTCTTTACCCATCAAATGGACTTAGCACCCTTGTCAAAATTGGTTGACCATAGATGTGTGGGTTTATTTCTGGACTCTCAATTCTATTCCATTCATCTATGTGTCTATTATTATACTAGTACCAGGCTGTTTTGATTATTCTAGCTGTATATTATGTTTAGTATGTTTCAAAACCAGGAAGTGTGAGTCCTCCTACTTTGTTCTTCTCTTTCAACATTGCTTTAGCTATTCAGGGCCTCTTGCCATTCCATGTAAACTTGAGAATTGGTTTTTCTATTTCTGTAAAGAAAGCTGTTGGAATTTTGATCAGGATTTCATTGAATCTATAGAACGTTTTGGGTAGTATTGACATCTTAACAATACTAAGTCTTCCAATACATGAACATGGAACATCTTTCCACTTACTTAAGTCTTCTTTAATTTCCTTCAGCAGTGTTTCTTAGTTTTCATTGTATAAGTCCTTCATGTCCCTGCTTAGATTTATTCCTAGATATTTTATTCTTTTACATGCTATTGTAAATGGAATTGTTTCCCTAATTCCCCTTTCAGATTTCTCATTGCTGGTTGTGATGGTTAAGATTGTGTGTCAACTTGGCTGGGCCACGATTCTCCGTGTTTTAATGTAATCGCTCCCATGGTTGAATATACTGTGAGTAGCCAATCAGATGAAAGGGATCTCCTTGGGGTTTGGCCTGCATCTGTATATAAGCAGACTTTCTGGCTTTTTGCTCTCTCTGGATCCTGCGGCTGCTTCCTGTCATCCCATCTCCCATTCTTGGGACTTGAGCTGTCAGCTTATCTGCCGAACCTGGGATTCATCGATCTGCACAGCCTGTGAGTGGGAGCCCTGCTCTCCGACCTTCCA
The DNA here is from genome assembly GCF_000243295.1 of Trichechus manatus latirostris. Taxonomy (NCBI): domain Eukaryota; kingdom Metazoa; phylum Chordata; class Mammalia; order Sirenia; family Trichechidae; genus Trichechus; species Trichechus manatus. The sequence goes on from NW_004443959.1 coordinate 8,460,333, forward strand.
ATCTTAGGCTTGCCAGCTTCTGCAGCTGTGTGACTTGGGAGAGGCCTCTACCCTGATCCATGGACTTGGGACGTTCTAGCCTCTACAATCGTGTGAGCTGTTTCCTTGATATAATCTCTTTGTATATATATATAGTTATACACTTAACTGATTTTGCTTCTCTAGAGAACCCAGCCTAAGACACTGGTATATAGAAACCCAACTGATTTTTATTTATTTACCTTGTACCCTGCAATTTTGCTAAATTCCTTTATTAGCTCTGGAAGTTTTCTTGTGAACACTTTGGGGTTTTCTATATATAGGATCATATCATCTGCAAATAGAGATAATTTCACTTCTTTTCCAACCTGGTTACCTTTTATTTCTTTTTCTTGTTTTATTGCTCTGGCTAGAGCTTCTAGTACAATACTGAATAGAAGTGATGAGAGCAAGCATCCTTTTCTTGTTCCCGATTTCAAGGGGAAAGCTGTTAGTCTTTCTCCATTAGTATAATGTTGGCTGTTGGCTTTTCATATATGCCCTGAATCATACTAAGTAATTTCCATTCTACTCCAATCTTCTTATTGTTTTCATCAAGAAAGGGTGTTGGATTTTATCAAATTCTTTTTCTGCATCCATTGAGATGATCATGTGATTCTTTTCCTTTGTTCTATTGATGTGGTGTATTATGTCATTTGATTTTCTAATGTTGAACCATCCCTGCATTCCTGGAATGAAGCCTACTTGGTCATGGTGTATGAATTTTTTAATATGCTGTTGGATTCTATTTGCTAGTATTTTGTTGAGGATTTTTGCATCTATGTTCATAAGAGACCTTGGCCTGTAATTTTCTTTTCTTGTAATATCTTTGTCTTGTTTTGGTATCAGGGTTATGTTTGCTTCATACAATGAATTAGGGAGTATTCCTTCCTTCTCTTGTTTGAAATAGTTTAAATAGGATTGGTGTCAATTCTTCTCTAAATGTTTGGTAGAATTCTCCAATAAATCCATCTACTCCAGAACTTTTTTTTGTTGGGAGGTTTTTGATCAGATTTGATCTTTTTACTTATTATGGGTCTGTTAAGACTTTCTATTTCCTCTTGAGTCAGTCTGGGTAGGTTATGTGCCTCTAAGAATTTGTCCATTTTATCTAGGTTATCCAGTTTGTTGCTGTAGAGTTGTTGATAATATTCTGTCATAATTCTCTTTATTTCTGTAGAGTCAGTTGTAATGTCCTGCCTTGCATTTCTTGTTTTGGTTATTTGCATATTTTCTCTTTTTTTCTTTGTCAGTCTAGCTAAAGGTTTGTCAATTTTGTTGATCTTTTTGAAGAACCAACTTTTGATTCCTTGTCAACTTTTGGGGGTAGGGAGTGGAGATAAGAGGATGGCCTCCAGCCTCCATCTCTGTTTCAATTTCGACAGTCCCAGTTTTTTATATCAGCCTGCCAGGGATGATTTCATTGGAAGAAAAGTTTCTGCTGCTAAGTATAATAGTTTGAGAACCCCTGCGGTGGTTCAAGCCCCTCACTGCACAGATGATACTGGGCCCACAGAGGGCAAGGGACCTGCCTAAGATTCCTCTTCAAAGTGGTTCAGCCCTGTGGCTTGACCAAGTCCCCTTGGTCAGGGCTCCCCCTCTACTGTGCTTCTCCAACTTTTGATTCAGGAGCCTGGTAATGGCTCCTCTTACCAAGATGGTATTGCTGAGTTTCCTTCCCTTACCTGAAGCCCAAAGATGGGTGCCCTTGCATGGTTCAATCTGCATGCCTTGGTTTGTGTCTGTGGAGCAATGGGGAGCCTTGGCAAGCTGGCTGGGCTGGGCTGGGAGGAGGAGAAGAGGGCCAGTCAGTACCATATTAGGTGATGGGACCAGGCATTCAATGGAAATGGGGATCCCACATACATGCCTACTCAAGTCAGGCAGGTGATGCCACCATGGGCTAAAGGGCCTGGGGGTAACTGGCCAATGAGCGTGGCCTCTAAAGGGTCAGTGCCCTCCAGCTTCAGCCAGGCTGTGCCATGCAGGAACTCAGGCCCAGATGCCTAACGTTGAAAGAGAAACAAAAAGTCCAGATTTTACTATAAAATCTCTACATTTTAAAATGTTGACTCAATTTCTTAAATTCAATCATTAGGTCTCCAGTTTGTGACCTGTGGCCTAAACTGAGAGAATTCTAGGAAATGAGAATTGCTTGGGGAATGACAGCAGGACCAGATGATTAAGGAAGGCTCACTGTGAGCCAGGAGATTCGGTGAGGTAGAGAGGCGTTCACTAACTGCCTTTGTTTCTCTACCACCTTGTTTCCCTTCCTTCCTGTTATGGATTGAATTGTGTCCCTGTTCAACAGGTACTGAAGTTCTAGTGCCTGTACCTGTGGATGTGATCCTGTTTAGAAGTAGGAGTTTTCTTTCGTTATGTTAATGATGCCATACTAGAGTAGGGTGGATCCTAAACTGAATCATTTCTGAGTTATAGAAAGAGCAGAATAGACACAGACACACACAGGGGGAAGACAGACGCCATGTGAGAATCATCAACAAGCCAAGGAATGCCAAGGATTGCTAGCAGACACCGGAAACTATGTGAGAGACCCATAAAAGGAATTGACATAGCCAAGACCCGGATTTGGACTTTGAGCTCTAGAACTGTGAGAAAATAAATTTCTGTTTTGTAAACCCGCCCACCTGTGGGGTTTCTATTACGTCAGCACTAGCAAACTAAGACACTTACCCATCACAAACTCCCTTCAAAGCTTCCCGTCTGTAAGGAAAAGCCTCTTCAGAGATAGCTGGCTTTAGACAGAAAGAAAATTTTTGTAAGTTCATATGATCCAATTATATGAAACTTTTTGTTTTGGAAAATTTCAAGGATATAAAAAAGTAAAGAACCCAGTTTCAATAATTATCAATCATGGCCAACCTTAATCTATACTCCCTCTCATCCCCCTACCCGCACATGCACTCTGAATTATTTAAGAGCAAATCTCAGTCATCATATGATTTTATTTGGAAACATTTCAGCACGTATCTCTAAGAGAAAAGGATTCTGTTTTAAAATATAACCATAATATCATTATCCCACCTAAACCAAATTAAGAATAAGAAATTAACAATTTTCTGTAGATGGAATATAATAATAGTATTATTAAATATCACTGTAAAGTACTTACATCTGTTTGGATATTTCATATACATTATCTCCAATTCTTACGGCAATTGTGCCTTTTACAGATAAGGAATCTGAGTCTCAGGAAATAAAGGCAGTTGCCCAGTGTATTAGTTATCTAGTGCTGCTATAACAGAAATACCACAAGTGGATGGTTTTAGCAAACAGAAATTTATTCTTTCACAGTTTAGGAGGATAGAAGTCCGAACTCAGGGCACCAGCTCAGGGGAAGACTTTCTCTCTCTGTCGGTTCTAGGGGAATGTCCTTGTCATCAATCTTCCCCTGGTCTAGGAGTTTCTAAGCACAGGGACCCCAGGTCTAGAGGACACACTCTGCTCCTGGCACTCCTTTCTTGGTGGCATGAGGTCCCTCTCCTCTCTGCTCGCTTCTCTCTTTTATATCTCAAAAGAGACTGACTCAAAATACGAGCTAATCCTGTAAATTGAGTCCTACCTCATTAAGATAACTGCCTCTAATTCTACGTCATTAACATGATAGAGGTTAGGATTCACAACACACGGGATAACCACATCAGATCACAAAATGGTGGACAACTGCTCAATACTGGGAATCATGGCCTAGCCAAGATGACATACATTTTTAGGGGGCACAATTCAATCCATAACACCCAGGATTACTGAATCAGTACAGAGCCAGCCCTTGGACCCAGCTCTGGCCGACCCTACAGGGCATGCCCTTTCACTCTCACCATCCTCACTTCTGTATTCACTCAAAATTCTGATTATAAAAATAATATATCTTTACTGTAATAAGTTGAAATATTATGGAACCTTATAACTTAGATTGGGATGTCCCCCATTTCTATCTCCCTAAAGATAATCTTTATTAATTATTTTGAATTTTTATTGAGTATTCTTTTTTTATAATTTTTATTTTGAAATAATTATAGAGTCACAAGAAGTTGCAAAAATAGTTCATACAGTGCAGTGAACCCTTCACCCAGCTTCCCCTAATGGCAACATCTTATATGACAATAGTGTGGTTGTTGTGTGCCATCGAGTCAATTCCGACTCATAGCACTCTATAGGAAAGAGTAGAATTGCCCCATAGGGTTTCCTAGGCTGTAATCTTTACAGGAGCAGATCACCAGATCTTTTCTTCTGCAGAACTGCTGATGCGTTCAAGCTGCTGACTTTTTGTTTAGCAGCCAAGCCCTTAACCATTGCACCACCATGGCTCCTTTATAACAATAGTACAATATGAAAACCAGGAAGGTGAGATTGATCCAATAGTGTTAACTAGATTACAGGCCTTATTCAGTGTTCAGTTTTTACATGAACTCATTGTATGTGTGAGTATTTTTTTTAGCATTATATTTTTTAAGTAATATATTTAATTTTTCAGTTAAAATTGTTCCCTGCTATTTACTCATTTCTTTTATAATATCTTTATGTTGTGTCATGCAAAGTGTTTTAACGTCTCCACTCTTAATTTAGTTCATATTTCTAATACTGGCATATAATGTTTCTTTTCTCAACCTTCTAAACAATCGATGAGATTTACTATATTGAGTTAGGGAAACAAACAAGAAGTAAAGAAAAAAAAATGAGAAATAGAGGTAATTTCATCTACTGGGGTTGTTATTCTGGACTGATTCACCTTTTCCTAACAAGTGGGATTAAATATGTGTTTTGAACTAGTCATCTTTGTAAATCTACTACCCCTGACTCCCAAAGCCGTGGACTTTTAGTAATTGAACATGGAGAGCCAAACGAATGCCCATACTCACCATATGCAATATTTTCCTTAATTCATATCTTTTACATACCAAAAATCATAATCTTCAACAAATCAAGAAATTAGAAGTTACAATTCAATTTAAATTCTACCAGAATTCTAAAAAATATAATAATACTGTCTTAATCCCTGAAGTTGTGGGTGGTTTCAGTAAGAATAGAACTTAAAGTTACCAAACAAACCAACTCAAAATGCTATATTGCACACAATGTATTTTTTCTTCTTTTTCTAACTTCCCATTTCCCCCTCCCCTATGCGTTGGTAACCACTAATCTTCTTTTGTCTTGATGGATTTGCCTATTCTCGATATTTCATATAAGTGGAATCATACAATATTTGTTCTTTTGTGTCTGGCATAATGTTTTCAAGGTTCATCCTTGTTGTAGGATGTATCAGAACTTTGTTTCTCTTTGTGACTGAATAATATTCCATCGTATGTATATACTGTATTTTATTTATCCATTCAATTGTTGATGGATGCTTAGGTTGTTCCTACATTCTGGTTTTTATCAATAAGACTGTGATAAACATTGGTGTGCCCGTGTCGGTTTGAGTCACTGCTTTCAAGTGTCTTGGGTATAATACCTAGGAGTGGAATTGCTGGGTCCTATAGTAATTCTGGAGCCTTGGTGGTGCGGTGGTTAAGAGCTTGGCTGCTAACCAAAAGTTTGGCAGTTCCAATCCGCTAGCCACTCGTTGGAAACGCTTTGGGGCTGTTCTACTCTGTCCCGTAGGGTCGCTATGAGAGTCAGAATTGACTCAACGGCAGTGAGTTGGTTTTTTTTTTTTTAAATATAGTAATTATATCTTTAACTTTTTGAGGAACTACCAAACTGTTTTCCACAGTGGTTGCACCATTTTACATTCCCACCGGCAATGGATGAAGGTTCCAATTTCCCCGTATCCTTGCCAACACTTGTTACTTGGCATTTTTCTGATAATAACCATCCTAGTGAGGGTAACAAGATATCTCATCGTGGTTTTGATTTGTATTTCTCTAATGGCTGATGAGGAGCCCTGGTGGTACAGTGGTTAAGCACTTGGCTGCTAACTGAAGGTCGACGGTTCTAAACCGCTAGCTGCTCCGTGGGAGATAGATGTGGCAGTCTGCTTCCATAATGACTTACAGCCTTGGAAACCCTATGAGGCAGTTTTATTCTGTCCTATAGGATCACTATGAGTTGGAATTGACTCTACGGCAGCAGGTTTGGTTTAGTTTTTAGAATGGCTGATAATATTGAACATCTTTTCATATGCTTATTGGCCGTTTGCATATCTTCTTTGGAGAAATGCTGTCATGGATTGACTTGTGTCCCCCAAAAAATGTGTGTAGCAACTTGGCTAGGTCATGATTCCCAGTATTGTATGATTGTGTAATCTGATGTGATTTCCTTATGTGTTGTAAACTCTATCACTACGATGAGGTTATATGTGATCTCCTTAGGTGTTGTAAATTCTATTGCTGTGATGAGATTATGCTGATGAGGTTTACAAGATTAGATAGTGTCTTAATCCAATCTCTTTTGAGATATAAAATAGAGAAGCGAGCAGAGACACATGGGAACCTCATACCACCAAGAAAGCAGTGCCGGGAGCAGAGAGTATCCTTTGGACCTGAGGTTCCTGCGCTGAGATGTTCCCAGACCAAAGGAAGACTGAGCATAACAAGGACATTCCTCCAGAGCTGACAGAGAGAAAGTCTTCTCCTGGAGCTGATGCCTGAATTTGGACTTGTAGCCTACTGGACTGTGGGAGAATAAATTTCTCTTTGTTAAAACCATCCAGTTCTGGTATTTCTGTTGGAGTAGCACAAGATTGACTAAGACAAATGCCTATTCAAGTTCTTTGCCCATTTTTAAATTTGGTTGTTAATCTACTATGACTTTTAGTGTACTCTTTAGCAACATTAAATTTTATTTATCACAACAGTATTTACTTACAGTTGAAAACTAGATATCCATGCATAAGCCATATAAATTGTTTAGTCAGTTTACAAACAATGCTTGGAGCCCATAGATTGCAAGATCCTGAGTTTTAAGAGTTCTTTATATATTCTGGTTATGAAACTCTTATCTGATATATGGTTTCCAAATATTTTCTCCCATTCCGTTGATTGTCTTCTCACTTTCTTAATAATATCCCTGATGCACAAAAATTTTAATTTTAATGGAAGTCCAGTTTATCTATTTTTGTCTTTTGTTGCTTGTGCTTTTGGTGTCTTGTCTAAGAATCCATTGCCTAAAAGAAGGTCTTAAATCTTTACCCAAGAGCTTTATGATTTTATCTCTTATATTGAGGTCATTGATCCATTTTGAGTTAATTTTTATAGATGGTGTGAGGTATGGGTCCAACTTCATTCTTTTGCATGTAGAGATCCAATTGTCTCAGCACCATTTGTGGAATGAGTATTCTTTTTAATGTTAAACAATTTTTTTTTTTAGACCATACTATTTTTACCTTATTTTTTTAATTGTACTTTAGATGAAGATTTACAGAATAGTTTCTCATTAAACAGTTAGTGCACATATTGTTTTATGACAATGGTTAACCACCCTATGACATGTCAACACTGTCCCTTCTCACCCTTGGGTTCCCTATTACCAGCTTTCCTTTTCCCTTCTGCCTTCTATTCCTTGTCCCTGGACTGTTGTGCCCTATTAGTCTCGTTTTGTTTTATGGGGCTGTCTAATCTTTGGCTAAACGGTGAACTGCAAGAGTGAATTCATTACTGAGCTAAAAGGGTGTCCGGGATCCATACTCTTGTTTCTCCAGTCTCTGTCAGGCCAGTAAGTCTGGTC
>NW_004443959.1:8468136-8480328 GCF_000243295.1 Trichechus manatus latirostris
AGCTGGGCACCATCTAGTTGTGCTGGACTCAGTCTGGTGGAGGCTGTGGTAGTTGTGGCCCGTTAGTCCTTTGGACTAGTCTTTCCCTTGTATCTTGTTTTCTTCATTCTCCCTTGCTCCCTAAGTGGTGAGACTAGGGGAGTATCTTAGATGGCTGCTCACAGTAATGTTAAACAATTTCATAACCATCTCATATGTGCCTCTAGTATCCTTTAATTCAAAAAATTCATAATGATAAAAAGCTACTGTGACTTTTAGTGTACTCTTTAGCAACATAAGGTTTTATTTATCACAACAGTATTTACTTACAGTTGAAAACTAGACATGCATGCATGAGCCAGATAAATTGTTTACTCAGTTTACAAACAATGCTTTGAACCCACATGGATTCCAAGATCCTGGAGATAATTCTGAAGTACCCCAACCCCCAGCATTCCTCATCCCCATATACGCAAGAGTTGAGAACCATAACCCTAGGAAATTGCCTTTGAAAAAGAAGATATACAAATGACCAATAAGCACATGAAAAGAGATAAGCTCTTTAGATAATAAGCTAGTAGATCCAGATTTTTCTTATCCGTGAATCTGGATTTTCATGTCACTATAACTCTTGCATTCACTATAACTCTTAGAAGCGAAGATGGTGAGAAATCATCTTATGTACTTTGGACACGCTATCAGGAAGGACTCGACGGCACCTAACAACAACCTAACTCTTCCCACCATCTACCTGTCAGCTTGTCATACTGTGGTGGCTTGCATGTTACTATGATGCTGGAAGCTATGCCACCAGTATTTCAAATACCAACAGGGTCACCCAAGGTGGACAGTTTTCAGCAGAGCTTCCAGACTAAGACAGAGTAGGGAGAAAGGTCTGGTGATCTACTTCCAAAAATTAGCCAATGAAAACCTTATGGATCACAACAGAATATTGTCTGATATAGTATTGGAAGATGGGTCTCCTAGGTTGGACGACACTCAAAATAGTGTCACAACAACGGACTCGAGCACATCAACAATTGTGAAGATGGTGCAGGACTGGGCAATGTTTCATTCTGTTGTATATGCGGTCACCATAAGTCAGAGTTGACAGCAACTAACAACAGTAACAGCACAACTCTTAAATAGCATTCTATGAGCATTCACAGAAATAAGCACGTAAAAATGGTGTTACAGATGGAAATGTTTTAAACCTTAAGAGAAAACTCATTTTAAACAATAAACAGAAGAAGAAAGTCTCGTCCATTCTTCACCTTTGCAGAGCACGTGCTCTGAACTTCAGGCGCCCAGAGGTTGTGTATATTGTGCGTGTCTGTGTACATGTTTGTTGGTTAGTTGTGTGGCTACTTGTTGTTGTTGTTAGTATCTTTAAACTATATATAACTCTCCAAAAGTTTCAAATAATGAATGAAAAATGTTCACATGTGAATAAGCAATATAACGCTGGCAATATTGAGTGTAATTGTTATTGTTGTTGTTAGGTGCTGTTGAGTTGGTTCTGTCCCATAGTGACCCTATGCACAACAGAAGGAAATACTGCTGTGTCCTGCAGCATCCTCACAATTGTTGCTATGCTTGAGCCCACTATTGCAGCGATTGTGTCAGTCCATCTCATTGAGGGTCTTCCTCTCTTTTGCTGACTGTCTACTTTACTAAGCACGATGTCCTTCTCCAGGGACCAGTCCCTCTTGATAACATGTCCAAAGCATGTGAGACAAAGTCTCACCATCCTCGCTTCTAAGGAGCATTCTGGTTGTACTTCTTCCAGAATAGATTTGTTCGTTCTTCTGGCAGTCCATGGTATATTCAGTATTCTTTGCCAACACCATAATGAAAACATGATAATTTAAAATGCATTTGAAGTCTCAACTTTGACTTTTGAAACTGTTAAGTTTAATATGGTAGGACTCAGGTTCTTTGAAAATTTTTCCCTGTCTAATGTCATTTCTAGAGCTTGTCTTTGCTCATTTGAAAACAGTTGATGTGTAACAAAATGGTTAAGTTTTAACTTCAGCAGCATTAACCAAAAGTTCTGAGAGAACAAACATGTGGCTTTTCGGAAAAGAGAGAAATCATGACAGTCGTATGTAGCAAAATGAGGTGGTCAGGATGACCCACTGACTGTTTCCCTATTACCCCATCTGGATATCCCATAAACTCATGCAAGGCGTTTAACCTAAGTTCCTAAAGTGTGTAGGCATGGGGTGGGCTTCCAGCTCTCGCCTCGCTCTCGGCTCTTCACCTTCACTCATCCCTGTGGTCCATAGTCCGTAGGCCCTTGGTTTTCATGGAGATTTCCTGGGGCAGGTTGTGGGGTTTCCCTCTCATGACTCGCCCTCCTGTCCCTGGAGCTTCTAATCACAGAGGTGGCTTTGCCATCAGAGCTCATGGCCCACAGTACCTTGGCAGGAGAAGACCTGATGGGTCATCTTGTCCTGTGTTTCCCAAAGGATGTGGTGCGGACAACCAGTGGTGCAAAAATCACTTCTTTGCGATCTGCGGACTCAGCATAGACTCAAGTGTAGTCACCTAGTGAGAAGATGATTCTCTTCATAATTCTCATTCTACCCTTCCGATTACATAAAAACAGGAAGTCCCGGTTTGCTGGTGCTGTGTCTTTAAGGCCTCGTGAACACTGGCAAATCTCAGAAAACAAAGAGTGGTGTGTAGGCTTGATTTAATTACATTGGTTTGTTTTCATTGTCAAGGAATTTGATACTAGAGAGTGATGTAAAATGTATTTTTCAAATAAAGACAGGTTGTTTAAATAAAAAGTGTTTTAAAAGGGAATTGATTTAAAGAGACATGTTTAGTACAGGCTATGGCAAACCATGAGCCCTGGTGGTGAAGTGGTTAAGAGTTCAGATGCCAACCAAAAGGTCAGCAGTTCGAATCCAGCAGCTGCTCCTCGGAAACCCCATGGGGCAGTTCTACTCTGTCCTAGAGGGTCATCACGAGTTGGCATAGACTTGATAGCAACGGGTTTGGTTTGGTTTGTTTTCATGGCAAACCAGTGAAAGCGTAAGCATGACCAAGGTTGGGAAATAACAATTGTCCCCAAACTATCATTTTGTAAATGGGGAAACCAAGGCCCAGGAAGAAGAAGTGACCTACCCAAGATCCCTTGGTAGGCTAGTGGCAGAGCCAGAGCCAACACTCTGCCTTCTGCCTTCTAATCCAGGGCTTTCTCCATCCCACTTGTGAAAAGATCCAGGCACAAAGGAGATGCTTTGTGTCTCTCCTCTAGGCTCCCATAATGCCTGTGCTTCCCCGCCCTTGTCTTGCCCACCTGGCTTTATAATGACCTAACATGTCTGTCTTCCCTATCAGGCTGCAAGACAATAAAAATAAATAAAGAGACAAATAAAATAATTTTTTTTTTAAGGTATGTCTTGTATTGATGGAGCCCTGGTGGTGCAGTGGTTAAGAACTTGGCTGCTGACCTGAAGATCAGCAGTTCAAATCCACCAGCTGCTCTTTGAAAACCCTATGGGGCAGTTCTACTCTGTCCTATAGGGTTGCTATGAGTCAACATAGACTTGATGGCAAACAGTTTGGTTTGGTTTCGGTTTTGTATTGATGGATAAATGAACATGTAAATGGACAAACCAAATCAGTCCTCCTTCTACCCGGGAGCTTGATCTTGACTAGGGTCACTGGCTCTAACCCAGGTAGTGTGACCCTTGCCTACTGCTGACCATTCTTCCAGGTTCTTGGATAGGTCCAATTCCAAATCTTCTCCCCATTGCCAAGTACAGTGTTTGGCACTGGCAAGGGAGGTGAGTGAGGCACAGTCCCTGTCCTGGTCAGAGAAAGAGACACTTCATAGCAAATTATAGTCCAATAAAAGTTCTGCTTGCAAGGACTCCTATGCATCACACCACAGATCCTGACTTTAGCTTGAAGAAAATCGGTATACCTCCCTGGTGCTTTTCTTTTTTCTTAACAACTTTGTTGAGATATAATTCAGATAACACAGAATTTACCCACTTAAAAGTGTACAATTCAATGGTTTTTAGTATATTTAGAGTTGTTTGATCATTGCTGCTATCAATTTTATAACATTTTCATCTCCCCAAAAAGAAACCCCATACCCATTAGCAATCACATCCCATTTCCCCCCAACCTCTCCAGTTCTAGGCAACCACTAATCTACTTCCTGTTTTTATGGATTTGCCTGTTGTGGACATTTCATATAAATGGAATCATAAGATACCTGGCCTTTTGTGACTGGCTTTAATCACTTAGTATGTTTTGAAAGTTTGTCTTAGGCTGGGTTCTCTAGAGAAGCAAAACCAATAAAGCGCATAAATATATATATATATATATATATAGAGAGAGAGAGAGAGAGAGAGAGAGAGAGAGATTTATATCAAGGAAATGGCTCAAGTGGTTGTAGAGGCTGGAAGGTCCCAAGTCTGGGGGTCAGGATAGAGGCTTCTCCTGATTCACGTAGCTGCCGGGGCTGGTGAACCCAAGATCAGCAGGTCAGAGAGCAGGGCTCTTGCTCACAGGCTGTGAAGATTGATGAATTCCAAGATCGCCAGGTAAGCTGCTAGCTCAAGTCCCAAGAACCAGTGGTCAGATGAACTAGAGCCAGCTGCAGGATGCAGAGTGAGCAAAAGCCCATGAGCCTTGCCAGAATGTCCACTTATATTCGATGCAGACCACACACTGAAGGAAAACTCCCTTTCAACTGATCGGCTACTCATAGCAGATCCCATCATGGAGGTGATCACATTATATCAAATCTCATCATGGAAGTGATCATAACATCATATGACTGCCAAACCACTGCCAAACCACTGAGAATCATGCTCCGCCAAGTTGACTCACAACCTTACCCATCACAAGTTTCATCCATGTTGTAGTATCTATCAGTATTTCATTCCTTTTTATGACCAAACAATATTCCATTTTATGGATATACCACATTTTGTTTATCCATTCATCAGCTGATTCACATTTGGGTTGTTTCTACTTTTGGGTTATTATGAATAATGCTGCTATGAACATTTGTGTACAAGTTTTGTGTGGATGCATGCTTTCATTTCTGTTAAGTATGTACCTAAGAGTGACACCATTGTGCTTTTCCAGCTCTGGGCATCCCAGCTATGCCGAGAGCAAACAAGGTGCTTCTCCACAAAGAGCATCCTCAGCTCCTGGGCATCACACAACAATCTCCATCTACCCCAACATCAGGCTCCTTATGCACAATGAAAACCACACACAGATTTCCTTTTCTGATAAAGGGAGTTATCCCTGGGGGTCTCCAGGGAGCTCACTCACTCACTCAGCAAAGATTCCTGGAAGGAACTGGCCCAGGCACTGCCCTGAAGATGCTCTCCCTGTGCTGGGAGAGGCAGTCTCTGCTAACTAGATACATAACGCGCACCCTGGGCACTCAGTCAAACATTGGGAGCATTGCCAAGAACATTTTTCTCTTTAGTGGTCTCTTTCAGAGGCAGTTTACAGCCCTTGAGAGAATCACCCTCAGCACCCTTAGGACCCCCCGGCATTTGACCCCAAACAGGACACCACTGCACCATGTCAGACTTGGCTCTGAGAGTTGTTTGGATATTTTAAACATTAAAGCCATGTTTCATGAGGATAAAGATTTGCCATGTATCTTAGGCTGGGTTCTCTGGGGAAGCAAAACCAGTGAAGCATATATATATATATATATATATATATATGTATGTATGTATTATATATAGAGAGAGAGATACATTTATCACAAGGAAATGGCTCACGAGGTTATAGAGTCTGGCAAGTCCCAAGTCCATGGGTCAGGTGTCAGGCTGGAGGCTTCTCCTGACTCACGTAGCTGCAGGGGCTGACGAACTCAAGATCCACAAGTCAGATGGCAGGCTGCTAGCTCATGTCCCAAGAACTGGAGGTCAGATGCTGATGAGCTGAATGCAAGATCCAGAGCAGAAAAAAAGCCAGTGAGCTTTGCCAGAAAGTCCACATATATCGGACGCAGGCCACATCCCCAAACTTCCTTCTGACTGATTGGCTAGTCACAGCAGATCTCACCATGGAGGTGGTCACATTGTATCAGATTTCATCATGCAAGCGATTACATCATTATAAGACTGCCAAAATACATCCTAACTGCCAAACCACTGAGAATCATGGCCCAACCAAGTTGACACACAACCTTAACAATCACACAAAGGCTGCAGATATTCAAGAGAATTGATTAATGGTGCTATAGGCAACTCTAAAAACCAGTCTATCATCCTTGGAATCAAGGCACCACTCCCAAGGCACCTACTTTAAAGGGGCCAAGACTCACATAGATGTTTAAGTTCTGGCGTGTGTTTTTTTTGTACTGTGCTTTATATGCTTTGTCTTGTACACTCTTTGCAACAACCCTCTAAGGTAGACATTATTGTCCTTATTTTACCGATAAGGTAACTGAGACTCAGAGAGGTGAGTGACCTTCTAAAGTTACACAACGACTAAATTCAAAGGCAGGAGTTGAACCTAGGTCTCTCCTAGGCCAAAATTTGGAGCCATTGGTGATATAGCCACCTCGTGTTGCACAAAATGTTGGGTTGGGCCTAAGTTCTGCCTTTGTCTTCCTTGTTGGGAATTTTTTTTGGAGAAAGGAGGCACTGAGCCTAGAAGGACTGGTAGCCTCATCGTCACCGAGTCCCCATCCCCATTCCTACCCTTCATAAGATGCTTTCACATACACAATTTCACAGGAGCCTCATTATCTAGGTGGTGTCGTTTCCATTTTCCAAGGGGAGAAACTGATCCTTCACACAGCAGGCAATAGGGATCAGAGGAGTCCATGGAGCAGTAGGTGAATATCAAGGGCATTGGGAGAGTCAGTGCAGAGGTTGCCCTCTGAGCAGCTGTGCCCGAGCTGCCAGAGGAAGCCTGTTAAAGAACAGAGCACAGGATTGCTCTTGGCTTCCCTCCAGAGCCGTGTCCATCTCAGACTGCGCTCCTCAGTGGCTTTGCAGAGGGATCTGCATTTCAGGGCTGTTCTCAGGAGGACTGAGAGGTTTATGCTGAGGTTGCTGGGGCTAATGGGAAGGTACATTTCCATCCCAGAGAGAGAGGGTGAGCGTGGGAGTGAAGGCTCTAGGTTCAGCGACCTCAGCAGAATCTACGGGTGCATGGGGCAGCTCAGAGCAGCTCCAGAGTGCTGGGCAAACCACCAACAAGGCCACAGTTCTCTCCTCAAGAATGGCAGCAACCCAGGTGCCTGCAGAGGATGGTCTCTGGGAGCGCTCATCTTGTGGGCCCTGGAGGACAGACCACTGGTGATGGATAGCTTTAAGCAAACTGCCTGGTGAGGGCCTGGGCAGGCAGCAAGGACCAGGGGAACTGCCACTGTGCTTGACACTCTTTCATTGTGTGAGAAGAAGGTCCTGGTGCAGCAGACAGACTGCAAGCACAACTGCACAACAAGAAGATAGAAAACCTTCTAGAACATTCCTACTGAAGAGCAGCAAAGGAGAGGTGTTCCAGAAATAAAGAAAAAATCTCCCAGGACTGACATTTAAGCAAAGACACACTTTGCCAGCACACTCCACATGAAGATTCTTTTTTCTTTTTGCGGGTTGTTATTTCTTGTGTAAATATTTCAGCTCCTTTGTCTTTGCCAAAAGCCCGGACTACATATGTGCCTCATCTTGCTCAGCTGTTTCTAACGCTAGGCGGATGGAGTCTTGTATCCCCAGATGAACTCAGGGCTTCAAAGTGACCCTGAGCCCTGATGTATCGGCAGTCCTTTCAGAGGTAACCTAGGCAGACAGAAGTAGTTCTAAAACAGTCGCATTTGTGGTGATTTAGGGTAAAACCTAATTGTACCCTCTCTCTGCTTCCTGTGGGCATGGCAGTGTCCTCCACTGTGACTGCACACTAGAATCACCTGGGGAGTTTTACAGTCACCTGGAATGAATAGCCTATTGAAGCTGAGAGGTAGACTGAGTGGCTGCTGGAGTAAACCATTTTGAAGAGTATAAGTGGTGTGGGCTGGTTGCTGCTAATTATACTGGAGAGTTTAAAGAAAGGAAATAACAGGTTCAGGGTTTTAAAATCTAAGCTCAAGGGATGTTAGCAGAACCAGAGATCTTATCTCTTATAGCCTCCAGGGTGAAGAAACTTGAAACTGAGCAGAGTCTAATTTTGTATGTTGCTGAATTTTAATGTAGGGTAAATTCATACCCCTCCAGGTCTTTTATGCGAAGCTATGACATTGATGGGAAAAGAGCCGGAACCTTGGGAAAGTAATGGGGGCTTTGGGGAATGTTTGCATTACTCAGTTTCTCAAACCCCCCAAACCCACTGAGCTTCCCTTGCAGTCTAAAGCAGTCCCTTCCCTCCTGTCCAATAGAGCTCTTACACTCTTGCTTGCAGACCTTCTGTATACTTCACCTTAGACTGTTACCTTACCCTATGCTGGGTACCCAGCCCTACCGCCCCTCATTGCCTTTATTTATTTATTTTTATTGTGCTTTAAGTGAAAGTTTACAGCTCAAGTTATTTTCTCATGCAAAAATTTATACATACATTGTTAGGTGACCCTGGTTGCTCTCCCTATTATGTGACAGCACACTCCTTTCCACCCCAGATTTCCTGTGTCCACTCAACCAGCTCCTGTCCCTTTTTGCCTTCTCATCTCACCTCCAGACAGGAGCTGCCCATTTAGTCTCATGTATCTATCTGAGCTAAGCAGCACTCTCTTTACAAGTATCATTTTATGTCCTATAGTCCAGTCTAATGTTTGTCTGAAGAGTTGGCTTTGGGAATGGTTTCAGTTCTGGGCTAACAGAGAGTCCGGGTACCATGTCTTCCAGGGTCTCTCTAGTCTCAGTCAGACCATTAAGTCTGCTCTTTTTACTAAAATTTGAGTTCTGCACCCTACTTTTCTCCTACTCCATCGGCGACTCTCTCTTGTGTTCCGTCAGGGCGGTCATTGGTGGTAGGCGGGCACCATCTAGTTCTTCTGGTCTCAGGCTGATGGAGTCTCTGGTTTATGTGTCTCTTTCTGTCTCCTAAGCTAATATTTTCCTTGTGTCTTTGGTGTTCTTCATTCCCCTTTGCTCCAGGGGGACTTGGACCAATTGATGCATCTTAACTTGGCCGTTTGTTAGCTTTTAAGACCCCAGACACCACTCACCAAAATGGGACGCAGAACATTTTCTTAATAAACTTTGTTATGCCAATTGACTTAGATGTCCCCTGAAACCATGGTCCCCAGACCCCCCCTCCACCTTGCTACTCTGTCCCTCGAAGTGTGTTTGTATTCAGGAAACTTCTTAGCTTTTGGTTTAGTCCAGTTGTGGTGACTTCCTCTGTATTGTGTGTTGTCTTTCCCTTCACCTAAGATAATTCTTATCTGCTATCTAGTTAGTGAATACCCCTCTTCCTCCCACCCCACCCTCATAACCGTCAAAGAATGTTTTCTTGTGTGTTTAAACTTTTTCTTGAGTTCTTATAATAGTGGTCTCATACAATATTTGTCCTTTTGTGACCGACTAATTTCGCTCACCATAATGCCTTCCAGATTCATCCATGTTATGAGATGTTTCACATATTCATCATTGTTCTTTATCATTGCATAGTATTTCATTGTGTGAATATATCATAATTTATTTATCCATTCATCCATTGATGGGCACCTAGGTTGTTTCCATCTTTCTGCTATTGTGAACAGCGCTGCAATGAACATGGGTGTGCGTATATCTATTGGTGTGATGGCTCTTATTTCTTTAGGATGTATTCCAAGGAGTAGGATTACTGGATCACATGGTACTTCTATTTCTAGCTTTTTAAGGAAGCACCAAATCGATTTCCAAAGTGGTTGTACCATTTTACATTCCCACCAACAGTGTATAAGTGTTCTAGTCTCTCACAACCTCTCCAACATTTATTATTTTGTGTTTTTTGGATTAATGCTAGCCTTGTTGGGGTGAGCCAGTATCTCATTGTTTTGATTTGCATTTCTGTAATGGCTAATGATCGTGAGCATATCCTCATGTATCTGATAGCCGCCTGAATGTCTTCTTTGGTGAAGTGCCTGTTCATATCCTTTGCCCATATTTTAATTGGGTTATTTGCCTTTTTGTTGTTGAGGTTTTGCAGTATCTTGTAGATTTTGGAGATTAGACACTGATTGGATTTGTTGTAGCCAAAAAATTTTTCCCAGTCTGTAGGTTGTCTTTTGACTCTTTTGGTGAAGTCTTTTGATGAGCATAAGTGTTTAATTTTTAGGAGCTCCCAGTTATCTAGTTTGTCTTCTGGTGTTTGTGCATTGTTAGTAATGTTTTGCATTCTGTTTATGCTGTGTATTAGGGCTCCTAGCATTGTCCCTGTTTTTTCTTCCACAATCTTTATCATTTTAGATTTTATATTTAGGTATTTGGTCCATTTTGAGTTAGTTTTTGTTCATAGTGTAAGGTATGGGTCTTGTGTCATTTTTTTTTTGCAGTTGGATATTCAGTTATGCCAGCACCATTTGTTAAAGAGACTGTCTTTTCCCCAATTAATGGACTTTGGGCCTTTGTCAGATATCAGCTGCTCATCGGTGGATGAATTTACATCTGGATTCTCCATTCTGTTCCATTGGTCTATGTATCTGTTGTTGTACTAGTACCAGTCTGTTTTGACTACTGTGGCGGTATAATAGGTTCTAAAATCAGATAGTGTGAGGCCTCCCACTTCGTTCTTCTTCAGTAATGCTTTACTTTTCTGAGGCCTCTTCCCTTTCCATATGAAGTTAGTGATTTGTTTCTCCATCTCATTAAAAAAAGTCATTGGAATTTGGATTGGGATTGCATCTGTTGATCGCATTGGGTAGAATAGACATTTCTCACTGTTGAGTCTTCCTATCCATGAGCGATGTATGTTTTTCCAGTTATGTAGGTCTGTTTTGGTTTCTTGCAGTAGTGTCTTGTAGTGTTCTTTGTATAGGTCTTTTATGTCTCTGGTTAGATTTATTCCTAAGTATTTTATCTTCTTGGGGGCTATTGTAAATGGTATTGAATTGGTGATTTCCTCTCCGAAGTTCTCTTTGTTGGTGTTGAGGAATCCAATTGATTTTTGTATGTTTATCTTGTATCATGATACTTTGCTGAAATCTTCTGTTAGTTCTAGTAGTTTTCTTGTGGATTCTTTGGGGCTTTCTGTGTATAAGATCACATCTCTGCAAATGGAGATACTTTTACTTCTTCCTTACCAGTTTGGATCCCTTTCTTTCTTTTTCTAGCCTAATTGCTCTGGCTAGGACCTCCAGCACAATGTTGAATAAGAGTGGTAATAAAGGGCATCCTCGTCTGGTTCCTGTTCTCAAGGGAAATGCTTTCAGACTCTCTCCATTTAGGATGATGTTGCCTGTTGGCTTTGTATAAATGCCCTTAATTATGTTGAGGAATTTCCCTTCTATTCCTATTTTGCTGAGAGTTTTTATCATGAATGAGTGTTGGACTTTGTCAAATGCCTTTTCTGCATCAACTGATAAGATCATGAGGTTCTTGTATTTTGTTTTATTTATGTGATGGATTACATTGATTGTTTTTCTAATGTTGAATCATCCCTGCATACTTGGTATGAATCTCACTTGGTCATGGTGAATTTTTATTGATATGTTGTTGAATTCTATTGGCTAGAATTTTGTTGAGAATTTTTGTGTCAATGTTCATAAGGGATATTGGTCTGTAATTTTCTTTTTTTGTGGTGTTTTTATCTGGTTTTTGTATCAGGGTTATGCTGGCTTCATAGAATGAGTTTGGGAGTATTCTGTCCTTTTCTATGCTCTGAAATACCTTTAGTAGTAATGGTGTTAACAATTGTCTGAAAGTTTGGTAGAATTCTCCAGTGAAACCATCTGGGCCAGGGCTTTTTTTTTGTTGGGAGTTTTTAAATTACTTTTTCAATCTTTTCTTTTGTTATGGGTTTATTTAATTGTTTTTCCTCTGTTTGTGTTAGTTTAGGTAGGTAGTGTGTTTTTAGAAATTGGTCCATGTCCTCTAGGTTTTCAAATTTGTTAGAGTTCAATTTTTCATAGTATTCTGTTATGGTTCTTTTAATTTCATTTGGGTCTGTTGTGATATCGCCCATCTCATTTCTTATTCAGGTTATTTGCTTCCTCTCCTGTTTTTCTTTTGTCAGTTTGGCCAATGGTTTATTAATTTTGTTGATCTTCCCAAAGAACCAACTTTTGGTCTT
>NW_004443959.1:8480428-8481901 GCF_000243295.1 Trichechus manatus latirostris
TCCCAAAGGTTCTGGTAGGATGTGTTTTGATTCTCATTTGATTCTGTGAATTTCTTTATTCCATCCTTAATTTCTTCTACAACCCAGTAGCTTTTGAGCAAGGTGTTGTTCAGTTTCCATGTGTTTGATTTTTTTTCCTTGCTTTTTCTGTTATTGATTTCTAGTTTTATAGCTTTATGGTCAGAAAAGATGCTTTGTAATATTTTGATGCTTTGGACTCTGTCAAGACTTGCTTTATGGCCTAATATGTGGTCTATTCTGGAGAATGTTCCATGTGCATTGGAAAAGAAGTTATACTTGGCTGCTGTTGGGTAGTGTTCAGTATATGTCTATGAGATCAAGTTGGTTGATTGTGGCATTTAGAACTTCTATAACTTTATGAGCTTCTTTCTGGATGTTCTGTCCTTCACTGAATATGCTGTGTTGAAGTCTCCTACTATTATTGTGGAGCTATCTCTCTCTCTCTTCAATGCTATTAGAGTTTGTTTTATGTTTTTTGGAGCCCTGTCATTGGGTGCATAAATATTTATTATGGTTATGTCCTCCTGATATACTGACCTTGTAGTCATTATATAGTGTCCTTCCTTATCCTTTGTGGTGGATTTTACTTTAAAGTCTATTTTGACAGAGATTAATATTGCCACCCCTGCCCTTTTTTGATTGTTGTTTGCTTAATATATATTTTTCCATCCTTTGAGTTCGTTTGTGTCTTTAAGTCTAAGGTGTGTCTCTTGTAGGCAGGATATAGAAGAATCGTATTTTTTTTTTATCCAATCTGCCACTCTCTGTCTCTTTATTGGTGCATTTACTCCATTTACATTCAGCATGATTATTGATAGGTATGAGTTTAGTGCTGTCTTTTCGATGTCTTTTCTGTGTGTGTTGTTGACAGTTTCTTTGTTCCACTTACTTTTCTGTGCTGAATTGTTTTTCTTTAGATATTTTGTTTTCATCTTTTTCATTGTTGTTGGTTTTGTATTTGCTGAATCGTTATTTTTTCTTGTTTTTTATTTTGATGTGTAGGATTGTTAGGTTCCTTTGTGGTTACCCTAATATTTACCCCTGTTTTTCTAAGTTTAAACCAATCTTTTATTTCTTTTATATCACCTTGACTTCATCTCCATATGAAAGATCAATGACTACATTTTTTTAGTCCCTCTTTTTTGTTTTAATGTTGTCATCTCTTACATTTTTATGTCTCTGTTTCCCTGTTTTCAGTGTTTTAGCTTTGATTTATTTTTGTGACTTCCCTATCTGGGTTGACATCTGGTTTCTCTGGGTTGTTATCTAATGTTATTGATCTTCTAACTGGAGGACTCCCTTTAGTATTTCTTGTAATTTTGGTTTGGTTTTTGCAAATTCCCTAAATTTCTGTTTATCTGGAAATGCCCTAATTTCACCATCATAGCTGAGAGACAGTTTTGCTGGATATATAATTCTTGGCTGGCAATTTTTTTTCCTCCAAGGCTTTAT
>NW_004443959.1:8482001-8515067 GCF_000243295.1 Trichechus manatus latirostris
GCTGGATATATAATTCTTGGCTGGCAATTTTTTTTCCTCCAAGGCTTTATATATGTCATCCCATTGCCTTCTTGCCTGCATGGTTTCTGCTGAGTAGTCCGAGCTTATTCTTATTGACTCTCCTTTGTAGATGACTTTTTGTTTATCCCCAGCTGCTCTTAAAATTCTCTCTTTATCTTTGGTTTTGGCAAGTTTGATTATAACATGTCTTGGTGACTTTCTTTTGGGATCTACCTTGTGTGAAGTTCAATGAGCATCTTGGATAGATATTTTCTCATCTTTCACAATATCAGGAAAGTTTTCTGCCAGCAAATCTTCAACAATTCTCTCTGTATTTTCTGTTATTCCCCACTGTTCTGGTACTCCAGTCACTTGTAGGTTATTCCTCTTACTAGAGTCCCACACAATTCTTAGGCTTCTTCATTTTTTTAAATTCTTTTATTTGATTTTTCCTCAAATAAGTAGGTGTCAAGCGCTTTATCTTCAATCTCACTAATTCTGACTTCCGTTGCCTCAGTTCTGCTCCTATGACTTTCTGTTGAGTTGTGTAATTCTGAAATTTTCTTGTTAATCTTCTGGATTTCTGTTTGCTATCTCTCTATGGATTCTTGCATCCTGTTAAATTTGTCATTGTGCTCTTCTATAATCTTCTTAAGTTCCTGTATTGCTTTGTCTGTGTGTTCCTTCGCTTGTTCTACATTTTGAATGATCTCCTTCCTGATCTCTTGAAGAGTTCTGTATATTAATCTTTTGTATTCTACCTCCAGTAATTACAAAAAGTTTTCTTCCCCCAGAAGATTTCTTGATTCTTTGTTTTGGGAGCTTGCCAAAGACACCATGGTCTGCCTCTTTATGTGATTTGATATTGACTGTTGTCTCCGAGCCATCAATAAGTTATTATATTTATTTATTTTATGTTTGCTTACTGTGTCCTAACTTCTTATTTTGTTTTGGTATGCCTGAATAGGCTGCTCATGTGAGCTAGTTTGATTATTGGCACATTTGAGCTCTAACGTCCTGTCACCAGGTGGTTAGATCTGTTGCTAGGCATGTGAGCCCAAGAGTCTGTTTACTTTTCTTGTATGAATTCAGCTCAGGTGTCCAGGTAGTTGATCACCAAGTGTGTGGTGCAGGCTCTCACCTACAGTCCTAGACGGCAGGGGTGATTGGAGTAAGGATAGGTATCTGGCTGTAGTACGGGTAAGGGGTTAAACAAGGCAGAGGGCTGACAGTTTCCCCTGAGTGTCTGGGAGGAAAAGGTGTCCCTGTTCCCTGGAGTGCATAGGTGGGTGTGTTTTGCACCTGGACTATGGGCACCCAATGCTGTTGGCTGTAAGGACTGGGAGGCACCACTTATTCTTGGACCTCTGTCACAGGTGGCTAGGTGGCATGGGTGGAGCCACCAGTCCTCAGGGCCCTGATGAAGGTAGGTGAGGACCCTGCTTAATGGGCAGAGAGTTGTCAAATGTCACAAACCTGCCACTCCATCACATAGTTGATACAGTTAAGTTAGGCTTCAGGTATATACCCTGTCTTACTGTGCTAATAAGCCTACACTGTTGAAATGGGCCCTCACAGGTCTATGCAGGGATGAAAGGCATTCAAAATCTGTGAACACCTTATGCCTGTGCCTAGGGAGCTGTGCCTGCCTTGAGTTCCTGGATTACGGGAGCTGGCAGATTACATTTTCCTGTTTGTTAATTTGCTCCCTCTCCAAGGCCAGGGGAATGACTCAGGGCATGTGATGGGTCCTACTTCCAGCCCTGGGGATGCAGCAATTGCTGAAGCCAGCCCGGGACCCAGTGCAGAGCGAGGAGGGAGCAGGTAAAGGAGAGAGGTTCTTCCCAAATGGGGTGTTTTTTGATTCGTGCAGTAGGTTAGATGCATATACTTATCTTTTGCCTATTGAGTGCTGCTTTTCACTGGTTCTGGAGGCTTGAGAAGACTCTCTGCCGCTTGGTCTCTCCTGACGTGGAAAACGTGTCCCAAACACCACTGCTTGCCTCACCGTGCACGCCAGCTAATCTGGCCTGCAAGGTGCCAGTTCCCACTGGGTCAGGTCTGGCAACTCCTCACCGCTTCTGAACAGTCTCTCGTTCCCCCTGCCACTCAGTCCGATTCCTCAATTTTGTCTTTGATATTCAGGGCTCCTACATTGTCATATATAATCAATTCACTTGTTTTTTTGGGTCTTTGTTGTAAGAGGGATTACTGGAAGTGTCTGACTACTCTGCCATCTTGGTCTGCCTCCCCCTTCATTGCCTATAGACCTATAACACAGCATGATGCAGGAAGTACAAATTTGGCCTGGAAATATAAGACTTCTGCACCCTCCTCCACAAAAAAAAAATATTTTTCTAATTTATGTTGTCAAAAACTTGGAAAAATATGTGAGAATGGGTTTGAGAGCATTAGACTGTTATGGATTGAATTGTGTCCCTCCTATATTTGTGTTGTAAACCCTAACCCCTATATCTGTGGTTGAGCCCTGGTGGCACAGTGGTTCTGAGCTCCAAGGACTAGTTGGTAGGGACTAGTGGGTATGGCATTTCTGACTCATAGTGACCCTATGTACAACAGAATAAAACACTGCTCAGTCCTTTGCCACCCTCACAATCGTTGCTATGTTTGGGCCTATTGTTGCAGTCGTTGTGTCAATCCATCTCTTCCAGGGTCTTCCTTTCTTTTGCTGACCCTCTACTTTACCAAGCATGATGTCCTTCTCCAAGGACTGGTCCCTCCTGATAACATGTCCAAAGTATGTGAGACAAAGTTTCGCCATCCTCACTTCTAAGGAGCATTCTGGCTGTACTTCTTCCAAGACAGATTTGTTCATTCTTCTGGCAGTCCATTCAATATTCTTCACCAAACTATAATTCAAAGACATCAGTTCTTCTTCAGTCTTCCTTATTCATTGTCCAGCTTTCGCATACATATGTTGTGATTGAAAATACCATGGCTTGGGTCAGGCGCACCTTAGACCTCAAAGTGACATCTTTGTTTTTCAATACTTTAAAGAGATCTTTTGTAGCAGATTTGTCCAATGCAATGTGTTGTTTGATTTCTTGACTACTGTTTTCACTGTGGATCCAAGTAAAATGAAATCCTTCACAACTTCAGTATTTTCAATATTTTCTCCATTTATCATGTTACTTACTGGTCCAGTTGTGAGGATTTTTCTTTTCTTTATGTTGAGGTGCAATCCATACTGAAGGCTGTGGTCTTTGATCTTCAGAAGTAAGTGCTTCAAGTCCTCTTCACTTTCAGCAAGCAAGGTTGTGTCATCTGCATATTGCAGGTTGTTAATAAGTCTTCCAACAGTCCTGATGTCCAGCTTCTCGGATCATTTGCTCAGCATACAGATTGAATAAGTGTGGTGAAAGGATACAAACCTAATGCAAGCCTTTCCTGATTTTAAACTGCGCAGTATTTCCTTGTTCTGCTTGAATGACTGCCTCTTGGCCTATGTACAGGTTCCACACAAGCACAATTAAGTGTTCTGGAATTCCTATTCTTTGAAATTTTACTCATGATTTGTTATGATCCACATGGTTGAATGCCTTTGCATAGTCAATAAAACACAGGTAAACATCTTTCTGGTATTCTCTGCTTTCAGCTAAGATCCATCTGACATCAGCCATGATATCTCTTATTCCACATCCTTTTCTGCATCTGGTTGAATTTCTGGCAATTCCCTGTCAATGTACTGCTGCAACCGTTTTTGAATGATCTTCAGCAAAATTTTACTTTCGTATGATATTAATGTTGGGATATCCCCTCTGAAATGAGAGACAATTTGCTGAACTTTGTCCTCTGACCCTAAGAAAGAGTCACAAAGCTTGGTGAGTCCCTATGGATTTTAGAGGCAGCAAACATTACATTTCAATGTGCTGCTCTGTCCCATTTACTGAATAACCACACCCACAAGACTTTCAGTTTTGTGACCAGAGCAAGAGAAGGCTTTCTAGCTGGTCAGGCTTCTGAGTGAGGAGCTCGGCCATTTGGCTCTGATGACCAGACAGAGCCAGTGGTGTTCTAAGGGTGTGTGCCTGACCAAAATGCTATGGGGGACCCAGGGTAAGCCCTGATGTATGAATACCCAGAGTTTTGGAGCAAAGCTATGTTCTCATCAGCAAATAACTATTCCTATTTGAGAAGAAGCTCCCAGGCTGAACATCTGCCATGGGACACACAAGGTAACTATGCAACATAAGCCACCCATCTCCAACTGAGAGTAGTCAAGCCATATGGTTGGGTGTGCACAGCAGCAGTTAATCATAATGGGAGGGGGCATATACGCAACTGGGCTTGAGAAGGTCCTGAAGGCACAAGTCAATTGAATAAACAGGTGGTTCGACTCCCTTTGCACCAACTCCTGCTGCATCACCACCTCTTACTAAGCCTACCTTTATTGTCCTATTGGGGAATTCCTATGGCCAGTTAATTGAGGAGGAAAATTTTAAGCCTTGTTTACAGGTAGCTCTGCAGGACATGCTGGCCCCAGTGAGAAGTGAGCTCCTGTAGAATTGCAGACCTACTAAGGCACGACCCTGAAGGACAGGAAAAATCCTTTCAGTAGCAGAATGGTGAGCAGAACACTGGTGGGCCTCATTAACAGTAAGTGTAGATGACTGGAAGTATGGATCCATGCTGGTTTATGAGCAATGGCTAATGGCTTGGCTTGTGATCACTGAACTTGGAAAGAGCAAGATTGGAGGACTGATGAATAAAAGAGGTGTGAGACTTAGTGAAAGCTTTATAAATCATCATGTTGTCCCACACATTATTTATGATCGAATAACTCATTTTACATAAAAACAAGAAAGAAAGAAGGCATTGGGCTGACATTGTGGGATTCACTGGTATTGTCATGTACCCCGTTACAGAAGCAACTGGCCTCATGGAATGGCAGAATGGCCTATTGATGACTCAGTTACAGAGCCACTGAGAACATAGCAACTTCCAAGATTGGGGTGCTGTCTACATGATGCAGAATTTCTCAAATGTGACCCATTTCTTCCATAGCCAGAACACATGGAGAATGAACAAGGGAAAATTAGGAGTAGTACCTTTCACTGTGTCTTGCAAAATGTTTGCTTTCTGTGTTCACAAGTTTGGTTTGGACTCCTGGTCCCCAAGGAGGGCTGCATCCACCAGCTGACACACCAATGGTCCCGCTGGACTGGAAGCTAAGACTTCCACTTAGTCAATTGGAGATCCTCAGGCACTAGAAGAATAGAAGAAGGAAAAAAGAAAAGCAGGGTCGGGTGTCACAGGCTGGGTAATTACACTGATTATCAAGAATGAAATAGGGTTGCTGCTAAACATGAGGACAGGGAGGATTGTGTCTGGAACCCAGGGAATCTTCTGGGATGCCTCTTAGTATTGCCATGTCTAGTGTGGAAAGAGAGCCCTGGTGGTGCAGTGGTTAAGAGCTCGGCTGCTAACCAAAAGGTCAGCAGTTCAAATCTACCAGCCACTCCTTGGAAACCCTATGGGGCAGTTCTACTCTGTCCTATAGGGGTTCTATGGGTTGGAATTGATTCATCACAACAAGTTTGATTTTTTTGGTTTTAGTGTTGAAAGTTAATACAAGATGGCAGCAACCCCAAACAAGCAGGAGCACTAAGGCCTCATACGCCTCAGGAATGAAAACTTGGCTCCTCTCCCAGGTAAAGAACTTCAATCAGCTTAGGTCCTGGCTGAAGGAAGAGGGCACCTGGAGTGCGTACTGGAGGAAAGATGTTATAAACTGTGGCCTCCTGACCAGTTGTAGAGAAGTAGGCTATAACATTCCATATTTTCTTCCTCACTCTATCGTGTGAATAACTATACATGTTTTGTATTTTTCTTTTTCCTTCTATCCCTTTCCCTGATTACTTTATATGGGATTCCTTTATACTTTATACACACACAGGGAGAATGTCATGTGACTAGGGAGGCAGAGATTGGAGTGATGTAGCTGTAATCCAAGGAACACCAAGGATTTCCAGGAGCCATCAGAAGCTAGTACTATGAGAGAATGCATTTCTGTTGTTTCAAGATATCCAGCTTGTTGTACTTTGTAACAGCAGTTCTAGGAGACTAATGGAAAGGCCAAGACACAAATTTTCCCACAAGTCATTGTCGCCTCAGCTTCTTCTCCTTTACTTTCCTCCCCATGACCCTGAAGTCATCTTCACTTTTTCCATTGCCTTCTCCTGGGAAGCTTGTTTGTTTGCATATTTATTATTTATTTCTGATTACAAAGGGAATTCTTATGTCACAGGGCTCTTTGTTGCAGTAACACTATCCCTTCTTGCTAGTTTAAGCAGAAAGGTATTTATTACAGGGTACTGGTTAGCTTACCCAGTTTCTGGGTGGCCAGGGAACTGAGTTTGGATGCTACACAGCCTTGAACAACAGAGCCAGGAATAATGCTCAGCCACAAAGCAGGACTGCCACCTCTACCGCCCAGCTCTCATGACCCCAAGGATCAGGCAGCAGAATCTTGTACTCAGATGCCCCAGAACTAAACTCGTCCATCCCAAAATACCATCTCCCTGCATGTGGTGGCTGCCTCCCAGTGTTCATTTCTACCTTTCCAGTTTCACATGGGTACTTATACTGGGAGGAACTCCAGCAGCAGGGGAGTCTGGGAATGGAGGGTTTTAGCTATCCGGTCCCCAGAGCACAAGAAGGCACCAGAAGTTGCAGCTTGCATCACTCCAATCTCTGCTTCCATCTTCACATGCCATTCTCCCTGTGGTGCCTCCGTGTTCAAATTTCCCTGTTTTTATAAGGACATCAGTCATTGGATTAGGGTCCACACTAATCCAGTACAAGCTTATCTTCTTAATTGAGTACATCTGCAAAGACCCTATTTCCAAAGGTCACATTCATAGGTACCAGGGGTTAGGACTTTTTTTGGGGGGATACAATTCAATCCACAACAACCTTCTTGGGCCCCACCGTTTTCACCCAAGCCCTCTATTTGCCTTTTGAGAAAGAGCGAGCCAGAGAGAGAGGTAGTGGAAACAACACAGGCTTTAGAACTGCCCCGGTTCTCTGAACCGCTCTGAGTTGCAGTGTCTTTGTCCATAATATGGGGATACAAAAATTTGCTTGAAATATTGGTCAGTGAAATGGCCCCCAGACAATGCTTTGTAAAGAGCTGCACACTTAGGGGATGGGGCGGATCCAGGTTTTGTGGGGCCTGAAACTTACTCAATTTTGGAAGCTCTGTTTAAGAAAAAGAACACACAATTGTGAGTACAAAAGGGCTGGCTTCATTAGCTTCTTGGGAAATCAGCCTCTGGTGGGGGCAGGGCCATGAGAGAGCAGAGCTTGAAGGAGACCAGGATGAACAGCGACGGCTGCCCAAGCGAAGGGAGGGCGTCTGGGCCGGCGTGGGAAGGAGAGAGCTAGAGAGGGGAGTGGGAGAAAGTGGAGAAAATAGTCCAAGAATGTTGGGCAATACTGCCAGGAAGTCGCTGAGAACCATCTTCAGGGAACTTTCATTTCCCAGGAGAGGGGAGCAGAGAGCCAGAAGGGCTGATGTGGGGGTTCCGTGCCTGTGAGGGAGACAGCCGGTGTGATTACAGGAGAAAATGATGCTGGCAGGAACATCTGCAGTAAATTAAAGGGAAAGGAGGTGCGGTAGGGGAGGGAGCCAGCGAAGGGCTGGCTCCTGGCTGCACAGTGTGTGTTGAAAAGATGAACACAGGTAAGAGGCAGCATAATGGAAGCATTATACTGAGAAGGAGGTGAGCTGGAGTCGGGCAGAGGGAGAGGGAGGAGTTGGCGGCAGTCTCCCGGATCTGGCCATGGGAGAACAGGGGAGAGAAGAATGGAATTAGAGGACACTGGGAGCAGGGAATCTGCAGGGGGAGAAGAGAGAGAGAGAATCTGCCCCTTAGTGACATGTATCTGGAGAAAAGAGGAGAAGAGAAGAGAGGAGATGGGAGGAGAGGGGAGGAAAGGGAGAATTAGAGCAGAGAGGAGAGATGGAGAGAGAAAGCTGCTCGAGGCTTATGGAAGAGAGTGTGCAAGCCGACTGCCGTGTATTCAGCCCACTGGGCAGATACTGCCCTAACCAGGCATTCACAGCTATTATCTCTTACATCTTACCTCAAATCCGCAAGGAAGGTGGTATTATTTCTACATTGTACTGAAGATCAAAAAGGCTTAGGAACTTATTCAAAAACATGAAACTATTACGTGGCCTCTCTGACTCCCACGTGCAGTTTGCCTGCCCTACACTGGGGCTCGAGGCCCTCAGTTCATTTCTTGAAGTACCAAAAAAACCCCAAATCCGTTGCTATCACGTCGATTCGGACACATAGCAACCCTCTAGGACAGGGTAGAACTGCCCCATAGGGTTTCCAAGGCTGCAATCTTTACGGAAGTAGTCTGCCACATCTTTCTCCCGAGGAGTGGCTGGGGGGCTCAAACCTCCGACCTTTCCCTTAGCAGCCAAGCGCTTTAACCACTGCACCACCAGGGCATGCGCTTAAAGCACAATTTTGCCCATATCGTGCCTTTTTAAGACCAGAGTCAACGCTTGGTGCGGCGAATAGAGCACAGGACAATTCCTGGGGCCAGGCAGGGTGAGCGCTGCACCAGGGCGCCCAGCAGAGGGGCTGAGCAGTGCTGAGGTCCCCCAAAACTGTGCCTACCAGCTTGTACCCCCAGTGCAGGGCTCTATCCAGAAGAAGAGACATATTTTATCTAATGGGTGCAAAGGCATTGTCTGCTCACTATGCTGAGGGTCAGAGGGCGTCCATTTGCCCAAGGAGGTGCTCCTTCTAATCCTCACAGAGATGCTGGGGACCCTGCCTCCACCTGTCATTCCTGGTCCTCTGTGACCTGTCACCCTTGTCTTTGCTTCCCCTTACTCCTCCACCCCTCCAACCAGACATCCACTACTCCCCATGAGGCCCCGAGTTCCCCTGCATCCCTGAGAGAGACGCAGTTGGGAGAGAGTCAGGCCCACCACACATCTGGAGGGTGCACAGACTCAGGGAGGCCAGGAGAATGAACTCTGGGCAGAAGCACATTTTCTGATTAGCTGGAGAAATATTAGAGAAGAAATGGGCAGGGACAGTGGCAAACAAGCAGTTTCTCTGATTGGAAGGAGGCAAGTGGATGCTCAAGAATAAACCAGGGCCAGTGAATCTGTGGTCTGAATTTAGGGACTTGAGTGGCAGATCAGGCTGAACCCTAGCAGGCCCCAGCAGGGAGAACCTTGGCCACGGTAGTTCAACCCTTCCATTGTACAGATGGGGAGACTGAGGCCTGGAGCTGGGACCAGAACTGAAACCTCCTTGGCCCCTCATTCTTGGCCTTACCGCCCTTCTCTGGGCACCATCCATCCCTAGGTTTCTGGGCTGCCCAGCAAAGCCGTCTGTACCATTCCCTAATGGAGTCTGTCCCAGTGGGCCTGTGGAAAGAATAAACACAGAGAGGGCGGGGGCAGACACAGGCTTCTGGAGGATTGCTCCCGCTGAGGGGGCCTGGAAAAACGGAGAGATCACTAACAACAACGTTCAGTTGTTAGACGTCTAATTTAGCACTTCGGTTGGCCTGTGGGCAGCACAGCCTGCAGTTGACTCTCGTGAGAACCTGGCAGGCCACATGCTGTCTGAGCTCATGGCCTCCCGTGACCGGAGCCACTGTATTCACTTTCCAACTGGCTTAGGAGCAACTGCGTACCCAGGGGTTTCTCCCAAATCTGAGAGTTAGCCCAGGGCAAAGCAGTGCGGCCTCCTCCCCGCCACCCCTGCAAATGCTCCATCGCCCTGGATACCACTACCTGGAAATGAATGTATGTTTATGTGTATTGCTTTTTATGATTATGAAAATCATCGGTGCTCATGAGAAACTAGGAAAATAGAGAAGAGTATAACAAAGAAGACAAAAATCACACATGTGAATAATCATAGTAGATATTTTGTGAACTACTTTCTTCTAGACTCTTTTCAGTGCGTAAATGTAACTTTCCGTGTAGAAATGTAACTTTAAAAAATAGTCATAATTGGGATCATGCCATGTGCGATTTTGTATCCTATTTCTTTTTTTTTAACATAACATTATATTCTGTGAACTTTCCCATATCAATAAACAGTATTTAAAAGCAAAATTATTAACTGACTTTTTTTTTTAGGTATTAATTTTTAGAGACAGCAAGCTATTCATGGTACCTGGCATCAAGTAGCCCATCATTGCAAAATAAATATCTGAATAGAAATGCCACTACAGGCCTCTGAGAGCCCTGGGCTCCCTCGCAGATAGCTCCTACTATTTCAGAAGGTTGTTAACATTTATTGAGTGACTACTATTTGCCAGGCATATTATATATGTTATACAATTTAATGTAATTTAATTTAATTTCCCAAACACCTTGCAGTATATTATCTCTTCCTAGAGAGGAAGAAACTAAGGCTTACAGAGGCCAAGAAGCGTGTCTTAGACACACGGTAGAGTCTGACTCCCAAATTCCTGCTCTTCCTACTATACCTCGCTGCCTCCAAATTCTCCTGAATGTGTGTGATTCTGCTTCCAAAGAGAAAAGCTCCCACCTGAGAAAGTCAAGTTACTAAAGGTGGCTTTGTCCTCTTGTTTTCTACCAGCCCCACATTTGAGATGAAGTTCCAGAAACCAAGCCGTTTCCGAGAGATTTGATGGAAAACTTAAATTATGTTTTAGTATCAGTAAATTATTTTCTTTTTCTACTTAAGGAAAAAAAAAAAAAAAAGTCCACCGACAGCTATAATAAATCTGACTCAGTTACCCTTATTATAGTGATTACTGTTCATGCCACTCTAATTGGCTTCTCTCAGCATTTTCATTATGAACCCGTATCTTCAAAGGTTTATAACTCAGATACATTTCTACTCGGGGCTGAAATTTGGCTTTAACAGCCAGATTGGGAACCTAGGTGCAGGAGGTGCTGCCACAAGAAGGAAGAAAGCCCAGCAGCCCTGAGCCGGCCCTCTGTGCCTTGGATGGTGCCAGCAGGGCTGCTTGGACAACCGGTCAGTACTGCGCAACTGCCTCGGATGAACATGAGTCTTACTGGGGCAGGACCCTGGGCGTGTTGGACAGCAGTATGACCAAGGCCTGGCCAAAGCCTGGCTCCAGCTGCAGTTCTGGGGGCTCATTTCTCTGGGAAGCAGCCCATCCTGGGGACCAACCAGCCCCCAGCAGGTGTTAGATGTGGATACTGGTTACAGGGATGTGATGGAAGGTAGCCAGGAGAAGGAATTGGAAGACCTTCCTACTGAGTCGTCCTCAGTCTCCCAGGGTCCTGGGCAAGGTGCTTGACCTTTCTAAGCCTCAGTTTTCTCATCTATAAAATGGAGAATCATTATTGTGAGGATCAAATGAGAGTAAACGTGAAAAGCACTTAAATGGAAAGGTGCTGCATGAATGCTCGTGTTTATTATCACAGACTCTTGGGTGTCAGTCTTTCTCTCTCAAGGTGGACACTTGAACAAGCTGGTTCTCAGGATCCATGGAGAGACACAAGCTGAAGTCACTTCTGCCATCGTAAGTGACAGCGTGGGCCTCAGGTGTGCCACCAGTGGGCAGCTGAGGGGGCTCCTGCAGAGACCACGTGGAGCAGGGCACTTTGCCTCACACTGCCCTCATCTCAAATCCCACTGTCCTCACTGATTCTTCATGTGACTCTGGGCAAGTCACTCTGCTTCTCTGAGCCCTGGTTTTCATTTGTATAAAATACGGGTAATAATTTCTTATTTCCCAGGATTGGTGTGAGGCTCAGGCTGACACAGGAAGGCACTTGACAGAGCAGAGCTATTGTTACTAGCAGTGGGTAACCTTGCAAAATTCAGAGAAGCCAGTACGTTGAGGAAGAACCAGTTGGCTTGCGCCTTATTTCGCAGCGTTTGCCGGACATGGTGACCACCTGTGAAAGAAGAACAAAGACTGTTCCCTGCAGGCCCAGGCCCATCCAGACATATTTTCTTGGCTTTGGGGGAGCTCACCTGGGACCCTCATCTGGGGACTCTCATCCAGGACCCTCAGCTCTCACCTGGCACCAGCCCTACCTGCCACATTACTGTTGTTCATTCCCAGTCAGTATGGTTTGGTGGTGGTAGGGGGAGGGACATTATTGCTTTATTTCTTGGAACAAGACAGAGCTGGCCTTAACCACAGGGTTTGCAGAGAGAAGGAGAAGGAAGTGGCCCTGGCAGAGAGCTGAGCAAACGTGTAAGAGGAGCACCTTCCATATGGCCAAGACTCAGGGCCAGCTTCCCGGTAGTGGGCAACAGGAACTCACCCTCTTGCACCCCCTCTTCCCAGGGAGCCCTGGGCTGTCTCTCTGTGATCACCTGTCTCTCACACATATTCTGAGACATGACGTCCGTTTCTGGCCTCTCTCTTGTCTGAGTTCCTATAACTTCTAATATCTGATCTCACACAGCGCCTGCACCCCTTCACCCGCAGTTTACCCTAGTCTCCCAGCCTCCTCCTGTTGGGTCTTCTTTATTTTCCCAGCATGAACCCCACTCTTCCTGCAGCCTTCTCTATTCCCTTGAACCCATCCTCTGCCCCTTCTGCACAGAAAAACCCTCAGGTCAACCCCACGATCCATCTCTAGGCCCTACCAGGGACATGAAGGCCCATCCTCAGGGGCATGAAGTCTGACTTGGCTGGGCCCTCAGAGATCTAGGAGCCTTGCTCCTGCCCTCATTGTCCAAAGAGAGCCTTCAGAGCCTTCTGAGCTCTTCTCATCACCTCACTTTTAGAAGGTGGCCCCTCCTACTTCTCTGCAAAAATTGAGGCCATTATTTATGATCTTGCCCACCTCCAACCTCATCTTTTCCACCCACTTCCTCCTCATCCATAACCTTGCCCTATGTCCTCTCCTTCTCACTGGCTCCATCCCCCAGGTCTATACACATGTTCCAGGCTTCCCTGCCCAGAAACAAATACAAGACTAAAACTCCTCAAACATCTGTTGATCCTATTCCACACCTCCCCATCCAGCCTTTGATTTTCACTTCTCTGGTAAATTTCTCAAAAGACCTATCTACCTTCATTGTTCTTACCTTCCACCTAGAACATGACCCACCTTCCCACCTTCAAGTCACCCCAAACCTGTGCTGACAAGGTCTCCTCCTAAGGGTCTTTTGGGGGCCAGTCAGGAAAACAGAAACCATGCTGGGTGTTCCAGAGAACATTTAATTCAGGAATTGGCTACACACGTGTTGGAGATTGATTACCAAGAGAATCAGCCACCACTCTGAGGGTTGGGGAACCAAAACAAGAGGTGCGGTCACCAGAATCTGGGCGCTTAGGGTAGCCTGTGGAGTTAAATGCCTGGCTCATTTGGGTCCCTGCAAGGGCACCTGGGTGTTTGATTCTGGGAGCAGGTGCCAACAGAGGCATTGCGAGGGGGGGCAGAAGGGGTCATGTTCCTCTGGGTACAAATCCAAGGGGGCACCAGACAAGGCATGGAATGACATTCCAAGGTGCCACAAATATGAAAGGTGCCTGACTGAGGCAACAAGACAAGAGGGGGGAGGGCATTTTGGTGTCACTGCTATCAGTGTCTATTCATTCTGAAATTGGGGGGAAAAGGGGCACAACTTAGAGATTACCCCTGGGTACTTGTTATCCTCGTTATGCCCCTGGGTGCTAACTGCCCGCTGCTGCTGGAACATCGCTGGCAGGAGTGGAAATGGGAATGAAGTTCCTTCTCCATTTCTCCCCTCTTTCAGCCTCCCTGGTGCCTTTCATTGGCAGACCCTAACAGGAAGCCAGCCACAGGGAGTGTGGCCATGTGGGATGCAGAGTCCCAACCCCAGCATCATTAGAGTGGAGTGTAGAAAGGGGGGGTTGGAGCTGAGAGGCAGCAGGGAAATCTCTGGCACACCTGATGCTCACTTTCCATATTAGTAATAGCAATAGCTAACATTTAAAGGCTGCTTTGAGAGGGCCAGCGCTGTGCTAAACATGCTCTACATGCATTCTTATAAGTAGACCTCACAGCAACCTTTTGAGGTTGGTATTATCCTCTTTGTAGATGAGGAAACTTAGGAAACAGAGAGGCTGAGTTATTTGCCCATGACCACAGAGCTGGTAAGTAGAAGAGCTGGGACTCAAACCCAAAAGCAGAGGGCAGTACTCATTCTCTAGGCTGTGTTTTTTTCTTTACCAGTTATCTATTGCCTTGGACTGTGCAGACCACACTCTGTCTTGAAATGCTACCCTTGCCTGTTCTTCTCCTACCTCGCTGGCCATTCCTGTTTTGTCTTCTTTGTAGCTCCTCATCCCCTTCCAGCCTCTTCTGTATTTTGACCTCCAGGGTCTTCTGCTCACCGCTGTTCCTGGGCACCGCGTTCTCCATGAGCTCTGCTTGGGCTCTATAGCCCTGCCTGCTAATGACTAACAAGTCTCTATGTTCAGATCTTCCGTGGAGCCCCTCATTGGTATATGTTCATCTCTCACCTGGACGTCTCCATCCCACATGCACCTCCAACTCACCATGTCCAGGACTGACCTCATTACCTTTCCTCCTAAGTGTGCACCATGGCTGAGTGATCACCACCCACCTGAGCCAGGAACCTGGAGGTCATCTGTGCCTCCTTTCTCTCAGAACACTCAATACATCATTACTTGCTCCTCGCAATTTCTCCTCCTGAAGTTTCTTGGAATTTTTCTCCCCTCTCCTTTCTCACCCTCATCTTCTACCTAGATAGCTACAACAGCCTCCTCCCTGGCTTCCTGCCTCCATTCTGCCTCCACACCACAGAGGTGACCTATCTAAATTGCAAGTCTGGCAATATCAACTCTACTCGAATGCCCTGCGCTTTACCTGCAGTTCCCTAGCTCCTTAGCCTCAGCTCCCTAGCAAGGTTTGTACGGTTGGTATAGCTACTGGGATAGGCCCTTCTGGCTTCCTCAGTCTTTGCTCTTGCCTCAGCTGGCTTCTCTCCAACAATAACAAATTGCTTGTGGATACAACCCCTACCCCTGTCACATTGTTTCTTGCGCCTATGCCTTTGTTTGAGTGTACTATGGCCTTCACCTTCTCCCTTTGCTTGGCTAACACCTATACAACTTTGGAGACAAGACCTGGATCAGAGAGCACTCCTCCATCAGTGCCTGATCAGCCCTCCTCCTTTCCCCAGTGTACTTCCAAGGTGTGTCCTTTTAATAGGAAGCAGAGTACAGGAGAGTCACAACTGGGGTCCAGAACTTGTGGCTCTATGTGGAAGGGACCAGAGGATGGTGTTACGCTTTGCAATTCCATTGAGCACCCATTCAGGGCCAGGCAATGTGCGGTGCTGAGATCAAAAGACCACTAGGAGACAGAACATGCAAAAATAACCCAGCAGACTGTGATAACCCCAGTAACCCGCAGACTCCTAACTGGTCTCCTTGCCTCCACTCTCCTCCCTCTCCAGTACTTCCTCCCCGTGGCTCCCAGAGGGACCGTCCCAAAAAGTCATTTGGGCCATGTGACTTCCCTGCTTAAAAGGAATGGTTCCATTGTTCTCCTGACACCAAAGTCTATTCAGGGCTCTTCACTATCTGGCTCCTGTCCTGGGTTCCAGCCTTCCACCCTCATTCCTCACAATGCCCTAAGCTCTAGCTTACAAGTTGATGCACAGGCTGTTGCTTATACCAGGAATGCCCTGCCTCCCTCCTCTTGTCCACATGGAATTCCTACTCAGCATACACCCCGGCCCTGAGGAAGGCAGTGGGGGTAAAATGGTGACCAAGACATGGCCCCTGCCTGAGGGGCTCCCAATCCTGTACTATGCCTTTCCCTATTATATTGGCAGTGTTTAGTCAATGAATAAATGAGATAAGTGAATGCCTGAATTCAAAGAAAGGGTCATGAGAGAAAATGGGAGGATGACATTAATTCTGAATTTATGGAGCATTACTGTCTCTGGAGGTGTCCAGCAATGTGATTTCTCCCAGAGGTAAGGAGTGAATGTGGGTGAAATACCAAAATCACACCTGCAGTGACTTCTCCTATTAACAGACCAGTGTCCTTCAATGAAGCACACCTGCGTTGGGTGCATAAATGCTCCCAATATGCCTGAGAAATGTGCACACGGTGGATGCCCAGGGTTCTGGGCTCTGCTCAGCTGATGACGCGGTCTTGCTGTCTAGAATCTCTGCTCGGAGGTCCATAGAGGTCATTGCAGCCAGTGACCTATCAAGGCTTCCATACCCTTCACTGTAACTCTCCGCACAGGCTCCTGGCCTCTCCTCCAATTATCAGCATTGACCAGATGCTTCCTCCTTCCCAGAATAACTCTGATCATGAACAAATGCTTCCCAAATTGAACTGAAGTCTTCTTGCATTCTCCCTATAATTGTCCTGTTTCTATTGAAGGGCGAGCAGCATCTTTTTTATTATAAAGGCAAAAAAGCTCATTACAGAGAATTTGGAAATTATAGAAAGATACACAACATAAAAATCATTTGTAGTCACACAGTTCAGAAACAATTATGGTTAACATTTTGCTGCCTTTCTGTTTTCCTTCCAGTATTTTCCCTGACGTTGTATCATGTTGTATATATGATTTGGTGCCCCTCCCTTTATTTGTTTAGCTTCAGATTTTATCATGAGAATTTTCACATGTTATTAACTCTTCTTCCATTAAAGGATTTTGATTATTTTGTTGTTGTTGTTCCGTATTCATCCAATGCATGTGTGTTCAGAGCCCACCACGTATGTGTCAGGCACAGGTAATACTGCAGGGAATAAAACAGACGTAGTTCTGGCCCTCAAGCAGACTCCCATCTAATAGGAAATCTGGATAGCAAATAAGTCATTTCAAGGGTAAAGAGTGCCATGAAGGGGAGTGTAGGATGCTCTAGGTGCAAATAACAAGAGCAACTGCCTAGTCAGGAGAGTCTTTAAGGAACTGATGTTGAAACTGAGATCTGAAGACTATGTAGAGGTATCTAAATCAGGTTATGGCTGGAGGGAAACATTTTAGGCAGAAGGAGTCACATGTGCAAGGCCCTAGGTCTGAGAAGTGCATAACATGAGAAACTAAAAGAAAACCATTACGGTTGGCACAGAAAAAACCTACTTCCTCCTCCCTAGGATATCCCTGCGGAGATGGAGTTCTGCTCTGCTACCCCTCCCCTCCACTCACCCACCCAAGGAAGCCCTGTCTGTCACTCACCAAACCCAAGGACTGAAGTCCAGTGGTGTTTTGGCCATGTTGAGCATATGGAAACAGTAGGGCCTAAGTTGTGCGTTTGCCTAGTGGGCTCCCAGGTTTAGGTCTCAGAGGGTGGGCCCCACTGTAAATCTTGTAAACAACAGGCAAAGTAGTTTATCTACCCAGAAGGGTAAGACAACCACCGATGCCTATCAGACCTCACCTTCAAATTACAGCAGGTGCGCCCATTTGGACCCTTGCCCTATCTGATGCTTGTGTTAAGAGAGAAAATGTGGATGTGACTTGCCAAAGTGATCATGATTAGGGAGGAAGCTGCTCTGATTCCAGTGTCACCTCTTTCTGGCACTGAAAGCGCAAAACCTGATGGGTTTCATCACCCAGAGGCCTGGACTGAGAGCTGCAAGCTCTCCCTGACTTGACAACATCTTCTGAACTCCCCCGCCTTCATCTGCATTCAAGTGGAACCTTTTTCAAAGGAAGTCTTCTTTCCCAGGCATGTTGTGGATGTGTTTTCTTGTCAGGAAAAGTTTCCTACAGCTTGAAAGTCCACTTTCTGGGTGCTCCCCAAGAAGGCAGGCTTTTGACTAAGTGGGTTGACTTTGTGCTGCTTCGCTGCAAACTGGGCAGTGGATACAACCAGCTCCTGGCATGATGTGCTCTGGATTGCCTACCTGTAGGCAGTCTCCTCTTCTTTGTTTCTAATATAATCCTGATTTTATTCATAGAGGGAATGTGCTCAGTTCAAGGGGTAACCAAGATTGGCCTACAATAATTAGGACAATCTTACTCCATTTTGCTAGATACTTGATTTCTCAAGGTTCCTCATAGGTCAAGTCATGTGACCATGTCTTGGTTAATGATTCACA
Source organism: Trichechus manatus latirostris (assembly GCF_000243295.1). Lineage (NCBI taxonomy): Eukaryota > Metazoa > Chordata > Mammalia > Sirenia > Trichechidae > Trichechus > Trichechus manatus. The sequence continues at coordinate 8,500,030 of NW_004443959.1, forward strand.
TGGGGAAGTATACTGAGAGGCTTCTAGGAAAGTATTTGCCTTCCTGATAAAGGAGACAGGTAAGGTGTTCTTTCTTTTTTTTATGCCTTAAACATGGATGTGATGTCTAGAGTTGTGGTTGGCCATTTTATGACTATAAGATGATAAGCATGAGGGCAAACTTGACATGCTAGAGGGGGAAGATAGAAAGAGCCTGGGCACCTCCCTCCATCCCCAAAGGTATTGTAAAGCAAATGACCCGACACCACCAAATGTCTACCTCTAGACTTGTTGTTATGCAAGAAAAATAAGCCCCTATTTGTCAGGTTTCTATTACTTGCAGCTGAAAGCATTCCTAACTGATTCATATTGCATGTCTCAAGCCCTAAAATCTCTAAAGGTGGGTTTTTAGTTTTTATAGTTTCTTAGTATCTAATCTGTGCAAGTACCGTATCTGATACAGTAGAAAGAATGTAAGGTGTTTCATTTCAGGGAACCTTGTCCCCTTCCATAATTTTCCAACATATACCACATTACCAGTAGATTCATCATTGTGCTTTGAAGAAGGAAATTAATCTATCAGAATTCAAAGCCCAGGACCCATGTAAGATGGGGAATCTGCTAGAAGACCTTAATCCCACTATGTTGGATCTCTAAAGGGCTGCACACTCAAGACAAGTATGAACCAGAAGTAAATCTTCCCTTCTTCCTCCACCTTAGAGGACAATAAGGAAGGGTTTCTTGATACTGAGGATATCAGGGTAAAAGCTCATCTCTGAGAAGTTGTAACCACAAACTAACCTTTGTAGACTGGAAGTCCAAATTCATATCACCTGACTGGTCCAAAAAACTTCAAGACATAGTTTAAGGTAATCCTGAAGTTGAAGTGCTCTAGGGGTGTGGCAGAAACAAGTGCAAATCTGCTTTGGAAGAAGGCATATTCAACCTAGGCCTCAAAAAAGCCCCACTAGGTAATAGTTTTTCAAAATTAGTAAGCAGCACTCAGTAAAAAATAAAAAATCACACAAGGAAGTAAGGCAACAAGAGCAAGAACAAGCAGAAACAGCAGACAGCAGAAACTGATCTTCACATATTTCATATATTGGAATGATCAGAAACAAATTATAAAACTGCTTACTATTTAAAAAAATAAAATACAAACTTAAAAAATATCTGAGGAAACAGGGAACTGTAAAAAAAACTGACCTAGCACTTTTAAAAAGAATCAACTAGAGCTTATAGAAATGAAAAATATAATAACTGAAATTTAAAATTCAATAGATGGTTTAATAGGAGATTAGATTTACATGAAGGATAATCAGTGAACTGGAAGATGAATCTGAAGAAATTATCCAAATGAAAACACAGAGACCTACAACTATGAAAATCCTGAAAAAGAGACTCAGGGACAGGAAGGAGTGAGAATGTTTAAATACACTTAATTGGAGTTCAAGAAGGAGAGCCAAGACAGAAGGGGGCAAGGGTGTTATTCAAAACTGATAAAAGATGCCAATCCATAGGTTTAAGAAATCCAACAAATGCTAAGAGTAAAAACACAGAGTGTAAAGGATGTTCAGACTTTGAGTACCTATCACAGCTGTTGTGTCTTACCGGCAGGGTGGCCCAATGACGTGTCAACCAGTCCTGGGACACAGTGCTCCTGTCGGGAGATAAACAAGCAAGTAAATTTCAATAATTGCCTCTGTGAAGCTTACTGCTTCTTGCCTGGCCTAGATCTCCTGGGAACCACGATCAGAAAGACCCAGAGGTGCCAGCACATTTTCGTATTCCTGTTTATTATGCATAGCACAAGATGGATGGAGGAAATGATGGAAACTCCATTCCTCCAAGACTAATTTATTTTTAAGAAGTCTAGCATAAACCCCTTGCTTTCTCCAACCCCTCCCTGTATCTTAGTTTCCATGTCTACCTTTGTATTGCCATGCATTTAGGTTTCAATATGGCACATTCTGGGAACACTTGGCTAGCAAAAAGACTCACTGAGAAGAACTGAATATTGTGAATTCAGTGAATGTCAAAGTTCAGGTTTGATGTAGTCCCATATCTCATTTTAAAATGAAGAAGCTGAGGCCAGAGAATACAGGGGAGTCTGTGGCAAGGCCAGGCCTGGGTTTAGGTTTCCTGACCAGGGCTTACTCCACCGTGCAGCCGCTCACTTCTTAGAGAACAAAGAAGCTGGTTATTTTGTTCTCAGGGATGGCATTGCAACAATTGTTCGTCACAGCATATATCAGGGTGTGTAAAAAAGGAGATTCCACAAAGCTTCCCGGGGTGACATAGAAACACAGATATAGACACCCCAACAGATCGAAACACCCTCAGTTACATAACCACGACAGCGAACGGTGAATCATCGCCATGTAATGGGAAAATTCATATTGGTCACCAGGAAAAGTAAAAGGATCACTATGGTGAATCACCGGGCCCACCCTCCTGTGGAGTTTCTGAAGCACAGACACCTGCCGGTTGATTCAGAGTCTGGGCTTTGTCTTCCTTTCTTCCACATCGATGTTCCAGTATTTCACAATGGAGTGTCACGGTGATGTAAATCTCCAAAGAAGTCTGGACCAAAGCCTCACACACTGTCTATGGACTGTTCTAATAGGTGGGCTCTACACCAGCATCCAAGAGATGATAGCTTAGGGTGTCATAATAACAACGAATGTCATTGAGTGTCCACTGGGTTCCAAAGACACACTAGGACTCTTGAGATGCATTATACTGATTAAACCTCATCACAACTCTATGAGATAGACATTATTCCCATTTCATAGATGAGAAAGCTAAGGCTAAGAGGATGAAGAACTTGTTCAGTCTCAAGAGAGGCAGGATTCACCCCCAGGAAATCTAAGGCTTACCCCCTTTCAACCAGGATAGAAGGCCTCTTCTCACCTTAATGCAGCCTTCACGACACAAGAGAGACACAGAGACTCAGGTGGTGGTTGTCATATGGAAGAGGAGAGAGCAAATGGAGAAGGTCCCTCGCATCTGTTGAGTGACTGTTCTCACAGAGCTCACAATGACTGTGAAGTATGCATGGTTTTTCCCTTTATGGTAAACTGGAAGAATTGAGGCAGGAGAAGAAAAACAGGCCTAGCTCTTGGAAGAGGCCTTTTTGTTCAGTAGCGAGGGGCGTTTCTATTTATCTGTTACCTTTGGTAGATTATGTTATAGCTTAACCACTGAGACCATGTGGAGATTTCTGGAAGGCCGCCTGTTATTCAACACTGATATGGAGAACTTTGGGAGGCGGTCTCCCAGTAGGTCCTCTTCTCTGACCTGTACTGTGCTGTGGGAACACACCCAAAAGAATCTTTTTCAAAGCAGCTGTTCAGTTGGCAGGGAGGGAGGGAGGATTACCTCTTCCTCAGGAAGTTCCAAGCGAGCTACGCAAAAAGGAAGTATTCTGATGGTCTGAAGAGAAATTCACTGATTTCTATATGTTGCCAGTACAACCCGCTTCCCCAGCCACATCTCTCTTTAACATTCAAATTGATCAACTGAACATACCTTCATCCAATTGCCTAAGAACCTCAGAGGCTCAGTCCAAACGGGCTAAGCCCTTTGCTTCCAGTTGTAGAGTAGTTGACCCCCGATTCCCTCTACAGTGGTGTTATTACACCCTTGCAGGATCCTTGCCAAGCACAGGAGGTCTCACCCAGCCCAATGCTTTCCCCGGCCACTGTCGCAAGGCCACCCCAGCTGGCCTGGTAGTGGTTCCTCAGGGCGCCAGAGAGCAGGAGGAGTCTCTGCCTATGTCCACTCAGCTGTGACTGCCCCTCAACTCTCAGCTGACACCGCACAAGGGCTGTAGAGAATAGCATGTGAATATAGGAGAATGGACAATCTATGATTTCTCACGACAGCATGTGTGAGTTCCACAAACGTAACGATGAGCAAAACAAGCAGACATAAAAGAGAACATATTGCCTGCTTTTATGTATATAAAGTTCAAAAACCGTCAACAGTGTATGAATTCAGAGTAGAGGTTACCCTCTGGGGGGTCAGTGACTGGGAGGGGGCACAAGGGGGCTCCTAGGATGTTTCTTGATCTGGCTGCTAGCATCACCCTGGGAAAATTCACCAAGTTGTTCATTTATAATTTGTGCATGTTTCTGATGTATGTTATAGTCTAAAATTTTTCTTAAAAAATATAAAAGGGAAGGAGTCAGGGTCTCCATCCCTCTTTCTCTCTAGGAGGGTTCTCTCGGTTTATGGGTTTGTCCACCTCCCCTCCCCTGCTTTGACAGCCTTTGTCAAGACCTTCTTAAAAACAAACAAACAAAAAAACCATTGCTGTCCAGTTGATTCCAACGCATAGTGACTCTATAGGACAGGGTAGAACTGCCCCATAGGGTTTCCAAGGGGTGGCTAGTGGATTCGAACTGCTGACCTTTCGGTTAGCAGCCGTAGCTCCCGGTAGCTCTTTGTCAAGGCGGTGGATGCTTATTACTCTTCCATGTGCACAACTATGGAGGCGTACTCCGGAGCTTCTGCCCAGAACAAAGGAAGTGTGCTTTGCTTTTCCTGTTAGAGAAGCATCTGGCAACTTAAAAATGACAGCTTCTCTTACCAAAGCAAACAAACAAACAAGCTTTGCCTCACCTGCATCCTGCTATGTTCGAGTGCGCGCTCGCGCACGCGCGCGCACACACACACGCACACACGCACTTGTTCTTCTGATTATCAAAGAACTGTAGGCCCATTGTAGAACATTTAGAAGATAAAGAATAAAAAAGAAAATATAAATCAAGCATGATCCTATTACACAGAGACAACAGTTGTCATTTTGTCGTGCTCTCTTCTAGACTTTTTTCCCCCTTTATTTTGTTTTTTAGGGTTTTCAATGGCTATGACCTTCCAGAAATAGATCACTAGGCCTTTCTTCCGAGGTGCCTCAGGGTGGATTTGAACCACCAACCTTTCGGTTAGCAGCCATTTGCACTACCCAGGGACTCCTCCAGTCTTTTTTTGCATGTATGTTTGATGCATACTTTTTTAAGCTGTCTTATTGAGGTGTAATTTATACACAATAAATTCACCCATTTTAAGAGTGCAATCAATGACTTTTAGTAAATTTACAGAGGTGTACAACCATCACAACAATCCAGTTTTAGAGCATTTCCATCAACCTCAAAAGATCCCTCGTGCCCATTTGTAGTCAAATCCCATTCCTATGCCCAGCCCCAGGCAACTACTGTTCTGCTTACTGTCTCTAAAGATTCATCTTTCTAGACATTTTACGTCAATGGAATTATACCATATGAAGTCTTCTGTGTCTGACTTCCTTCAGTTACCATCACATTCTGAGGTTCATCCATGTCATAGCATGTATCGGTAGCTTTTTCCTTTTTATTGTTGACTATTGTTTCATTGTGGGGATATACCACATTTTGTTTATCCATTCATCAGTTGAAGGACATTTGGTTTTCTTTCTAATTTGGCAGCTATGAATAAAGTGCAATGAAAATTTGTGTACAACATTTTGCATGGACATATCTTTTCATTTTTTTTTGGTCAGATACCTAGAAGAGAAATTCCTAGGTTGTATGATAACTTTATGTTTAACTTTTTAAGAAACTGCCCAACTGTTTTTCAAGATGATTCGACCATGTTACACTCCTGCCAGCAATGTGTGAGTGTTCCAGTTTCTCTACATTCTGGACAACACTTGGTATTGTCGGTCTGTTTGATGATAGTCATTTTAGTGGGTGTGAAGTGGTATCTCACTGTGGTTTTAATTTGCATTTCCCTAATGACTAATGATGTTGAGCATCTATTATATGCTTATTAGCCATTTGGATATCTTCTTTAGTGAAATAGCTACTCAAATATTTTGCTCATTTTTTAATTGGGTTGTCTTGTTATTCAGTTGTAAGTATTCTTATATATTCTGGGTACAAGTCCTTTATCAGATATATGATTTACAAATATATTCCACAGTGTGTGGCTTGTCTTTTCATTTTCTTAGTGGTGTCTTTTGAAGCACAAGCGTTTTTAATTTTAATGAGCATTTTTATACATAAGTCTAATTACTTCCTTAGGATGGTTTCTCAAAAGCAGGTTTCCTGCATCAAAGCGTGTAAGCACCAATTCTTTTCCAGAAGGGCTGTACCAAGTTACATTCTCACCAGCTGATGTGAAAGCCTTTATCTGACTGCATGTTCATTATGGAGGCTTGAAACAGAAGTCCTGGCTCATGCGCCCCTGGCAACCAAGTGGTTTCCTCAGGGTCAAGAGGACCTGTATTACCCATTCTATTCAGCACATTCTTGTTAAACACCACAAACATCGCCACCAGAGTGACCTTTCCAAAGCACAGATGAGGTTGGTTCACTCTGTACTCAAAAACCTTCCATTGACTCAAGGAATGAAATTCAAACCTTTTAGCTTGGTGTTCCACAACCTTCCATAACCTGGTGCAGACTTACCTTTCCAGCTTTGTTTATTCTTTCATTCATTCATGGAAAACATATGAGTACCTACTATGTGTCCTGTGAGGCCCTGGTGGCTAAGTGGTTAAGCGTTTGGCTGCTAACCAAAAGGTCAGCAGTTCGAATCCATTAGCCCCTCCTTGGAAACCCTATGGGGCAGTTCTACTCTGTCCTATATGGTTGCTATGGGTTGGAATTGACTCGAAGGTAAGGGTTTTTGTTTTTTGGGTTTTTTTTTAACTATATGTCAGGAGTCCCTGTGTGGTGCAAATGGTTGAAACGCTTGGCTGCTAACAGAAAGGTTGGTGGTTCGAGTCCACCCAGAGGTGCCTTGGAAGGAAGGCCTGGCAACCTACTTCTGAAAAATCGGTCAGTGAAAACCGATGGAACACAGTTCCACTCTGACACACGTGGGGCTGCTGTGTGTCAGAGTCAACTCGATGGCAACTGCTTTTTACTGTGTCAGGCGCTATTCTAAGTACTGGGGACACACACATGCACACCCATCGCCTTCAGGTCATTTCTGACTCATAGTCACCCTACAGGACAGAGTAAAACTGCCCCACAGGGTTTCCAAGCCTATAATCTTTACAGAAGCAAACTGCTACATCTGTTTATGGGTTTGTCCATGGTGGGTTCAAACCACTGACCTTTCAGTTAGCAGCCGAGAACTTTAACCACCGTGCCACCAGGACTCCTTACTAGGGATACAGCAATGGTCAAAATAGAAACCTCTGCCTTTGTGGCGCTTCCATTGCACCCAATCCTCCCAACACCCTCCTCTGCCACACACATCTTGTGCTGGAACCAATCAGCCTCTTGCTAATACATACAACCAAGAGATACGTTTTTCCCATCTCCAATTCTGCCGCTCTGTTACTGGAACCCTCATCTGTATGTCAAGTTCTGCCCACCAGGGCTTTGCACACAGTAGGTTCTCAGTAAGTGTTCGCTGAATTTAATTGTTCTGGGCACTTCTGCGAGACAGACCTGGGCCCGAGGGCCAGCCCTGCATTACTGTCATGGATCTCCTGAATGTGTGGCTGCTGGCATCCCATCCCTCTTTACTGTCCGAAGCAGCCCGGGAGGAGGCATGCACGTGGATAACTCACAGCGAGCGAGTGTGGATGACAGAAGCCACACCTGGCCACTAGTCAGGAGCACTGGGTCCCAGGCCTGGGGCCACTCACCAGCTGGGCAGGCGATGCACACCTAGGGGCTCACGGTGCTGCTCTGTCAGACAAAGGGCTTGGACTCCACTGGGCGTTCCCAGATAGGGACCCGAACAGTGCTCCAATCTGGGAATTTTGTGACAAGTGCAGATTCCTGGTCCTAGCCCCAGAGATTCTGATTTGGGAGGGGCTGGCAGGGCCCAGGAAACCCTGGTGGCGTAGTGGTTACATGCTACAGCCGCTAACCAAAAGCTCAGAAGTTCAAATCCACCAGACGCTCCTTGGAAACTCTATGCGGCAGTTCTTTTCTGTCCTATAGGGTCACTATGAGTCGGAATCGACTTGATGGCAACAGGTTTTTTTTTTGGGGGGGGTTTGGTGGGGCCTAGGAACCTGTATTTTCAACAAATGTCTCATTTCTGCCTAGGGAAGTGCTGGACTAGGTGATCCCTAAGGGCCCCACAGCCCTAAAGTTCCTTAATCTCTTGAATCTAAATTAGGTAATCCAAAACAGAAGTCCTGTAAAAAGCCTATATTTGTGGAATGTCCCTAAAACCCTCCAATTAAATTCTTCCCATGTTTCTTCCTTTTAAAGTGGAGCCCACTGGCGGGTCAGGAGGTGATACACTTGCCCCTTGATCAGCTCGCCCAGGTATAAAGGAAGCTTGTGATGGAGGAGCCAGGCCAACTGGGAGCTGTGTATGTCCCTCTCATTTCTGTGTGGCTCAGTGGCCGCGTGTAGGATGACTGTTGCACAATTGGTGTCCTGCTGTGCCTGGAGGCCCAGCCTAGCGGTGCCATTCAGAAGTGGTCCCTCTGACTTCCCAGGAGGCCAACCAGCCCCAGGCATCCCACAGGGATGGATGGGCAAGGAGCAGCCAGGCCTGGCAGTCAGGAAGAGGCATGTGCTCTACAAGGTGGAGGGTCCACCTCATAGGGCCACTGGCAAGTCAGCCACCTCGCTGAGCCTCGGTCTCCTCAGCTGCCGAGTGGGGAGGATCCCTCCTCAGCCTGCCTCACAGGGAGTGCTAATGGGAGGCTCCAGGAAACCACAGCACTCCAGTCTGAGCCACCTCTGCAGGGTGGAGAGAAGCTCAGGCCTGGCCCTTCAACAACCCCGTGTGCTGAGCTCCAGGGAGGGAAGACCAGAGAAGCAGGGGATGCTAATCAGAGGTGGGGTCCCAGCAGGAGGCAAGAACCCCAATCACAAGTGAAGGCTCAAGTCAGAACTCCAGGCTGAGTGGCAGGGCCAGGCCCAGGTGCACAGGAAGGGCTGGGAACAGCAGCCTCGGAGAACCTCAGTCCCCCATCTCTTACTGCCTCAGCCTTGTGTGGCCTTGGGGAGAGGGGGTGCTCTGGTCTCCACACCTTCCTGCCAACACTGTATGGCTCCCTTTCACCTTGGGATGTTTTAGACAAAAAAATTTCGGTGGAAAGGAAATCTAAAATCCATTCAAACACAGCAATGGGAAGTAGAAGTGCCTCAAAACGGGACTAGGAGGGGAGAAGGCAGCAGTAGGAAACGGTATCAGGAACAAGGGGAGCTCTATGGGGTGGGAGTCCTGATCAGGAACCCCTGGCAAAGGGCTCTTCAAAGGTCCTGGGGCCCTGGAATCCACCTCCTTCTCCATCTGATCCTGGTCAGAGGCCAGTCCAACCTGAGGCCATCCTACCTCTTTCTCGGGTCATAGATAATTCCTATCAAATTTTGTTTCCTTCCTGCAGCTGATCAAATATGGCTTGATGTTGGTGACCAAGCCTTGGCTTCCCCATTTTCAAAATAGTGACGATGATTCTCACCTCACAGGGTGATTGGAGACACAGGCCTGTCAAAGGTGAGGCTTCTTTCTTCTTCTACAATGATGGAGAATCTGGGGACTGACCTGGGACCGCCACATCTGGAAAACACTTCAGAGAACCAACCTGGCCAGAAAGGAAGTCAAAATGGGCAAGGCCAACCCAGGACTGAATCTGGCCGTCTTTGTCTGTCTTTTAGCTAGAGTTTTTGTTTTTGTTTTTCCCTTGCAATGGATTTCTTTTTTTTTAACTATTGTAAAAAATCCAACAACGGGTTTGTTTTTTTTGGTTATGGTAGTTTTATGTTTCTTTAAGCTAGGGATTTACATAAACCACAGATGAGGTCAGAGAGGTGGATGAATGTGAACATTATCTAATCCAAAGCATTCATTTTACAGGTAAGCAAACTGAGGGGCAGAGGGTCCAAGTGGCCTGTCCCAGGATCCCACCCAGGGTACCGCAGTGCATTCACTTGTCTTGTCTCCTTAGGCTCCTCTTAGCTTGTTTTTGATGACCCTGTAGGTTTGCTTGTTGGTTTTTTAATTGTGGTAGAGTGCACGTAACATAAAGTTTACCATTGTAAGGTGTTTGAGTCAGTGACATTTAGTACATTTCCAATGTTGTGCAACTATCACCATTATTCAGTTCCAGAACATCTTCATCACCCTAAGAGGAAACTCCGTGCACACCCTAAGCAGTCACTCCCCATTCTCTCTAGCCAAGGAGGTTTGACTTGATGCTGGTTTCCAAGCTCCCTTCATCTTTTCTCAGGCTGGCCCAGGATTGGGTCCTGCTGGGTGTTTCCCTCAAGATGTGTATGTGCTAGCCTTGTCCTACTGAAGGGGGTTCTGGGGTGAGGGGTTCTGAAACGGGCTTCTCCTGCCCTCAGCTCAGCCGAGATAAAATTGTGGTAGTAATGAAAGTGACCTTTGACAGCCACAGAAGAGAAGGAAAACAAACGTTTACCCCATCACGCTTCACTCTGGCCTGACAGCTTCTCACTGGCCCTTGTGAACAGCAAGACTCTGAGGTGGGAACTTCATCCCCATTTCAGGAATGCAGGAAGAGCCCAAGATCATGCAGCCTGGGAATAAGGGCCTGGGATTTGAACCTTGTCCCGTTGACTCCAAGGACAGAGCTCTAGGAAGGGAAGGGAGGAATTCAAAATGCTTTCAGTATTTTGAGTCTGAAGGGTGAGACAATCGAGAATATTCTCTCACGTGTACTGTGATTTACGGTTTTCAACTCACTTCTTTTTTTTTTTTTTTTCATTTCTTAGCCACAACAATTCTATGAGGGTGACATTACTATCCTCATTGGGCAGATAAGGAAACTGAGGCTTAAAGGGACCACATGTCTTGCCTGAGGTCACTGACCTAGGAAGATATAGAGGCAGAACTGAGGCCTGGTCTTGTCTGACACCATCTGTCTCCACCACTTCACCTTCCACTACCTTCTGGCAATAGGTAGGGATGGGAGTGATGCAAACGCTAGAGCTGCTGTGCCCTTAGATATCACGTGCAGGGAAACCGAGGCTCGAAGACGAGGGCACACAGCTAATACAAGGCTCGAACCGGCCCATCAGCCCCCAATCCCAGAGATTTTCCCTACACCCAATCTGATATTCTCTCCCCTACCAGCTCTTTTCAGACCCCCTAGCTGGACATGGCCATGACCCAGGCCATCTGACATCTACCCTCCTCTGTGGGAACCAGACCTCTGACAGGGCCGGCCGAGAAGAGGGTCACTGGGAAGAGGAATTCACAAAAGCCCAGCTCAAAATGCAACCCTTCAGTACTTTCAGCTTTTTGCAAATCCTGAAAGATCACCTCTTAATTGCTTAATTGTCTGCATTCATTCATTTTATTTAGACTAGCCTGGGGGTTCTCCAGCCTGGCATATTAGAGGACTTCTTACTTTTTAATAATAATATTTAGAATTTATATAGTATGTTTCATGTTCAAAGTACTTTACTGAGTTCACTAATTAATCTGAACGCTAATTGCCGCCTTGGGCAGGTTTGACCAAGTTCTCAGGCTCCTAATTGTGAGGGGTGTAATTCCTTTCCAATGCTCGACCCCTGGTTTCCTCTCGGGACCTCCATTTCCGTCTGCAGCCCAGACTCTGGGCCATTGGTTACAGTTTACCCTCTATGTGCAGCCACACCCAGGGCCGGGGGACACAGAGTTGAGCTAGACACAGCTGCGACCTCTGGGAGCCTCAGAGCAGGGAGGGGAACAGAGCATGAGCAGACGGTCATAGCGCTAGGGCATATGCCATGATGGAGGGAAGTTGAGAGACCATGGGAACACAAAGGACAAGGTGGTCCACTGGGTCGCCCTAAGCAGGATTCAGGTAGGAGGAGAAATTTGAAGAATGAGGAGAGTTCCAGTCTGAAAAGACATTCTAGGCAGAAGGAACAGCCAGTGCAAAGAAATGGCGTTGAGAAGCAGGCATTCCATATTTAAGTGAGGAGCAGAGGCACATATGGGTGCAGAGGGCAGGGGCCAGGCTGCAGAGAGTCGAAGAGGCCCACCAAGGAGCTAGAGTTTTAAGAGCAGACATTGGGGGACCTCAGAGGGGCTCTGCACATTCGAGGTTATCCTGAGAGCAGTGAGGAGGCTGAATCACAAGGCAGGTGCAGCATTGCTGTGGTTCAGGAGAGAAATGGAGAGGCCTGAGCTGGGACAGATGGAAGGAAGGACAGACCCAAGAGTTATTTAGGGAGGTAATTAACAGGACTCGATGACCAGTTGGCAGTGGGGAGTGAAGGAGAGAGTGGAGGCAGGGACAGCATGAGATTCCCAACGTGAGGGCACAAGTCACAGAGAGGGAGGCCAGGAAAGGCAGGCATCGGGCAGACTTCCTCCTGGTAGAGTTGCATGTACAGTGTTCACTTAATCATTGTGAAGGAATTTAGGAGTCTAGAGCTTGGAGAAAGACTTGGGAAGAGGTCTGGAAAGAGCCACCTGGAGTCTAAGGTGGCATTAGAAACCATGGGCTTATGTGGGAAAGCAGAGATCTCTGGGAACATCAATATTTAAGGAGTGGGTGGAGAAAAGGAGCTGGTGTAGGTGATGGAGGTGAAGTGGGCAGAGTGGAGCAAGGTCAGCTGGACAAAATGGTGTCACCGAGCCAAGGGATGAGAACTTCAGGATGGAAACTGTGTGGCAAGGCCAGGAGAGAGAAGGACTGGGAAGGGTCTGTGGGATTTGGTCGGTCACCTGGGAACCTGGGCAGGTACAATGTCAGAGGAGTGGTGATCTGGATGCCACATTGCTGGAAGTGAGGTGGAGAGGGAGATGGGGAAGGACGGTAAGATTTGTGCAGGTGGAATGTGAAAGGAAGAGGTGGTCAACCAGGGTCTGACAGAGGAAAGGCCGAGAAGATGTTGCAAAGCTTGGGGAAAACTTGAGCACAACTATGAGCAGAGTCCCTGGATGGGCAAATGGTTAACGTGCTTGGCTGCTAAGCTAGAGGTTGGGTCCACCCAGAGGCACCACAGATGAAAGGCCTAGTGATCTACTTCTGAAAAATCAGCTATTGAAAATCCTGTCGAGCACAGGTGGAGTAAATTCAACGACAACTCGTTTGGTTTTTGTGAGCAGAGGGCTCAGAGGAGAGAAAGAAGATAAATAGAAAAGAGGAAAGTGATATCAGAAGTGGCAGTGTGCCGAGGGGCCCAATGAACGGGTTAGTCTTCCCCCTGGGTTGGGGGGTGTGAAGATGCACATCCGGTGGCAGGTGGGCTGGCAGGAGCAGAGGCAGTTCTCACCCGGGGACATCTGTGTTCTCAGTGAAGGAGGAGGGAGTCCTCTGTGGATCCAGAGCCTGACCTCAGAGAGCCTGAGCCTGCCATGGACCTGCCCCCAGTTCTCTTCCTGCAGACTGCAGGCAGCCCAGGGGCTGTCGCGATGGAGGACGGGTTTGCCAACGTGCGGAGGCTCATGGTTTGCCACTAGCCCCCCAAAACATCTCGGGACCAGCCCTGCCCATGGAGGGCTCAATGTTCCTCCTACATCATCCTGGGGGTACCAAAGCCCTAGTCATCCAGCTGGGGCTCCCTGCCCTGTGGCCACCCAGCCTCCAATGGGTTTCAAGGTGATGTCAGCTGCCACAAGGACAGGGTTTCATCTGTCTGGTTTTGTCTACTGCTCCATCCCCAGTCTCTAGACCAGTGGCCCTACTCTGTCAGGAGCTGCTGAAGGAAATGGACTCTATACTCCTTGCCCCAATCAGGTGTTTGAGCTGGAGCTGAGAAATAGGGTGTCAGCAGGCATGCCCTAACCCCCAGTTCCCACACCTAATCTCTAGCCCAGAGTCTCGGACTTGGCTTGAAGTCCATGGAGCCTGGAGAGAGATACAGAGCATCAAATACCACTTCCCAGATGGCTGAGGTCCACCCTAGGGCTGGTGGGGCCAAACCTGAGGCCTCTTATCAGAGCAGCAGGGCCAGACCCTCACACAGTAGCATGGGCAGCACCTGCTCTCCTCTGGACCTGTGTTTCTTCTTACAGTGAAGGAGTGTCCAAGGTTCTGGAGTTCTGCGAAGCTACCATCATCAGAGATGAGCAGAAATGGTACACGGAAGAAAAAGAAGCACAGTAAAGAAGGGAGTGGTAGGGGAAGGAGAGCAAAGGGGCCAGATGAGCAGGCAGTAAAAGTCAGGGGAGATTCCCCTCACGCTTCTCTGTTTTATTGTTGTAGACAACCACAACAAAGCTAGGAGAGGAAGGAAGGAGGTGCTTGACTCCTGCCAGCGGGCCTGGGGCTCTGCCAGGTCTGTGGAGACTCTTGAGACGCTGCTGCCCTGGAGGGAGGGAGGAGCCAAGCCAGTTTGTAGTCTCCATCAGGGATCTGACTAATGGGGTGCTCACCGTCCAGGCCCAGCAGCCTCCCAGGCTCGTGAGTCCCCGGGGCTGAGAAGGAGGGGAGAGTTAATTGAACATCTGATAGGTAGCAGGCCCTGTGCCAAACAATAATAATTAGCTTTTATTGAGCACTGTGCTTGGCACTCCCCTAAGCTCTTTACATGAATTATCTCATTCAAGGTTCTCCACAACTCTATCAGAGAAGTGCTATTAGTATTGTTCTTGCTTTACAAATGGGGAAACCAAGGTACACCGATGTGGAAAATCCAGTTCCACTTCTCTGACACCACATTAAAGGATCAATTGCAGTGCAATCTATTCAGTTCAGTTCCAGTTCAACTTCTCCCTGTGACCCTAACTATAGGAGTGAGGTTAGAGCTCAAGTTAAAGGGCACAGTGCTCCAGACTGCCGAGTCTGCCCAAGACTTCAGTTGCCAGCTGCAAGCTCATGGGTCCCCACGGCCACCTCTCTCTGACCTGCTGGCTCCCACTACTCCCTTGGGTGCAATAATTTACTAGAACAACTCACGGAAATACTTAAGATTACAGTTTTTATTATAGCCAAAAGGATACAAACGAAGAGCACATAAGGTAAGGTCTGGGAGGGTTCCCAATATGGAGCTTCCACGTCTCAGAAAAGGAAGTGCTATTCTCCCACGTGCTTTGATGTCTATCACTAACCTGGAAGCCCACGGAGCTTCTGGGTCCGGAGACTTTATTGAGGCCTCATTATGTAGGCATGATTGATTGGGTCAGCCTCCATC
>NW_004443959.1:8515167-8542211 GCF_000243295.1 Trichechus manatus latirostris
CATCTCATTAACATAAACCCTCAGGTCTGGTCTGGAGGCCTCATCAGAGACACTTCATTCACTGGGAAAATTCCAAGGCTTTGGAGGTTATCTCTCAGGAACCAAGGACAAAGACCAAATTCCCTGGGTAAAGTTAATCATAAACTCCCCAGACACTGAAGGTTCATGACAGGTCCAAGGCCACACCACCAGTAAGACACAGAACCGGGATTCGAGCCCAGCAGCCCAGCACCCGCCCTCACAACAGCACTGCACATTGGATGGTATTGTTCACAACTGATGGATGGGGACATCAAGGCTCAGGATAACCAAATGATGTATCCAAGATTGCATGGTTGGTAAATGGGGCAGCCAGAACCCAAGCTCAGGCTTGCCTGAGTGTGAGGCCCTTCCACACTGCCGGCTACTTCTCCTGCACTTTACTCCAACCTTCTGGATTGATTGGCCCAGGCTAGGAAGAGATTGAGTGACCAGATAGAAGTCTAGTCCATCTGCACACACCTGCATCGTCCTGGACACACCTGCTCTTTAGACACCCATGAGGCATTTTCACTCATAGTGATGCTGTTGTTGTTAGCTGCTGTTGAGTTGACCCCTGACTCGTGGTGACCCCATGCACAAGGGAATAAAACACTACCTAGTCCTGTGCTATTCCCATGATTGGTTGGGGGTCAGATAATTGTGACCCATAAGGTTTTCACTGGCTCATTTTCGGAAGTAGATTGCCAGGTCTTCCTTCCTAGTCCCTCTTAATCTGGAAGCTCTGCTGAAACCTGTTCAGCATCATAGCAACACACAAGTCTCCAGTAACAGATGGGTGGTGGGCTGCGTATGAAGTGCACTGGCCAGTAATTAAACCTCAGTCTCCCACATGGAAGGCAGGAATTCTACCACTGACCTCATAGGCTGGCCCATTTTGGGGTAGTATTAGAGAGGCCCCTTGCCCTGGCCTCTCTCAAACCATGGCATTGGAGCAGTGTATGGCCAGGGCAAGCTACTCTCCCTCTCGCTCATCTGCTCCCTCGCCTGTAAAGTGAGCACTTTGGACTAAGAAGTGTTACAACCTTTTCAATGACAAAACTCTTATCCAATTGAAATCTTACATAAGGCCCCCAAGATGTAAAACAGATTATAAAAGGGGCAACTTCAGGGTGGGGGCCAGAGCTCAGCTACCCCTAGATGACCCAGACACCTCAGAAGAGCCCCTGGAGAGCTGCAACGTGTCCCTTTATGCTCACATCCTTTGACTCCAAAACCTCAGGCATTGCTCAAAAATATATAACATACAAGACAAAGTGTCACCAAGAAGCACAGAAAGTTAACATCATTTGCAATAAAAGGCATGCAAATTAAATAATAATGAGATGGTGATTTTTCACTTATCATTTTGTAACCCCCTCACAATACAAACTGAAACCAAGTGACTTCTTTATAGAAAAGACCACCCCCCCCCCCACCGCCATACTTAATTAGCATTTAATCCAGTTGTTCTTAACCAGGGCGACACAGCAGAATGAGTGCGGCACTTTATGAAGCTCTGGTGCCCACTCCCACCCTGCAATGCAGAATGAGACTCTTCAGGTCTGGGCCTGTGATTTTGATGTGCATTCAGCGTGGAGAGTCCCTAAGGAGCCAAAGGGTGTTGCTGTGCTTTGCATATGTTTCATTCACTCATGTTATATATGCATATGAATTCAACTCACATACACTAAGTACTTCTTCTGTGCCTAACCCTGTGTTAGATACTTATATTAAATCTTGAAACAAGATGCATCTCCTCATGGTGCTTCCAGCCAAGATCTTTCCAAATGGCGTACATACCAACAGAGCGGTGCGGGAGCCAGTCCCATACCGCCGCACCAGGATGCACAGAGCACTGCAGCAGCTGGACTGAAATTTGGCTTTGCTCAGGGTGGCGTGTGCTGTCAAAATTGATCCGGCCGGCGCAGGGCCAGGTCCTGGATGTCTAGTGGGCCTCTCTATATTTGCAGATCTGGGGGAGGTGAGCGTGGGGAGGTACCGAGGAGGCAGAATTTACCTCAGCCCGTGCAGAAGCACTTCCTAGTTTTAACGATCAGCAGAGATATGGTAGAGCGCTGGAGGCGCAGTGGTTAAGAGCTCGGCTGTTAACCAAAAGATTGGCAATTCAAATCCACCAGCTGCTCCTTGGAAACCCTCTGGGGCAGTTCTCCTCTGTCCTATAGGGTCGCTCTGAGTGGGAATTGGCAATGGTTTTTTTTTTTTTTTTAGAGATGAGTCGGTGGGACCAGCTGCTCTTCCATTTCTGCCCCAGGCTCCTGCCTCCACTGGGAGCCCAAGCCTCACTTCCT
The DNA here is from genome assembly GCF_000243295.1 of Trichechus manatus latirostris. Classification (NCBI taxonomy): domain Eukaryota; kingdom Metazoa; phylum Chordata; class Mammalia; order Sirenia; family Trichechidae; genus Trichechus; species Trichechus manatus. The sequence continues at coordinate 8,517,498 of NW_004443959.1, forward strand.
GGGGTCTTTGGACATGCAGGCCACGGGGTGGCTTGGGGAGTGGCTGGGAACTACCCTGGGTTTCCCAGGAGCAACATACAATCAAGTGTGGAGAGACAGCGTTGATGGTTCTCCCGGGAACACTTCCTTCCCTGGCCGCTTGCCCAGGATACGTCTGTAGACGCGCCTCAGTCCAGCCCTTCTACTTCCTTCATCGCAGGCCTGGCTGCCCCTCTCTGGCTCACGGCTGTGCTTGAGGTCTGAGAATGGTGTTTCTCATTTGCGTGTTAGGGATTCTGATACAATGGCTTAATGTGACAACCTAAATGGGTTTGTGAAACAAATCAGAACTTTTGATTTCCAGGATTGGACAGTCCCTTAACTTTACCTGAACAAATGGCTAACCAGTTCTTGCTTGAATACCTTAGGTGATGGGGACCTCACTGTATTTAAGCAGGCCATTCCACTTCTAAACTGTTTTTGCTTGAAAACTCTCAAATCTGGTTCTTAGCAGTTTATACCCATACGTTCTTAGGGCAGTGCAGATCAACCACTGTCCTTTTCCCACAGAACATCTCAGGACCCACGCCATGCTGACCAAAGCCCTTGGCTTTCGCGTTGAGTGCTGCCCAGCCCTGTCCTCGTCCTGGGCTGGTTCTGTGCTTCCATCACATCTGATCAAGCTCTTGGCTCCAGACCCGCAGCCCTGCTCACTGTTTAGTAAGGGCTCTTCCAGTTTCCTCTTTAAGACCAAAACCATCTATTTTAGGACCTAGGGTTTGCCAAAGGGTCCATTAAGATGACCTCACCCCATGAGACCTTTGCTGGTTGAGGGAGTTGGTGTGGCTGGGATCCAGAGGGCACAGGCTGTGTGCACCTACTGGAGAGGTCTTCTTAGGGGCAGTCAGGGACACCTGGCCAAGGGGACAATTGGAACTGAAATCCTCTCTGCACTCCACTTGCCAAGCTGTGTGCCCTGGTGGGGGACTGCGCCTACCCAGAACATGCCTGCTTCTAATTCACTCAAAGTGTGTAATGACTAGCTACTTGCTTGGAGGAGTCAGGTCATCCCTACGTGCCTCAGTTTCCTTATCTGTATAACAGGAGTAATAACCATGATGACCCACAGAAGGTACCCAGAAATATTTGAATGAATAATACCCATCTTACAGGGCTATTGTGAGGACTTAGTGAGATAATATATTTGAAAGTCCATACTCCGTGCCTGATACCCAGTAGGTACTCGATAATTGATAACTTTCTTATTCCACCGCCTTCCCTTTCATACTTAGGTCAAAAGAAGAAAACTTTTCAACTACGCAGACCCTGTTATTTGGGTCTGTCTTGCATTTCTTTCTCTTTCCACACCATGCTGTGTGCCAGGACCATCCTAGTCCATCAATCTGGTGTAAGGTGAGGGTGAGCAATGGCTTCATGTGGTGGTTGATCAGCGGCTTTGTTGACTTTCCCTGCTTGGCTGGCTATCTTGGCAATGGGTTAAGGAAGTGGGGGCTAGTGTTGCCACACCTGCCCTCACCTGCCGTGGAGGTGATCAGAGGCCATTGACAGAGGAGGAAAGTTAGTCACTCACCCTGCCACCCAGCAGCACAGCAGCTCTGTTACATCACAGCCCACACACCCGGCTGCCTGTCATCCACCCAAACATGTTAAGCAATGCCCCTGGCCCCAGCCCTGGTCCAGTCAATGATGCATCATGACTATAACTCACCACTGCCTCTTCCAAACAGCTGGCGGGCCCTGTCTTGCCTTGGCACCTTCTGCCGCATGCTCTTACCAAGATCATTATGGGGAGAGTGGCATGTGCAGTCTCCTTGTCTCCTATGGTGGCTCACAGTGCTTGGCATAGGGCTTTTGGGAGCCTGGGTTTTCCTCCCAACTGGCCTTTCTGTTGCCCTCTACCTGAGGACCAGGGGACAGCTTCAGATTGTCATTAGTTTAAATTATGCAAATGGGAGCTGTAGGGGTTAGGGGTCAGTTTGGGAGTTAGACAGCTCTGCCACTGACTAGTTGTGACTTCAGGAACATTTCCTAGCTTCTCTGAGTCTCAGTTTCTGCATCTGGAAAATGGGGATAATAATGACACCTAGTTTGTAAAGTGTTTTAAGTTAAATGAGATAAACCTATGAAGCCCTTAGCACTATGTGGTTGGCACATAATAAGAACTTAATAATACACTGATAGAATTAAAGGGAGAAAAAGATAGCACTACAATAATAGTTGAAGACTTTAATACACCATTTTAAATATTGGACAAAATGTCTAGAAAGATCAACAAGGAAACAGAGGACCTGAATGACACTATAAACCAATTAGACTTAACGGACATGTATAGAACACTTCACCCCAAAACAGCGCAATATACGTTCTTCTCCAATGCACATGGATCATTCTCCAGGACAGACTACATGTTAGGTCACAAAGTAAGTCTTGATAAATTTTAAAAAACTGAAATCATACAAAGTGATTTCTCTGATCACAATGGAGTGAACCTAGAAATCAATAACAGGGGAAAAAATTCAGAAAATACACAAACACACAGAAATTTAAAAACACTTTATTAAACTACCAAACGGTCAAGGAAGAAATCAAATTAGAAATCTCAAATTTCTTAGAGTCCAATGAAAATAAAAGCACAACATACCAAAATTTATTGGGATGCAGCCAAGGCAGTACTCAAAGGGAAACTTATAGCAATAAATGCCTACATAAAAAAGAAGAAAGATCTCAAATCAACAGCCTAACTTGACAACTTCAGGAACTCGAAAGAGAAGAACAAACTAAGCCTAAACCTAGCAGAAGAAAGGAAATAACAAAGATCAGAGCAGAAATAAATAAAATCAAAAACAGAAAAACAATAGAGAGAATCAACAAAACCAGAGGTTTTTTCTTTGAAAAGTTCAATAAAATTGACAAACCTTTAGCCAGACTGACAAAGAAAAAAAAGAGAAAAGATGCAAATAACCAAAATAAGAAATGAAAGAGGAGACATTAAAACTGACCCAAAAGAAATAAAGAGAATTATGACAGAATATTATGAACAATTGTACAACAACAAACTGGATAACATAGATGAAATGGACAAATTTTTAGAGGCACACAACCTAGCCAAACTGACTCAAGAGAAAATAAAAAAATCTCAACAGACCCATAACAAGTGAAGAGATAAAATCAGTGATCAAAAACCTCCAAACAAACAAAAAGTCCTGGACCAGATGGCTTCACTTGGGAATTCTACCAAACATTTAGCGAAATGTTGACACCAATCCTGTTTAAACGATTCCAAAAGATAGATAAGGGTGGAATACTCCCTAATTCATTCTATGAAGCAAACATAACCCTGATACCAAAACAAGACAAAGACAGTATAAGAAAAGAAAACTACAGGCCAATATCCCTTACAAATATAGATGCAAAAATTCTCAAGAAAATACTAGTGAACAGAATCCAACAGCATATTAAAAGAGTCATACACTGTGACCAAGTAGGCTTTATTCCAGGAATGCAGGGATGGATCAACATTTAAAAAATCAGTCGACGTAATATACCACATCAATAGAACAAAGGAAAAGAACCACATGATCATCTCTATGGAGGCAGAAAAAGCATTTGATAAAATCCAACACCTTTCTTGATGAAAACCCTAAACAAGATTGTAATAGAAGGAAAATTCATCAGTATGATTCAGGGTATATACGAAAAGCCAATAGCCAACATTACACTTAATGGAGAAAGACTGACAGTTTCCCCTTGAAATTAGGAACAAGACAAGGGTGCCTGCTCTCACCACTTTTATTGAATATTGTATTAGATAAAGAAAACGTTCTACAAGCTACTTGGTGAGTAGCATCTGGGATCTTAAAAGCTTGCAAGCTGCCATCTAAGACACATCTATTGATTCCATCCCATGTGGAGCAAAGGAGAATGAAGAAAACCAAAGACACAAGGAAAATATTAGTCCAAAGGACTAGTGGACCACACGAATCACAACCTCCACCAGCCTGAGCCCACAAGAACTAGATGCTGCCTAACTACCACCACAGACCACTCTGACAGGGATCACAATAGAGGGTCCTGGACAGAGCAGGAGAAAAATGTAGAACACAATTCAAATTCACAAAAAGATCAGACTTACTGGTCTGACAGACTGGAGGGATGCCTGAAACTATGGCCCCCAGACACCCTGCTAACTCAGAACTGAAGCTACTCCTAAAGTCCACCTTTCAGCCAAAGATTAGACAGGCCTATAAAACACACAATAACACATGTGAGGACTGTGCTTCTCCGGGTTCAATCAAGTATAGGAGACCTAATGGACAACACCTGCCCAAAAGCAAAGATGAGAAGGTAGGAAGGGACAGGAAACCCAGACAAATTGACACGGGGAACCCGAGGTGTAAAGGGAAAGGAGGAGAGTGCTGACACATTGTCAGGATTGCAACTAATGTCACAAAACAATTTGTGTATAAACTTTTGAATGAGAAGCTAATTTGTGCTGTAAACTTTCACCTAAAAAACATACACACACAAAACAACCTGGTACTGGTATAACAGTAGACACATAGACCAATGGAATATAATTGAGGATCTAGAAATAAACCCACACATCTATGGTCAACTGATTTTTGACAAGGGTGCTAAGTCCATTTGATTGGGGAAAGAAGAATCTCTTCAATCAATGATGTTGGGAAAATTGGATTTTCACATACAGAAAAATTAAACAGGATCCATGCCTCACACTTAACAGAAAAACAAATTCAAAATGGATTAAGGACTTAAATGTGAAAACTAAAACCATAAAATTCTTAGAAGAAAATGTTGGGACTAACTTTTAACAGTGAATTATCTAATATAATAACAACAGCACAAATAGCAAAAGATAAAATTAAAAAATGGAATGTCATAAAAATTAAAAACTTTTGTTCATCAAAAGACTTTACCAAAAAAGTGAAAGGCAAGCTACTGACTGGGAGAATATCTTTAGAAACCATATATCTGATAAGAATGTAATAACAAAAATACATATAAAACTTTGACAACTTAACAACAAAAATACAAATAACCCAATCATAAAACGGGCAAAGGGCTTGAATAGGCATTTCACCAAAGAGGACATTCAAATGGCCACCAAAAGATTCTCAACATCATTAACCATTGGAGAGATGAAAATCAAAACTACAATGAGATACCATTTCACTTCCACTAGGATGGCCAAGAGAAAAAACAAAAACAGAAAATAACAAATGTTGGCAAGGATGTGGGGAAATTGGAACCCTTATCCATTGCTGGTGGAATGCAAAATGGCACAGCCTTATGGAAAGCAGTGTGGTGGTTCCTCCAAAAAACTAAAAATAGAGCTAACATGTGACCCAGCAATTCCATTCCTAGGTATACACTCACTTGAAAGCAGAAACTCAAACAGATACTTGTGCACCAGTGTTCATTGCAGCACTATTCACAATAGCCAAAAGGTGGAAGTGACCTAAATGCCCATGAACAGATGAATGGATCAACAAAATGTGGTACATTCATACAATGGAATACTACTCAGCCAGTAAGAGAAGTGAAGTCTTGATATATGCTACAATATGGGTGGAGCTTGAAGACATTATGCTGATTGAAAGAAATCAGTCGCAGAAGGACAACTATTACAAAAAGATAAGAATAGGAACATATATAGAGACCAAAGTTTCTTAGTGGTTACCAGGGATGAGAGGGAGGGGAAAAAGAGGGTTTATTGCTTATGCAGTACTGAGTTTTTGTTTATGGTGATGGAAAATTGCATTGATTAAGGGTAGGGTTGTATAACCAATTAATGTAATTGCTGTCAATAAGTTGCACACTTATAAAAAAATGAATTGGCTAAAGTTGTGTGATAGATATATTTACAGCAAACAAAAAAGAAAAGAAAAAAATAGCTGCTGTGGCTGCTTATGAGATTTGATTCTTTGGTTTGGAGGTTTAGGATCATGGTCTCATGGGACTTCCCAGTTAATTGGCCTAATGACGAGTTTTGTGCTTCTGGTTTACCTCCTAGTTTGTTGCGCAGTGCCTATGGTCTTAAAACTTGCAAGTAGCCATCCGAAGCACAATTGGTTTCTATTCACCTGGAACAACAGAGGAAGAAGGAAAGTCAGGAATAGGCGGATGGAATGGAAAGTGTGGCTAATTGCCTCCATGAACAACTACATCCTTTGCCATGAGACCAGAAGAACTGGATGGTGCTCGGCCACCCTTACTGAACATTTTGATCAGAGATTCTGTAGAATCTCTGATCAAAAGGTGGAAAATGCAGAAAAGAATTTCAATTCTCATGGAATCCAGAATTTCTGGAGCCATGGAGGCTGGATGAACCCCTGAAACTATTCACTAAGACAACAGTATTCACTGAAGTCTTCATAAAACCAAAAATAGTTTAGCTTAACTAATAAAGATTGTCTGCTTTGAGCGTTGTGCTCTTTTGAGACGTATCTATATGGGATCAAATTGACAACAGTTACTTGAAAATTAGATAGGAAACTTTGGGGCAGTGAGTTTCTGTTAATGGGGGAGGAGCAACTCAGAAAAGGAGGCTGAGAATGGTTGCGCAACTCAGAGAATGTAATCAATATCACTGAATTGTACATGTAGAAATTGGTGAGTTAGTGTATATTCTGCTATGTATATTCCCAACAACAAAAATAAAATAAATTATAAAAAAGGTGGAACAGATAATCTGAATAGACCTATAACAAGTAAAGATATTGAATTAATGATTTAAAACCTTCCCTCAAAGAAAAGCCCAGGCTCAGATGGCTGCTGAATTCCATCAAATATTTTTAAAAAGGTTAATTTCAATTCTGCACAAACTATTTCAGAATGTAGAATAGAAGGAAACACTTCCCAATTCATCCTTGTGGCTATTAATACCCTGTTATCAAAACCAGACAATGACAGCACAGGAAAAGAATATGTCACACCGATATTCCTCATTGACATAGACTCAAAACTTCTAGCTAAATATTAGCAAATGAAATCCAACAATACGTAAAAAGGATTAAGTGGTGTTTATCCAAGGACTTTAAAGTTGATTTAACAACCCAAAATCAATTTATGCAATTCACTATGTATTAGTGAATTAGTAATAATTCTACTACTAATAATTGATAGAATAAAGAATAAAACCACATGATGGTCTCAATAGATGCAGAGAAAGCATTTGACAAAATTTAACATGCATTCATGATAAAATCTCTGAAAAACTAGGAACAGAAAGGAACTTCCCCACATGGGAAAGGGCATCCATGTCATTAGTTGCTGGGGAAATGCAAAATAAAATAACAATGAGATACCACTTTATATTCATTAGAATGGCTATGACGAAAAAGACTGACAATTCCAAGTGTTGGCGGGGACACAGAGAAAATGGAACCCTCATACACTGCTGGTGGGAATGTAAAATGGTATAACCACTTTGGAAAGTAGTTTCATAGTTTCTTAAAAATTAAATGCACATGTGTCATATGATCCAGCAATTCTGCTCTTAGATATTTACCCAAGAAAATGAAAACTTACGTCCACAGAAAGATTTGTATGCACACGCTCATAGCATTTTTCATAATAGTGAACCATTAGAAACAATTGAAATGTTCATTAACTGGTAAATTTGGTATATCCATATAATTAATCATAATAAAAAAGAACTTAATAATAAAATAGCTAACATTTATTGCTTTAATAAGGTTTGACTATTTTCATTTACTGTCAAATAAACCAAATGTAAACACTGTTTTCAATGATGCATAGTAATGTAGTGAACAGAAAGAAAAAACAACAGTCTTTGAATTAAAAAAAATAATAATCAAGTTGAGGGGCAATAGGTGGAGATAAAGATGAAACAAAAATATTGGTCATTATTAAAACTGAGTGATGGGTGCATGGAGGTTCACTATACTATTCTATTTTAAAATTTTTCATAATAAAAAAGTTAAATAAAAAACATAGTCTTTGAAATCAGTCTGGACACTAGCACTCAGTGACTGAAACGAGACAAATTTAACAACAATTTTTACTGAGGCATTATTCTATGCCAGCTTGCGGAACCAAAGATGAGAAAAAGAAGGGTCCTACCCCCCAAGCGCTTTCAGTTTCATGGAAGAGAGACACATAAACAGAACATTTATTAGAGGTGAGCACCATAGAGGGGCTCTTCAGGAACTTTCCCTGGAGGAGATGATGTCTGCTTTAGGTCTTAAAGCCATGGACAAGGAAACCAGGCTAGAAGGGGAAATTTCCACATTTTAGCAGTGAGAACAGGCTGAGCAAATGTGCAGAGCAGGCAGGGGACCTCAAACAGCTCTGGACTAGAAGGACTTGTGAGGCCAGACATGGCAGGTGAGAAAGCTCAGCAGAGTCAAGAGGCAAGTCATGGCCAGACCTCGAGCTGGACATTAACTTGGAGACGAGGAAGAGCCCCAGGGGAGTTAAGCAGGTGGAAGAACAACTTGCAGTCAGACTTGTGTTTTGAAAGTCTGTTTCACAGGGACTTCTGCCAGGGCTGGGTAGGGGCTGTGGCTGGATCGCCATGGGCTGAGAAGTAAACAGGAGGTCAGATCATGGATACATGGAGGAGTAAGTGCGGTGAAACTTGCAAAGAAGGGAGGAGGGAGCTGGAGTGCGTGGGGCCAAGGGAGAATTTATTTAGGGTAGGCTGAGTTTAGGTCGGCAGTTTGAATCCACCAGACGCTCCTTGGAAACCTTATGGGACAGTTCTACCCTGTCCTATAGAGTCGCTATGAGTCAGAATTCACTCGATGGCTACAGGTTTGGGTTTTTGGGTTTAGGCTGAGTTTATAAGTAGAGGGGAAAAAGCCATGAGAAGAAAAAGATGAAGATACAGGAAAGAGAGAAGATGGTAGATAGAGCAGGGCCCCTGAGGAGTCGGCTTCAAGCAACAGCTCGAAGGTGGTCAGGGAAGCCCAGGTCATTTGTACAAGATGATTAAAAGAAGACCCAGTATTCTCATTCACAACACAAGGTAAAATAGCAACCTCATAGTGTTTGGGGCATGATTACAAGAGAAGCAAACCAAAATTTAAAACACTTACCACACCAAGTTTTGGCAAGGATGTGGCGCAGCTGGAACCCTTATACATTGCTAGAGGGAATGTAAAAAGGTACAAGCACTTTGGACAACAGGTAAGTTATATATACGCTGACCACATGACCCAGCCATTCCACTCCTAGCTATTTACTCAAGGGAAATGAAAGCATATGTCCACATAAAGACTTGTACGTGAATGTTCATAGTAGCTTTATTTGTAATAGCCCAAACTGGAAACAACCCAACTGTCCATCAACAGATGAATGGATAAAGGCATTGTGGTATAGCCATACAAAAGGGTAATGCTGAGAGTGGAAGGAAAGGAGGAGGGAGGGAGAGAATGAGTGAGGAAGAAAGAGCGAGAAAGAAAGAAAACTATTAAAACAGTAATACATCTAACAACACAGATCAATCTCAAAATCATTATGCTGAGTGAAAGAAATCAGACCAAAAAGACTACACACTGTATGATTCCATTTATATGACGTTCTATAAAATGCAAACTAACATACAGTGACAGGAAGATCAATCTTTGCCTGGGGCTGGAGATGGAGTTATTGTTAGGTGTCCTCAAGTCAGCTCCGACTCAGAGCGACACTACGTACAACAGAATGAAACACTGCCTGGTTCTGCACCATCCTCGCTATCGTTGTTATGCCTGAGCCCATTGTTGCAGCCACTGCGTCAATCCGTCTCTTTGAGGGTCTTCCTCTTTTTCACTGACCCTCTACTTTACCAAGCATGATGTCCTTCTCCAGGGACTGATCCCTCCTGATAACATGTCCCAAGTATGTGAGATGAAGTCTCACCATCCTTGCTTCTAATGAGCATCTTGGGTGTACTTCTTCTGAGACAGATTTATTCGTTCTTCTGACAGTCCGCGCTATGTTCAATGTTCTTCGCCAACACCATAATTCAAAGGCATTAATTCTTCTTCGGTCTTCCTTATTCATTGTCCAGTGGTTTATCCTATCACTGACAGCGTTGTACTTCAGGATAGATCTTGAAATGTTCTTTTTGACGATGAATATACCACCATTTCTCTTCAATGTTCCATTCCCAGCATACTAGACCATATGATTGTCTGATTTGAAATGGCCAATACCAGTCTATTTCAGCCCACTAATGCCTAGGATATCGATGTTCATGTGTTCCATTTCATTTTTGCCGATTTCCAATTTTCCTAGATCCATACTTTGTACATTCCAAGTTCTGATTATTAATGGATGTTTGCAGCTCTTTCTTCTCACTTTGAGTCATGCTACAACAGCAAATGAACCAACGGCAATGGGTTGTTGTTAAATGGTTTCCAACACATTTTCTTACTCCCAGCCATTATCTACTTCAGTAGTTTTCTTTTCTCTCCCTTCTTTTGTCTACCCTCCATGCCCCCCGCTCCCCATCATGGAAACTTATTTTCAAGTGAAATTGTATGGGGAAGCCTGACACATAAAATTGTTCAAAGTGCAGCTTCTCTGGCTGAAGAAGAGTGGTGGGGAAAGGAGCATCCACTGCTCAGCCTCTTCCACATCTTTTTAGGGGTTAGTCCTTCCACTTCACTGATCAGAGAGGCCCCACAGCAGGCCAATGGCAAAGCCAGGGCTAACACTTTTCAAAGCCCCTGACCCCGCCCTGCACCACCTCCCTTCCTTGCAGTTTCCTCAAGGCATTAAGCTGGGCGTTGTGGTAGATGCAGAAGAAATTGCCTCTGCCCTCTAGGAGTTTGCATGTTAGAAAGCCACTACTGACAGGTCATTGCTTGTTGTCAAGGGAGGTGCTGGTATTGCACTATCCTTAACAAACTGCAAAGACATTCCAAAAAAGCAGAAGGAAAGCAGCATGTTCTGAGATACACACAGTGCGTCAACTTTTCTGGCCTAGTGACGCTCAAATTTTTCCTGCACCATTCACTTGCTGTGCAATCGCTTTTATTCTCTGGACTTCTCTTTCCTTGTCTGTGAAATGACAAATTGGATTTACTAGGCTTGCTTGGGAGAACACAGAAAGTTGATTTTTAAAGTTGATTTTTTAAGTTCCAGCATGAGCAGTCTATGGATTCCAACATTAAATGCCTCCAAGCTTCTTTGTTCCATGACTCTAACTTTTTTTTCTCTTTTTTTTATTGTTGTGCTTTAAATGCAAGTTTACAATTCAAGTTAATCTCTCATACAAAGCTTTATGCATACATTGTTATGTGACCCTAATTGCTCTCCCCATACTGTGACAGCACTCTCCTCCTTTCCACCCCGGATTTCCCGTGTCCATTCAACCAGCTCCTGACCCTCTCTGCCTTCTCATCTTGCCTCTGAACAGGAGCTGCCCATTTAGTCTCACGTTCAATACTCTTTGCCAACACCATAATTCAAAGAATTCATAATTCTTCGGTCTTCCTTATTCATTGTCCAGTGGTTTATCCTATCACTGACAGCATTGTACTTCAGGATAGATCTTGAAATGTTGACGATGAACGTAACACCATTTCTCTTCAATTTGCCATTCCCAGCATACTAGACCATATGATTGTCCGATCTGAAATGGCCAATACCAGTCTATTTCAGCTCACTAATGCCTAGGATATCAATGTTCATGTGTTCCATTTCATTTTTGATGCTTTCCATTTTTCCCAGATTCATATTTCGTACATTCCACTTTCTGATTATTAATGGATGTTTGTATCTATTTGCGCTAAGAAGCACACTCTTCACGAATATCATTTTTATGTCCCATACTCCAGTCTAATCTTTGTTTGAAGAGTTGGCCTCAGGAATGGTTTTAGTTTTGGGCTAACAGAGTCTGGGGGCCATGTCTTCTGGGGTCCCTCCAGTCTCAATCAAATGATTAAGTCTGGTCTTTTTACTAGAATTTGACCCCACTTTTCTCCTGCTCCATCAGGGACTCTTTGTTGTGTTCCCTGACAGGGAGGCCATTGTTGGTAGCCGGGCACCATCTAGTTCTTCTGGTCTCAGGCGATGAAGTCTCTGGTTTATGTGGCCCTTTCTGTCTCTTGGGATAATACTTTCCTTGTGACTTTGCTATTCTTCATTCTCCTTTGCTCCAGGTGGGTTGGGACCTATTGATGCATCTTAGATGGCTGTTTGCTAGCTTTTAAGACCCTAGATGCCGCTCACCAAAGTGGGATGCAGAACATTTTAATAAACTTCGTTATGCCAGTTGACCTAGATGTCCCCTGGAACCATGGTCCCCAGACCCTTGCCCCTCCTACTCTGTCCCTCAGAGTGTTTGGTTGTATTCAGGAAACTTCTTACGTTTTGGTTTAGTCCAGTTGTGCCGACTTCCCCTGTAGTGTGTGTTGTCCTTCCTTTCACCTAAGATAATTCTTGTCTACTATCTACCTAGTGAATACCCCTGTCCCTCCCTCCCCACCCTCGTAACCAACAAAGAATGTTTTCTTCTGTGTTTAAACCTTTTCTTGAGTTCTTATAATAGTGGTCTTATACAATATTTGTCCTTTTGCGACTGACTAAATTCACTCAGCATAATGCCTTCCAGATTCCTCCATGTTGTAAGGTGTTTCATGGACCATGACTCCAACTTTTAACACTCCATGATGGTGGCTTCCTGTAGTCTTTCTGTCTGAGAAGGCTGCTGCCAACACAATCCCCTCACCTAATGGCTCATTGGGTTAGGGAGGGTATTATTAGCTGCTCCTGAAGTCCCAGTGGATTCACACAAGCATATTTTAATGTTCAGCAGTCAAGCCAGTCTGAGGACAGGTGAGAGGCAGGCCCTACTCCCTACAGGTATATCCAGATCGCTGGAGGCCTCAACATCCAGCCAGCAGATGGAAGAAAAGAGTAAGAGGAGGATCACGCAGAAGGTTTTCATGGGCTAGATCCACAAACAGAGTCTATCACTTCGTTGTAGTCAGACACAGTCACATGGTACATATAGCTAGCTGCAAGGGTGGCTAGAAATATCCCCAAACTCTGTGCCCAGGATGACAGGGTCTAGAGGATAGCCGGAAAATTTCTAAACCTGTAGCTCTCTCTCTTTCCCCTTCGGTGCCCGGCACTCAGGAACGCTTGTTGAGTTGCAGTGGCTGACAGGACAGATGTGGGATGAGCAGTGAGCTCAAGTGTCACTGCTTCCTGGTGGATATGCAGAGCTTCCAGATGCAGCCCCTACTGTGGCCCTTCCTTCTCCCCTGCAAGCCCACCTGCAAGCCTCCATGGTCTAGTTGTGCCTCTCCTCTTGGAGCTAAGTGGGTGCCACCCTGACAGGGTTTTACCCCTAGCCTGGCTAGCCCTTCCCCAAAATAGCTTTCCTATGGAAACTGCTGTTCAGTGTATTGGGTCCAGCTGACCTCCCTGACTGGTTTCAGAAAACATTGCTGTGACCCACGATCTGTGGGGCAGGCTCAGCTCAGAGGGTTTGGCTCTGGAAGCTCACTTGAATGGCCCAGGCCTGAACAAGGCCCTGACTGTCTGCCCTCAACCACATTCTTCTGCAGAGGGCTCCTACCTTCTTGTCCTGACCATGGTGCACGCCATTGCTAGCCTGGATTCATTCACAGTGTTGACTCCACCAATCCTGAGTGCGTGATCGTGGACGAGACACTTAACCTCTGTGAGTCTCAGTCTCCTTATCAGTGAAATGAGTATAAACACACGAGGTTATTATAGAGTTTAGGTAAGATCATGCGTGTGGAAGTTCTTGGTACGCAGTAAAATGCCATATGGACCTTAGGGAAAGGTGATTCTTAATAGATGGCATGCACTTTAATCCATGGTGTACTCCCATTCAGATAAACTTTATTAAGTTCTTCAAGGGTCAATATCCATAATTCTCACCATGGCAGCCCAAAATCTGTGAAAAGCTGGTATAACTCTAGGGGAGTCCTTCGTGATGTGGGTGCGCCCCAAAACTTCCTCGAGTCCACGGCACCGTGTCATGCTCTGCAAAAATAAACATTGCCCGGCTTGCTGGTTCCCTGGATGGTTTCTGGGTGAATCAAAAGGATAGTTTATAAATCCTATTAAGTAATCACCCTCTCTTTTGGGAGTTTCCCTATTTCCAGGATGTGATATTTAGAAAGCCTGCTGCCTCAGGATGGGTCCTGCCCCAGCGTCATTGCCCGGGCTGAGCAAATAGTCAGCCAGTTAGGAGTGCAAACAAAGGGCTGAGGCAGATACTTCAGGTGAAATGTATTCAGGGCAAGAAAGATCCACGCCTCCTGAATTGCAAATGGAGGTTCTCACCCAGACCCAGAGGGGATATGTCTCCAGGGGCCACTTCTCATTATTCTTATTGTTGTTGTTGTTGCTGTTATTTGAGTATTTAAGTGTCAGCCCACAGGAAAGACAGAAACTGTCTCTTAACTTACAAAGCAGAGTCATTTCCAGGAATGAGATACCTGCTTCTTTGTGGTTAAAGGGCTCACAGACTTTGGGCCTAGGAGAATAACTCATGATCAGCTGGATCCAGGAAATATTTGCCTGAACACCAACGATATGCTCATGAGAGGTACTCTTAACCTATCATAAAATTAGTATTTTAGGATCAGAAAGGACTTTTATAGTCATTTAGTTCAAACCAGCCTCCTGAACCCATGCATGAATAATTTCTCTATGGCAACTCTGCTGGGTAATGATTCAACCTCTGCTTTGCTTACATACTTTCAATGACAGGAAACCGACCACTTTATGAAGTAGTCGGCACTGTTTTGTAGCAGCTCACACTGACAGATTTTCTTAACATAGGAAGAATTTGCCGTAACCCAGGAAATCTGATTGGTCTTGCATTGACTCTCTGGAGTCACTGGACCTTTGTCCACCTGCCAGCTTTTCTGGTATTTAAACACAAATCCATGTCTGCCGCTTCACCTCCTCACTCTTTTTGAATACATAATTCACATATAATAAAATTCACTCTTTTAAAATGTATACAATTCAGTCATTTTTAGTATATTCACAAGGTTGTGCAACCATCACCACTATCTAATTTCAAAACATTTTCATCACCCCAAAAAGAAACCTGCTACCCGTTAGCAGTCACTTCCCACTCCACCTCCATCCTACCTCCAGCCCGCAGAAACCACTCATCTACTTTCTGTCTGTATGGATTTTCTTATTCTGGACATTTCATATAAATTGTTGTTGTTACTAGTTGCCTTTGTGTAATTCTGACTCATGGCAACCACAAGTGCGCAGAGTAGAACTGTTCCATAGAGTTTTCAAGGCTGTGACCTTTCGGAAGCAGATCACCAGGGCTGTCTTCTGAGGTGCCTCTGGGGGGGTTTGAGCTGCCAGTCTCTCAGCTAGTAGTCAAACACTTAACCATTTGCACCACCTAGCCGCCTTTCAACGCGAGTGGACCCACATAATATGTGGCCTTTTGTGTCTGGTTTCGTTCACTTAGCATAAGGTTTTCAAGGTTAATCCATGTTTTACGACATATCTATATCAGTACTTCATTCCTTTGTATTGCCAAATATTCTACTGCACGAATATACCACATTTTGTTTATCCACTTGTCAGTTGATGTGCCTTTAGGTTGTTTCCATATATTTGGATATTATGAATAATGCTGCTATGAGCACTCGTGTATATCTTTTTGCATAAACATACGTTTTTCAATTTTCTTGCGTACATGATATAGTAACTCTTGTCTAAGTTTTCGAGGAACTGCCAAACTGTTTTCCAAAGTGAACCATTTTATATTCCCACAAAGTATGAAGGTTCCAATTTCTCCACAACTTTGCCAACACTTGTTATTGTCCATCTTTTTGATGACAGCCACGCTAGTGGGTGTGAAGTGGTATCTCATTGTGGTTTTAATTTACATTTATGTAATGGCTGATGATTTTCAGCATCTTTTCACATGCTTATTGACCATTTGTATATCTTCTTTGGAGAAACGTCTATTCAAATTCTTTGCCCATTTTTAAAATCAGGCTATTTGTCTTTTTGTTATCAAGTTGTAAGAGTTATTTATATATTCTGGATATTAAACCTTTATAAGATATATGATTTTCAAATATGTTCTCCCATTCTGTGGGTTGTCTTTTCACCTTCTTGATAATGACCTTTGACACACAAAATTTTAATTTTGATGAAGTCTAATTTATTTTTTTCTTTTATCTGTTGTGCTTTAAGGAGTCCTGGTAGTGCAGTTAAATGCTTGACTGCTAACCAAAAGGTTGGTGTTTTGAACGTGCCCAGAAGCTCTGCGGGAGAAAGACCAGGCTATCTGCTTCCATAAAAATTATAACCAAGAAAACCCTATGGGGCAATTCTACTCTGTTGCATGGGGTCACTATGAGTCAGAATAAACCTGACAGTACCTGACAACAACAACAACTTGTGCTTTGGTGTTATGTTTTAAAAAACCATTTCCTAATCCAAGGTCACTAAGATTTATACCTACATTTTCTTCTAAGAGTTTTATAGTTTTAGCTCTTAAATTTAGGTCTTTGATCCATTTTGAATAAATTTTTGTATTTAGTGTGAGGTAGGGGTCCAACTTCATTCTTTTGCATGTGGAAATCTAATTGTCCCAGCACTATTTGTTGAAAAGACTATTTGTGATGGTTAAGGTTGTGTGTTAAGTTCGCTAGGCCATGATTCTCAGTGATTTGGCAGATATTATGTAGTCATCCTCCATTTTGTGATCTGATGTGAGCAGCCAATCAGTTGAAAGGGGAATTTCCTTGAGGGTGTGGACTGCACCCAATATATATAGAGGTCTGGCAAAGCTCGCTCCCTCTCTATCCTGCATTCGATCCTGTATTCCACGTCATGATCCTCTGACCTCCGGTTCTTGTGATGTGAGCCAGCAGCCTGACACCTGACCTGTAGATGTTGGGTTCATCAGCCCCTGCCACCATGTGAGTCAGGAGAAGCCCCTGCCTGCCACCTGACCCATGGATTTGGGACTTGCCAGCCTCCACAATTGCATAAGCCATTTCCTTGAAATAAATCTCTCTCTCTCTCTATATATATATATATGTATATGCTTCACTGGTTTTGCTCGTCTAGAGAACCCATCTTAAGACATTTGGTAGCAACATTGGTTCTAGAGGAACAAAATCTTAAGGATGAGTTTTTTGAATTGGTTCTCAATTCTGGCTCGTCTTAAAGGCACTAATGACTCTGTCTCCAATAGTAAAGAGGGCACTGCTAATCCATGCCATGAGTTGGTGATAGAAATAAGCAAAATATCATCACCATTGGATCAAATATTTGTGAGAGACAAGACTCTGGGTGGTAGCATATTTGATACTTCTCTACAATTTTGTCAGAATGAGAAGTATAAGGAAGCTGATTGATTGGTCCTACGTTCACTAGACAAAGTAGTGAAAGAAATGGATGAATTCAAGGCTTCAGTCACAGCTCAAGTGCTTTATAAAGGACCTAAATGTTGCCACTTCTGCCCTGAAAGAAAATCTTATTTCTTGGAGTAACAGAGCTGATATTGCTGAATAACAAACCCAGAGTCTTGTCGTAAGAGTGGATGAATTACAACACCAATTGAATTCCCAACCTCAAATGGTGTCTGAAGTTAAAGTGAGGGCATTGATTGGGAAGAAACAGGATTCTGAAACTTGAGATGGGGCTATATGGGCAGACAATCAAGAAGCTGGAGATACTGAGCATCTAAATTCTGTTGAATCACGCCTGCCAATAGAACCAGCCCTCTTACTCCCATCTGAAGAGATTGCTCCAGCTTTGTCTGCTAAGCCACCCTCACCAGTAAAACTATTATCCCTTCAACCTCCATCTGACAAGATTAACCCAGCTGTGTCTGAAGAGTCTTTGTCTGAGATGGGAGTAGTGCCTGGAGCATTGCCTGGAGCATCACCTGAGGCAGATGCCTTGCAAAACATTGTTGAATGTCCCCAGGACCCACCCTTAGCACTTATTTTTTCCTTCTAGAGCTATAACTAGATTTAAGTCCCAGTGAGCCCCAAGAAGTGAAATACAAAGTGTGACCCAGAGGAGGTATGCTACACTGCAAAAGAACTGCTTGATTTTTCTAATATATACAAACAGAAATCTGGGGAATATGTGCGGGAATAGCTATTAAGAGTGCAGGATAATGGTGCAAAAAACATAAAATTGGATTCTTCATTCAAATGTTTCAGTTCAAGAGGTTGGAAAAGGATCTAATGGTCTATTTGGTTGGTTCACAGAAGCATGGATTAAGCAGTGGCCTACACTAAATCAAGCTGAAATGCCAGAATTGTCTTGGTATACTGTAGAAGAAGGTGTCCAAAGGCTTAGGGAAATTGGTATGTTAGAGTGGATTTATCAGGTTGGACCCACAGACCCACCAACCATGGAGTGCCCAGAGGACACACCTTTCACCACAATGGTGAGGAACAAATTTGTGAAGGGAGTCCCAGCATCCTTGAAGACTGCTGTGATTGCTATTTTATGTAAGTCAGAATTGACAGTGGGAACTGCCTTAACTGAATTAAGACACTTAACTACAAAGGGGTTGATTGGAACTGGGTGATAGAGGCTGTTCATTGACAAATACAGGGTGGGCATTGTTTCCATAATGGACAGCACAGTCAGAACAATAATCAGAATAGTCTGACTCATATGGACTTATGATGTTGGCTACTCAGCCTTGGTGTCCCTAGGAGTGAAATAGATGGGAAATCTACTAAATATTTACTTGATGTGTACAAGCAGAAGAATGCTAGGTCAAGTGAACAACAGTGTAACTTGAATCGCCAAAATAGAGAGTCATAATCCCTCAATCAGTTCCCAGACTTGAGCCAATTTACATACCCACAACCCCTTGAATGAAGGGGAGGATGGGTCCCCTTGAGGAAGGACCCCACTACACTGCCAAAAACGTATACTGTTAATATTTTTCCCAGTCTTTCCCAAAGGGATCTATGGCCTTTTATGAGAGCGACTCTTCATTGGGGAAAAGGAAATAATCAGACTTTTGGGGGATTATAGGACACTGCCTCTGAATTACACCAATTCCAGGAGACCCAAAATGCCAGTGTGGCCCACCGGTCAGAGTAGGAGTGTGTGGAGGTGAGGTTATTAATGGAGTCTTAGCTCAGGTCAATCTCACAGTGGGTCCAGTGGGTCCCCAAACCCATTCTGCAGTGATTTACCCAGTTCCAGAATGCATAATTGGAATAGACATACTCAGCCACTGGCAGAACCCTCACATTAATCTCTGACATATGGAGTAAGGGCTATTATGGTAGGAAAAGGCAAGTGTAAGACATTAGAACTGCCCCTACCTAGGAAAAAACCACATTCTGGGAGGGACTGTAGAGATTACTGCCACCATCAAGAACTTGAAGGATGCGGGGGTGGTGATTCCCACAACATCCCCGTTTAACTCGCCTATTTCCCTGTGCAAAAAACAGATGGATCCAGAAGAATGACAGTGGATTATTGAAAACTTGCAGGTGGTAACTCCAATTACAGCTGCTGTTCCAGATGTGGTTTCATTGCTTAAGCAAATTAATACATCTCCTGGTACTTGGTATGCAGCTATTGATCAGGCCAATGCCTTTTTCTCAATTCCAGTTTCAAAGGAACACCAGAAGCAGTTTGCCTTCAGCTGGCATATGACTTCAGCCAGGTGGAAATACCTTGCAGTAGGGATGGATTATCCAATAAGCAGGGTAAGCATGTGCTTAGAGCATCAACAAAACAGGGGCACCAGTTGTCCAAAGCAAAGACCCACAGATGCCAAGCAGACAGGACACAAAGGAAAGCGAGCACCATTGTGGAAGGGAATTGGCAGGGCACTAAATGAAATAGACTCCAGCTCCAGTGTGTGAGAACATGCTGGCTGGAAATAAAGCTCACACAGGGTAACGAGGATGCCCATGTGCAAGGCTGTTTAAGCTATGAGGCCCCTACCACTTCAACACTTTCACTGATAGCTGTCTTCTACAGTCCCCTCCTGTGTAATTGAAACTCCTTATCTCAGCAGGTCTCTTGGGAGTATACTATTTCTTTGTAATAAACAAGAGGTGAGGATGAGCCGTCAAGTCTAACTCTTGCTACTTTCACCCAATATGCAACTGGATCTAACATGAGTGATTACTGGGCAAGGATGGATTATATTAATAGATAACAGGTCTCTGATCCATTGTGAGAGAACTGTCTTGTACATCCATATCTGCTGATCCAGCAACTCCAGCTAGGAGGGCCAACAATGCTCTCTGCCATGATACAAACACAGGAGTATACTCTTGTGCATGTCCTAGCAAACAATCAATGGGAACTCCCGTCTCAGATGATGTGCAAAAGTGAGGGAACTCGAATAAATCGACCATTGCAATGAATTCAATCGAGTTATTTTTTAACTGTATAGCATTTACATACAGAGTTGTGTCCTAAGTTTTGTAAACAATAATATTTATAACTTTTACTTTAAAATATGTTTGGCATACATGCAGATGCAATCTACCATACATTTAATATAATACTAACGTAGGTAATAATTTAATATCATACTAACATAGCAAACATCCCAAAAATACTGGAAATAATTTATATTTATCAAACACAAAAAGTTTTAATTTATGTATCAAGTGAGTTTCATTTTTTATTGTCTGTTGTTGGGGATACAGTGCTTGATATTACTCTATATATGTTAACAAATGAGGTATTATGCACATTGAGAATTCAAAATTCAATATTTATTTATCGTGTAAAATGTGTTTCTGTTCTGCAACAATGAGTGTTTTTAAATTCGTCTTCCAAGAAAGCAACAAAGGGCATTTATCAGAACATTACATTTATATTTTGTCAGAACATTTATGTATCTCCATGTAAGGAAATTGTTTTGTTTGCAAACTGTTCAGTCCTAAATCATTTAATTCTCGATTTGCTTCTCGAATATGGATTTAGCAATTGGAGCAACCCAAATATGATCGATAAACATGAAAACAGTTCAATTCACAGAGATTGTATGTTGTCATATTTAAACTTAAGACATGGCTTTGGCTTAACTCATGAACTGGAAACATAAGTTAATGCAGAACATCAGTATTAGGAAGTCGTTTTGCAACGCATTGTTGCTGTCATTATAACAATCACTGAATGTGGACTATCTTTTCAAGGAAGAAATGAAGTGTTTGAGTCCCCACAAAATGGAAATTTTTAGGGTGTATTTAACTTGTTGCTCAGTTTGTCCATTTTTAGTAGGTCACATCTCAAAATATGGTAACACAGGAAAGGGCAACCCGTTGTATATATCTAAAACAACGTGTGAAGAATTAATAAACTTAATAAGTGATAAAGTTTGATCAACTATTTTCAGTGAAATAAGTATAGCTTGATGTTTCAGTTTGTCTGTAGATTCCACTCTTGATCTTCCTTATGCAGATCAGCTAAGTATTGTTTTAAGATACACATCTCCAACAGATGGAAAACCTATCGAGCAATTTATCACATTTACTAGCCTAAAAAGTCAGACTGCTGAAGAAATTGCAGATCAAGTACTTCACTATTTGTGTCAAGTTTGCAAAATTGATTTTTCTAAGTGCAGAGATCGGTCCTATGACAATGCTGACAATATGTCAGGGTGTTATAAAGGCGTGTAACAGAAAATTTTAGAACGTAATGAATACGCATTTTCATACCATGTGCTGCACATTCATTTAATCTTATAGGACATAGCACAGTAGATTGTTGTCCAGAAGCAGTTGATTTTTTTCTTACTGTTCAGTTACTCTATACATTTTTTGCCACCTCTACTCACTGATGGGTAGTTCTTAAAATATATCTAGGCAATGATCGAATATTAAAATGTCCTTCTAATACACATTGGGAAGTGCATGCTGTAGCAACGAGTGCAGTCTTGGAATCATACACTCAGATGCTAGATGCCTTAGAAAATACTGCTGAAGACCAGACACAAAAAGGAGATACCAAAACAGAAGCTGAGAATATTGCCCAAAAATGCAAACACTAGAGTATGTATTTATGTTTGTTATGTGGAATAATATGTTGCAGCATTTTCATCAGACAAGTCAAGTCTTCAAGATTCACAAGTAAATTCAAAGACATGCACAGATCTCTACCAGTCATTAACAAGGTATTTACATAATTTAAGAGAAGATTTTGAAAACACAACAAAACAGAGACTGTCAAATACTGATTATCAAGCAGTTCACCACTGAAGAAGCATTAAAAAGAAACAAGAAAAAGAAAGAAGTGCTCCAGAATTATCGAGTGCCAAATATCAATTTCATGTAACCACGTACATGATACACTTGACTCTTGCATGAAAAGAAGGGTTAAAGTGTATGAAGTTTTTTCAAATAGATTTTCCTTCTTAAACAATGTGGATATACCTGGTGAAGAATGCATGAAGGCATCCAATAAATTAGTGCAGGCTCATCCCGATGATTTAAATACAAACTTTTATGGAGAACTGCAACAATTTCATTCTTACATAAGAACTAAGTTTACAGATTCAGGAAAGACAAATTTTACTTATGTAAGCAAGTAAGATTCCATAATAGAAGATAAAATACAATGCATATTTCCCGATGTGGAAATTGCTTTACACATATTCCCAATTTTAATTATCACAAACTGGATGACATAACACTCATTTTCATCCCTAAGAAACTCAAAAACCCTCAGCGTACAACAATGATTCAAGAAAGACTCGATTCATTATCCTTATTGTGTATGGAAGTAGATATTGTTCAGTAGCTTAATTGTGATGAAATCATTGAATAATTTGTAAGAGTAAAGAATAGAAAGAAATGTTTTTAATTAGAGATGGAAGATTTATCTAAAAATAAAATATAGTAATTTGTTGTAATATTTGTTTTCTGATCATTAAATTTTATTTTATGACATCTTTTCATTTGTTCATTTATAATTATAGCATTTATTATGAAAAAGCATCAAAATTGAAGTATGAGCCATTTAAAGCTAAATTGGTGAAAGTCAATTTTTTATTGTTGGAGATCAACAGGATTTTACACTGATCATTGAAACAACTAAGTTTACTGACTCATTTTCTTTGTTGTAGAATATATAGAATACTCTTTTTGTAGAAAATGTAGTATATAGTAAAAAATCTTAGTACTCTGCATCCACTAAAAATTTTATAATCCAGTTCATCTCATTCCGTTAAAATGGCATATGACGCTTTTTTGTTCAATCACTAGTATTATAGTAGTATTTAAAAAGAAGTTACATCATGGATAGCTAAGACACATATACATATATATACATGTATATCTATAACTCACATATCCCATTGCAATGCGTGGTAAACAGAGGAGGAGACACCACAGACATCAGCGTTTAGGCCCTCACATGCCTTAATCTGGCCCTGCCTTGCAGAGTTGGGGCAATGTTCTCCAGGAGGCTGTGTATGCTCTAAACCAGCATCCAATATATGGTGCTCTTTCTCCCAGAGCCAGGATTCATGGGTCCAGGAATGGAAATGGGCGTGGCACCACTCATTATTACCCCTAGTGACCCACTAGCAAAATTTTTGCTTCCCGTCCCCTCGAACCTATGCTCTGCAGGCCTAGAGGTCTGAGTTACAAAGGGAGCAATGTTCCCACTAGGAGACACATCACTGATTCCATTGAACTGGAAGTTAAGAATGCCATTCGGCTCCTCATGCCTCTGAATCAACAGGCAAAGAAAGGAGTTACCATATTGGTTGGTGTGATTGATTCTGATTGCCGAGGAGATATCAGATTAATATTACATAATGGAGGTAAAGAAGAGTATGTCTGCAATATAGGGGATTCTCTTAGTACTATCATGCCCTGTGATAAAAGTCAGTGGAAAACTACAGCAACCCAATTCCAACATGACTATTAATGGCCCAGACTCTTCAGGAATGAAAGTTTGGATCATTCCACCAGGCGAAGAACCAGGACCAGCTGAGGAGCTTGCTGAGGGCAAAGGGAATATGGACTGGGTGGTGGAAGAAGACAGTTCTAAATACCAGCTGTGACCTTGTCCCCCTATGCGTCTGTCAGTTTGTTGTACCGTAGAGGCTTTTGTGTTGCTGTGAAGCTGGAAGTTATGCCTCCAATACTAAAATGCCAGCAAGGTCACCCACGGTGGAAAAGACCAAAATGCATGTCAGAAGAGACTCTGAAACTTGCTCTTAAACATCAAGTAGCTAAAGCCAGTGGAATAAATGATGAAGTAAAAGAGCCGAACAGAAGATTTCAAAGGGCAGCTTGAGAAGACAAAGGAAAGTATTATAATGACATGTGCAAAGACCTGGAGTTAGAAAACCAAAAAGGAAGAACACGGTCAGGATTTCTCAAGCTGAAAGAACTGAAGAAAAAGTTCAAGCCTTGAGTTGTAATAGTGAAGGATTCTATGGGCAAAATGCTGAATGACACAGGAAGCATCAAAAGAAGATGGAAGGAATGCAGAGTCACTGTACCAAAAAGAATTGGTCAACATTCAACCATTTCAGGAGGTAGCGTATGATCAAGAGCCAGTGGTACTGAAGGAAGAAGTCCAAGCTGCACTGAAGACACTGGTGAAAAACAAGGTTCCAGGAATAGACGGAATACCATTTGAGATGTTTCAACAAATGGATGCAGCGCTAGAGGTGCTCATTAGTCTATGTCAAGAAATTTGGAAGACAGCTACCTGGCCAACCAACTGGAAGAGATCCATATTTATGCC
>NW_004443959.1:8542311-8598928 GCF_000243295.1 Trichechus manatus latirostris
GCCAACCAACTGGAAGAGATCCATATTTATGCCTATTCCAAAGAAAGATGATCCAACTGAATGCAGAAGTTATTGAACAATATCATTAACATCACACACAAGTAAAATTTGCTGAAGATCATTCAATAGCGGCTGCAGCAGTACATCCACAGGGAAGTGTCAGAAATTCAAGCTGGATTCAGAAGAGGAAGTGGAACAAGGGATATCACTGCTGATGTCCGATAGGTCCTGGCTGAAAGCAAAGAATACTAGAAAGATGTTCACCTGTGTTTTATTGACCACACAAAGGCATTCTACTATGTGGATCATAACAAATTATGGATAACGTTGCAAAGAACGGGAATTCCAGAACACTTAATTGTGCTCATGAGGAACCTGTACATAGATCAAGAGGCAGTCATTCCAACAGAACAAGGTGATACTGCGTGGTTTAAAGTCAGGAAAGATGTACGTCAGAGTTGTATCCTCTCACTATACGTATTCAATCTGTATGCTGAGGAAATATCCAAGAAGCTGGACTGTATGAAGAAGAACGGGGCATCAGGATTAGAGGAAGACTCATTAATAACCTGCTATATGCAGATGACACAATCTTGCTTGCTGAAAGTGAAGAGGACTTGAAGCACTTACTGATGAAGGTCAAAGACCACAGCCTTCAGTATGGATTACACGTCAACATAAAGAAAACAAAAATCCTCACATAAGCAACATCATGATAAACAGAAAAGATTGAAGTTGTCAAGGATTTCATTTTACTTGGATTCACAATCAACACCCATGGAAGCAGCAGTCAAGAAATCAAACGACGTGTTGCGTTGGGCAAATCTGCTGCAAAAGAGCTCTTTCAAGTGTTAAACAACAAAGATGTCACCTAGAAGACTAATATGCTCCTGACCCAAGCCATGGTGTTTTCAATCCTTCATATGCATGTGAAAGCTGGACAATGAATAAGGAACACTGAAGAATTGATGCCTTTGAATTATGGTGTTGGAGAAGAATACTGAATATAGCATGGACTGCCAGAAGAACGAACCAATCTGTCTTGGAAGAAGTACAGCCAGAATGCTCTTCAGAAGCAAGGAGGGTGAGACTTTGTCTCACATACTTTTGACACATCTGTTATCAGGAGGGATCAGTCCCTGGAGAGGGACATCATGCTTGGTAAAGTAGAGGGTCAGTGAAAAAGAGGAAGACCCTCAATAAGATGGATCGATGCAACGGCTGCAACAATGGGCTAAAGCATAACAAGGATTGTGAGGATGGCGCAGGACCGGGCAGTGTTTCATTCTGTTGTACAGAGGGTCCCTCTGAGTTGGAATCAATTCAATGGCACCTAACAACAACAACAGCATGGCCATATGACTAGTTGCAGAAACAAGGCCTGAGGACTGTAATTGTTATGAGTATTTCTTCCTTGTTTTGTTATAGGTGTATACACATATATTTAGTTAGAACCATAATTTTATTGTAACGTATACACTTTCTGACCCAGCATCAATATACACATCTAAAGAGTGACACCTGCGGTGGCTACAGACACATAAGTGATATCCTTTCTCCGCATTAGGTTGTCAGTGGTCTAAACAGAGCAGTTCCGGTGGCAGGGTATGGAGGATGGCTACACAAGAACACAGGATGACCATCCTTTTCTTGAAACTAGCAGTTATGACCACACGACAGTATTAAAAATTATCCCCCCTACTCTATTTTAGAAATCTAAAATTTTACATTTACATTAAAAAATAAAAAGCAGCTGTACGGGTTTTCGGTCCTTTCTCTCCTTTCCCTCCTTGTCACTGGGTATCGCTGTGAAGCCCAGGGACACGGTCAGCCTGGGGAGATTGGAGTGGATAACAGCTGTTGGGGAAAATCTAGCACATGGCCTTTGGCTGGGGAGGCTCCTTGCAGCCTATTTGCTCCTTGGCAAATATCTTTGTTTTCTTCCCTCCCTCATTTCATTACTTATTATAAAATATAAGACGTGAACAGAGCTAGTGTGTTTTCGGTTGTATGTGTGTTAGTTGTATCATGTTAGGCACAAGTATGACTTTTTAATTGTCTTTATTTAGAGTTTATGAATCGTTTGAGGAGAGGTGTGCAGGTGCCAAGTTGACAAGGGTACTGTGGTGGTTAGGGTTATGTGTCAACTTATCTAGGCCATGATTCTCAGTGGTCTGGCAGATTTTATGAAATCATTCTCCAATTTGCAATCTGATGTGAGCAGCCAATCAGTTGAAAGGGGAGTTTCCTTGGAGATGTGGCCTGCATCCAAGATATATAGATGTTCTGGCAAAGCTCACTCTCTCTCAATCCTGCATTCGATCCTGCATCCAACTTGTCATCCTCTGACCTCTGGTTCTTGGAACTTGAGCCAGCAAGCTGCCTCCTGACCTGCAGATTTTGGGTTCATCAGTCCCTGCAACCACATCAGTCAGGAGAAGCCTCCGGCCTGACACCTAATCCACGGATTTGGGACTTGCCAACCTCCCTAATTGCATGAGCCATTTCCCTGAAATAAATGTCTCTCTATATATTTATGTATATGCTTCACTGGTTTTGCTTCTCTAGAGAACCCTGCATAAGACACTATTCTTTCTCCACTGAATGGACTTGGCACCCTAGTCAAAAATCAATTGGCCATAAATCAAGATATAAACAATTGCGTTTATATCTGGACTTTCCATATATTCTGTTGATCTACATATCTATCTTTATGCCAATACCATATGTCTTGATTAAAGTAGCTTTGTAGTAAGTGTGAGTCCTTCAACTTTGTTCTTTTTTATCAAGATTATTGTTATTTTGGGTCTCTTGAATAGCTATATGAATTTTAAAATCAGCTTGTCAATTTCTGCAAAAAGCTAGCTGAGATTTTGATGGGGATTACATTGAATCTATAGATCGTTTTGAGTAGTATTGCCATCTTAATATGAAGTTTTCCAACCATGAACATGGGATATCTTTTCATTTATTTAAGTCTTCTTTTATTCTTCCAGAGATGTTCTACCTCTCACTCTTGACCCTCCCAGCGTTTTCCTTCCAGCCAAAATAACTGCAATTTTTGAAACGGTACACATAGGACGTGGTTACAAACCCCTCAGCCTCCTCACTGCTCATCTGAATGTGTTCCTGTTTGTCCAAGTCTCTCTTACAGTGTTGGGCCAAGACCCCCTGAGCGTAATGCTCCCAGTCTGGCCTGGATGGCAGAGGGAGGAGGACTTCCCCTTTGGGGGCCCCACAGCACTCTCAGACACTGTGCTGACTTCCTGTAACCCATTGCTCCTCACCCCCAGCACGCTGATCCTGGGTTTACCAGTCTGCCTCCCCAGGACATTGTGAACTCATTAGAGGCAGTGATCCAGGCTTTCCCAGTTCTGTGTCTCCAGGATCTGACTCCAGGGCTTTTATTATTCCTTGCAGAACGAAACAGCTCCCTTGTTCTGGCTCTAGATAACTGAACCTTTATTAAATCCACCTGAGAGTACATATGGGGATGCTACATGATGTGGCTGATCCGATTGCATGTCCTGTTGATTAAAATCCCTCTCTCTTTGGAAACCAAACATTCTAGGCATTATTAGAGATTCCTGTCCACTCCGCTTTCATTCCCAAGCCTACTTCAAATTGTGGACAACTCAGTTTAGCTTTAATGCTGGGTATTTAAATGGGGGCATTATTCCCTTTATGAGTACCTGGAGGCTCAGAGATGGAACATTTTAAACATGATAAATAATAGTAATAATCTCTCCTCCAAGGGACTAAGCTTTTAAATGTTTGGTTTGGGTGGTGCCTTTTAAAGCCCGCAGGCAACTTGCAGCACTTTCAGATAAAAGTTGCAAACAATGAGAACCTGACTTAGTCATAGGAAAGACTCAGGAGAATAGTAAAATATTAATAGTGTTGTTTCCGAGATACTGCATCACAGGAGACAGAACTAATCAAAAGTTTCTGAGTAGGGCAGAAACAAAGCCAGTCAGAACAGAAGAAACCGGATATACTTTACCACAGATCCAGAGCTTGAATGAGTGAAAACTTCCTTGGGGAAGAAAGCTGTGTGTCTTCTTAAAGTCTACCCACGTGCCCTCTCACTGGAAGTTCTTACTGAGTTAAGCTGTTTAGACAAACCCCTTTGTCAGAGAGAGTCAGTTCCCCCATTGACTATCCAGATACCATGTGTGGGTACAGTGTGTTCTCTCTGTGTCTCTTGTTTTATTGTGGTAACATATATATAACAATGAACTTGCCATTTCAACAATTTTCAAGTGCACAGTTTTAAAAACCTGTTGCCACTGAGTTGATTCCAGCTTTCAGTGACCCTACAGGACAGAGTAGAACTGCCCCAAAGGGTTTCAAAGGCTATAAAGCTTTACGGAAGCCGACTGCCACATCTTTCTCCTGCGGAGTGGCTGATGTGTTTGAACTGCTGACTTTCAGTTAGCAGCCAAGTGCTTAACTATTGGGCCACCAGGGCCCCTTATTGAAATCCTACCAACCTCAATATAAAGACCTAAAGATACAGACATGGTGAGGGCTCCCCAGTAAAATCACCCTATAGCCCTGGCTGGAGCCCTGGTGGTGCAGTGATTAAGAACTCTCTGCTAACCAAAAGGTCAGCAGTTCGAATCCACCAGCCCTTCCTTGGAAACACAATCGGGCAGTTCTACTCTGTCCTATAGGGTTGCTCTGACTCAGAATTGACTCGACGGCAACTAGTTTGGTGTTTTGGTTGATTGCCCTGCCTACGTGTTCAGAACTTCCAGTCACTGTTTTAGCACCTCACTCTTCAATATGAGCAGACAACCAAGGATCCCAGACCTCTTAGGAGAGCCAGGCATGAAATACAGAGGCACAAACAAACAAGTTGGAGAAAATATCTATGCAGAGAGAAGAAAAAACAATCTTTCTTATTAAAATCCTGAAAGGGAAATTAATTGCCCCATGAATAAAGAAACTGATGGTATAGGAAAGGAATATTCAGAAACAAAACACAGTTCTTGACAACTAAAAATTTGATAGCAGAAATAAAATACTTAATAGAAGGACTGAAAAACGAAGTTGAAGAAATCTCCAGGGAAGCAGAACAGAAAGATAAACTGAAGATAAAAGAGGAAAAAAGACAAGAAAATTAAAGGTCCAATGCAGGAGGCCCAATTTAAAAAAAAAAAAAAAAAATTCCAGAGACAGGAAGTCATCAATGAAATAATTCAAGAAAATTTCCCCAAACTAAAGGACACGAGCGTCCAGAATGCAAGGCCCACCAAGTTCCAGCACAGTGGATAAAAACTATACCTATGACCAAGGTCTTCCTCCTGAGAAGGAGACTTGATTTTATTTCTCTGAAAAGTTGCAGGTGGTCATTTTCCCCCCAGAAATATGGGATAAAAGGGGCTTCTAAGAGTTACTCCTAGTTTTAATGGTTGAGAATGCTTTGCAGACGGAATTAAAGTGGGGAGGTTCCTAAACACGGCCTTGCCTCTGGCCCAGCCACAGCATACGAAGCCTGTGTTGTGAGCCCTCCAGCACTCCTTGGAGCATGCTCCTTCCTTGATCCCTTTGAGGCCTTCTGAAATTTTCCTTGGAAACAGATTTCACTGGATACAAACGTTCAACTGAAGGAGGATCAAATCAGTGGAGAGGTTTACTGAAGGGGACAAGGGAGTGAGGTCCAGCCCTGGGGGTAGGAACTTCATGAGGGGTCAGGGCCCCAGCAGACTCCCCCTGGGGTGAACTAGCTGCAGGAACAGGTGCAGAGAGGGAAGGCAAGCATCAGAGACTGTGGCAGAAAGGGTGAACACAGGCCAGAATCTGTGTTGGTGGAGGAGGGGTGCTCAAAATGCATTTTGGCTAAAAAAAATAGGTGACACCATAGCAAATAGTTAAGCACTGGACTACTAGACAAAAGGTTAGTGGTTTGAACCCACTAAGAGGCGTCTTAGAAGACAGGCCTATCGATCTACCTTGAGAACCCTATGGAGCAGTTCTACTCACACTCATGGGGTTGTTATGAGTTGGAATGGACTCCACAGCAACTACCCCTTCCCTTTTTAAAACCCCTATTCTGATGGCAAACTTGTCTGTGGAGCAGGGACTTTATGTGTTTCAAGGTAGGTTGCGTAATTCACTCGTATTTACTGTCTGGTTGGTATGAAAAGACTAAGGCAAGGATAATATCCCTGGCTGTTTGTTTGCCTCACGCGAGGAAGAGCTGAGGGCCTCTCTCCAAGCACAGGATTGATCCATGATATCTGAGTCACGAGCAGGCTAATGGGAGAGGCTTTCAAATCGTGGCATTGGAGAGAAGCTCGAGTTATGTAATAGAAAACATGGTGAGCTGTCCTTGATATGATTACCACTCTCAGTAGTTATTATTATTTGACCTACTCAGATGACATCCAGTTAAATAAGAATGACTTTGCAATCAGGTTGGTCAGAGGATGGCAGAGAGTGTTCTCTGTGGAGGTAAGAACAATCCGTGGGTTTGGTACTACACTGGGTGGTTTATAAAGCAGCCTCACCTGTATGGTCTCTTAGATTTTGGTCCACACAACCAACTTTATGAAGAAGGCTAGGCATGATTTCTCCTGAGCATTTGAGGCTCAGAGAAGCCAAGTGACTTGCCCAAGGTCACAGCGCATGGAAAGGACAGAGCCAGGGCCGGGCTGGTCACCTGGTCCCCATTTCTGTCTTTGTTTCACCACGTCAGACTAGATTGCAGAGAATGTCTTGTCGGGTGGCACTGTCCTGAGTTGGAGGGGCAACAGGTGCTGGAAAGAATGGGGACCTTGGATTAAATAAAATACTGTAATCAGAAATAGATTCCAGTATATTTAACAATTTAATACATGATAATACAATTTTTTCATGTATAGATGGATATTTCTTTTTTTTAAAGGATTGGGATCATGCTGTATATTGTTTTGTTTTCAATTTTATTTTTCCATTTTAATTGGTTTTATGATTCTCTTCCCACCACATTACTCTTTGAAAATATTATTTTTTAAAATGATACAGTATTTCACCATATGTAAACAACTTTTTGCTGATTTTTATCTTTGAAACCCCATAGAAACAAATCAAAATCAGAAAGAATGAGGAAGTCTTTATGTGCATGTAAAAATCTGCAAGCATGAAAGTCTCTTCTTGAAAAAAAAGTGAAAGCAATCTAAAGAAAAAAATTATACACACACATCAATCGAGCCTGAAAGGCATTTGACAAAAATTGAGCATTCTTTCTTTAAAAAAAACTCTAAGCAATAGATCATGAAAACTGTTTAGAAGTAAAGACTATTCTCCAAGAACCAACAGAGTATCTTTTTCTAAATGATGGAACTCTAAAAGCATATGCATTTAAATCAGGAACTAAGCAAGGATGTTACTACTACAATTATTATCGAACATAGTCTTGGAGGTCCTAGCAAATGTAATAAGATCAAAACACTAAAAACCAGTATGAACTTTGGAAAGTAAGAAATAATTTTGTCTCTTGATGATATGACCATATTTGCAGAAAATCTAAAAGATTAGTAAAAACGACTAGAATGAGTATTTGATGACATAGTTGAATACAAGATAAATACACAAATATTGACAGCTTCTCTCTATTCTAGTCGTAAGTAACTAGAAAAGGAAAAAAATTTTCACAATAGCAAACAAAAATGAAATATTTCAGAGTAAAATGTAACAAGAAAGAAAAAAATTCTATATAAAAACAATAAAATATTATCTGATGGCATAAAGCATGAGCTAAATAAAGGAAAAGCCGTACCCTATCCTTGGACTGGAAGTCATTGTTTTTTTTTTTTTAAGCCAGCCCTCATGCAATTAATGTATAAATTCAATGCAATTCTAAAAACATCCTAACAGAGTTTTTTGTGTGTGTGTGCATAGTGTGTCTTATAGGCAGAGAATTGCATAAAATAATTCTAAAACTTATTTGGAGAAAATAAATTCCAAATAATTTGGATTTGCTAAGAACAACAAATAATTTTTTGAAAAAAAAGAATAGTTTGGGGAATTTTCATTGCCAGATCAGACCATACCAGAAAGTCACTGTACGCAAGTAAATAAATAAAAGCTTGGCATAGGAATGGAAAAAAGAATCTAGAGCCAAATAGAGAAAGCAGAAATAGATTTCAGTACATTTAACACATGAAAAAGGAGGTTTTATACTAATGGGAAAAGATAGATTATTTGGTCCTCAATCTTACACCTTATACAATAATAAATTTCAGATGGAGTAAAGACTTAAATATCAAAATCAAGACAATAAAAATCTCACAAGAAAGAATTTTTCTTTCTTTTTTTAGAGGCTATATAATAATTTGGAAACCCTGGTGGCATAGTGGTTAAGAGCTATGGCTGCTAACCAAAAGATCAGCAGTTCGAATCCACCACACACTCCTTGGAAACTCTACAGGGCAGTTCTAGTCTGTCCTAGAGGGTCGCTATGAGTCGGAACGGACTTGATGGCAATGGGTTTGGTTTTCTTTTCTTTTTGTATAATAATTTAGTAGTAGGGAAAATCTTTTTACTCAAGAATGAAAACCTAAAAGCTACTTTTTTAAAAAAGACATACATGTTTGTCAATATTAAACCATTTAAAATTGTTTAAGGCAAAAGATACCTTAAGGTACCAAATTCAGAAGACAGGCGGTGGCTTAGTATCTATTATATACAAAGAGCTCTTACAAATTGATAAGAGACAATTGCCTTTTAAAATAGTGTCCAAGGATATAGAGAAATAATTCTTGGAATAGCAAATCGAACAAAATATTTTAATGATTCTCAAAAATTCTAGTGATAAAGGAAATACAATTTAAAATAACAGTGAGATGCTTCCTTACAACTATGAAGTTATCAAAATTAAAAAACAGCAATAACATCCTTTACTCTTGGGGATATGTGTACTCAATTACTGGTTACAGCTGAATTGAGAGACCATCTGTGGGCATCTATTAAAATAATACATATATATTCTTCAACCCAGTGGAGCACTGGTGGGACAGTGGTTAAGAACTCGGCTGCAAACTAACAGGTTGGCAGTTTGAATCCACCAGCTGCTCTTTAGAAACCCCATGAGACAGTTCTACTCTGTCCTATAGGGTTGCTGTGAGTCGAAATAGACTTGATGGCAATGGGTTTGGTTTGTTTTATCCTTCAACCCAGCAATTCCTTGCTTGGGAATCCAATTCACAAAAATAAAAGCACCAGTACATAAAGCTTTATGTTCAAGAATTGTGGTCCTGGGAAACT
The DNA here is from genome assembly GCF_000243295.1 of Trichechus manatus latirostris. Classification (NCBI taxonomy): domain Eukaryota; kingdom Metazoa; phylum Chordata; class Mammalia; order Sirenia; family Trichechidae; genus Trichechus; species Trichechus manatus. The sequence continues at coordinate 8,551,564 of NW_004443959.1, forward strand.
GGAAGCAGAGTGAATGACCGTCAGTAGGAAAAGGTTGAATAAAATATGGTAATTCTGACCTTAGAATATTGGATAGCCATTAATAAGAATAAATTAGAGTTATGACTGTTGAGCTCTTTGAAAAGGGCCTCTTTGAGAAAACTAGGACACAAAAAAACTGTATAAAATACGATCTTATTTGTGTAAACAATGTTATTAAAACCTTATTTATGCTTGTGTATTATTACTGAGCAAAGAGAATATATATATTAGGTTGTGAGCATAGGCTTCCTGCGGAGATGCTGTAGGTGGAGCTGGGAGCGGGCATGAAGGGCTGGCAGAAAATAGGAAAAGGAAAAAAATAGCACCCCCAAAAGAAAAATAAACCAAGGGAAGCTGGGTGGTGGTGCATGCTGGGCCTCTTCCTCTGGCCTAGACCCAGGCAGAAGTCTAATGAGATGTACCATATCTGATAATAAAGACTTTTTCTCTAATATTTAACAAACGTGACCTGGGAGATACAAGTTTATCTGCTTATGCTTAATACGACTCAGAACTAGTCAGTAAAATTATCCCTGTTTCAGCCTCTTCAACTATAAAATGGTAGTGAAAATCTCATCATGTCCTTCATATGGATGATGAAATGTAGCCACATTTTATTGCTTGCCCCACCCAATCCATTGCCGAGTCAATTCCAACTCATAGCGACCCTATAGGACAGAGTAGAACTGCCCCATAGGGCTTCCGAAGCTGTAAATCTTTACAGAAGCAGACTGCCACCTATTTCTCCCATGGAGCAGCTGGTAGTTTTGAACCACCCACGTTTTGGTTAGCAGCAGAGCACTTAACCATTGTGCCACCAGGGCTCCTCCTGCCCCACCACTAGTCCCTTTTTGGAGACTCTCCCTCCCCACAATGCCTGCTGCCCAGATGGGACCACCTGACTCAGGGAGCTCATTTATTGGCGCTTAAGGTGGGCCAATTAGATTCAGAGTATGTGTGAGGCAAAGAGTTACAAACACCAGTCATTTGGAGATGGTGAGCCCTTGAACTGAAAAGTCATGTCGAGTTGGGACTGGGTGCCCATTTGGGGCTGAGGAAGCAGGTGAGCTGAAAATGATGGCAGAGGATGGGGCAGATGTGCTGTGAGAACCACCATGTATCCTCAGAGATAAATCAAGAAAATAGCTTCTAGTTTCCCAATGGCTTCCCAGCTCCCAGCTTCTGTTCCCATGGACTGGATTTTGTTTCCATGAGTTTGCCCCGTGTACCAGTTATCTAGCACTGTGTAACAAACTATCCCAAAACTTAGTGGCTTAAAGCAACTCTTTCATTTAGCTCATGATTCTGTGTGTCAGTGATTAGAGCCGGGATCAGAGAGGTAGTCCCTCTTGGCTGGGCTGTGCTTGGTTGTTCTAGGCTGGGGCTCACTTACATGTCTGGTGCCTCTGTTCATATGGTCTTTTATCTTCCAACAGGCTAGCCCAGACTTATTTTCATGGCGGCAGAAAGTTTCCTAGCACAAAAGCAGAAGCTGCAAAGCCTCTTAAGATTGAGGCACATAACTCACACGCTGTTCTCTATTTTAATGTTCATTAATATGCATTTTAGTGGCCTGCTGCATTTTCAAGGGCAAAGCAAGTCACAAGGCCTGCCCAGATTCAAAGAGTGAGGAAAGAGATTCCCTCTTCATGGAAAGAGCTTCAAAGAATTTGTCACCATTTTCGCACACTGTATCATTTAAGAAACTAACTTCATTTCCTTATTTGAATAGGTTTCTTTCCCCTGAAGCCCAAGAAGTTTGGCTAAACATGCATACAGATGCAGCGCACTTTAAATATATCAAGTCCTTCCTTCCTGTCTTCATTCCACAAACACTAAAAAATAATAATAGCTCTCATTTTTGGCCACTTCCAACGTGCCAGGCACATATCTTGTTTGTGCTCACAATACAATTCTAAGTTGTATCCTTTATTACACAGAGGGAGACAGAGACGTAAAGAGGTTTAATAACTTGCCCTTGTAAGGGGTGGGGTGAGGGTGGTGAGCTGGGATTTAAGCTCAAACATGTGGGAAGTCTGGCCCAGCACTCAGCCTCTACACTAGGGACTGGTCAAGGAGCTGGAGCCTTTGGGAGGAGGAAGACGTAGGCCCTGCCCTCTCAATACCCCCAGGCTAGCAGGAGAAGCAGAGATGCACACAACTACCCTGGACAAGCTGGGATCCATGGAGGCCACCAGTGATGTGCTGCAGGAATCAGAGGAGGGAGCAAGCAGTTATAGGGGGTAGACACATGAGGCTTCCTGGAGGGGTAGCCTTTGGACAGGGCACATAAGAAAAGCAAGGAGCTCACCCAGCTGAGATGAGGGGCCAGGAGTGGGTGTAAAGCGACCTGCATTTGCAAGAGCCCATGAGCTGACAAGTGAAAAGTCTTGGGCAACAACTCTCGTTCCTTTGTGGCTGGGGAGGATCTGAGTGAGGAGTGCTTGTGTGGCCTCCAGAGCCCTTGACCCTCTTCCCATTCAGGCTAATGACTAAGAACCTGACTCCAGCCCCTGGGGTGGTCAAGGTTCCCCTATGGGCTCCGGAAGGCCAAGGACCATGTGTCTCTGACGTCTCTCTTCTGAAAGAGTATCTTGTGCAGGGACAAATGCTGCCTGGTGCTGAATAATAGCATTAATAATACTGACACTTCCATAGAGCTTGCTGTGTGCCAGGCACCGTTCTAAGTGCTCTACGTAGAGTGAAACACTGAAGGATAGGGACCACCTAGGTTCCATCTCAGCTTTGCGGCTTACAAGCTCTGCACCTACAGCCAATGCTTCATTTCACTTTCTCATTTGTTAGCTGCCATAATAATAGCATACACTGCATAGGTTTATGCTGAGGACTATGCTCAGGTACTTAGCATAGTGTCTGTCAGTAAACATAATCACTGAAGATCAAGTCAACGCTCATTCATTGACCAAAAAAGGTGATGAATTGGTTTCAACTTCACAGCTCAGTATTGTGTTTCTATTTCTCTCTCTCTCTCTCTGTTCTCCAATAACTTGCACAGGAGTTAATGAAATTTTTGATCACTTTATGCTACTAAAGTACCATGTCATGCCACAGAGTGAATTTGTGGGTTTTCATGAAACAAAATGGCAGTTGATGAATGTTTTCAAATGAGTGTATCTATTGATGCTAAACTGATCGGGTCCTGTGAAGGAGTTAGTGTAGCCATTGTTATTAATCCTAAATCTATCTTTCCCCAAACCAGAGAGATTTATTTCTACTATCTTGAGAAGAGACTTTTTCATTTTTCTGCCCATAAACAAATTTAGTTAACTTTTTAACAATTGAAACTTCCAAGGTAATATTCCACAGGCATAAAGTTTATGACCTTTGAACAGTGGTAAGTAGTGTTTGGGTTCCTTCCTTGTAACAGGAGTGCCTGTACTCAGGTGTGATAAGTGTTTTCTCTCCTTTTCCCTCTCTGTGCTCCCACTTTTTTGTTTTTCCACCATCACAAAGCTAGTGCAGAGGTCAGGGGAGGGCCACCGGCTATCATGAGAAGGGAAAGCTGAGCACCCCTCATGGCTTGTTAACAGGAAGGCACAGGCAGACACATGATGAGTTTTGGTGGGGTTGATGTGTGTGGCACACACCCACACACTGCTGTGTGGACTTGTTGTTCCCACAAAATGAGTCTTTCATGATGGGAAGAGAATATTAACTTCACTTGATTTGTTGCCTGTCAGCATTGTTCTAGAGGGAAAAAATGCCAAAACCGTACGAGCAGACATAGTCATAACAAAACATCGGCTGAAAAGCAGCCCCTTATCTACCTCAGCATTTCTTCATCATTACTTCCTGTTCCCCTGGTGCCTATGAACACATTTTTCTTTCATTCACTGATTCATTGAGTCATTCAATACTTGGTGAGTATCTTCTGTGTACTGAGGATAGACAGATGAACAACTCAAGGTCCCCACCTTAAGGAGCCCACATTTGGGGAGGGGGGAGACTTAGGGGAGATAAAAGCAACCAATGACTTGTGTCCAGTGCTCTGGTGCAGAGAACCCCAGGGAGCCCAGGTAGATCTGGACAGACAGCACACATCACCTTGGGACAGGGAAGGCTTCCTAGATGAGCTGACACTGGAGTTTGGTCTTGAAGGATGAGTAGACTCCCTCAAGAAGGCACTCCAACAAAAGAAGCAGTATATGCAAACGTTCAAAGGAGAGAAAGAGGACCGTGGGTTCAGGGCCCCGACAGCAGTTGTATAGGTCTGCACTTACCCATCATCCTCCACTTGCCACATTGCACTGTGATCATCTGTTGATTGGTGTATCTCACCCACTAGACTGTGAACTCCTTTCAGGAAAGGTGATATCTCTTTCCTCTGTGACATCCCCAACACCTAGCATGGGCTTGATACAGATAAGGCCACTCAATAAATGGTTTGTGAATCAAACAATGGCTATCCCACAACGGACCCTGCGGTGGGCGCCATTTTGCCCTGGCTCAGAAGGGCTTTGGCATCCTTTCTCCTTTGGCTGAGTTTGGAACTTGAGGCTCTGCTTCTCTCAGTTCCTGCTAGCTCTGAGGTGGTGCCTCCTTCAGCACTCCAAGATTCTTTCTATCTCTGCACCAACTCATAGAAACAAGAGGGGATCTGGCGGGGCAATTCCAAAAATGTTGAAAATGCAGTATTTTAAACCTGACTCTGAAACACCAGTGCCATCTCCAAAAATGGAATGTGCTTCTTCTTTTTGGTCTATATATTAATGTCAAAGGAAGATGTATGGGTAGAACATCATACCCTTTGAAAAAGGATTCTTTGATCAAAGAATGTTTGGTAAACTTGCCTAGAGTTTAATTGGTTTGGGAGCAGATATAATCTCCCTAAGATGGTCTGCTGCTAAATTATTATTGGTCAAGATGTTTGAAGTTCAGAGGAGAGTGGATTCTCAGAGGAGAAGCCTATATGAATAATTGGTATCACGTGGCATTCCCAAGCACTGTCGTCTCCCAACATCCAACCCTCCTGGAGAGATGAAAGAGACGCTTCCTCTATAACCGATCTGGCACCACTGCCAATGGAGACACTCTGGAAACTTTTAAGAACAGGTGGCTTATGACCTTCCCTTGAAAACTAAGTGTACTTTGGGAACCTGTTAGGGGAGCACTAACTAATGGAAAGAGAAACCCGGGGAAAGGGGAGGCCTTCCTCAGGGTCTTGGGCTACAACAGGGTTTCTCAACATTGGCAGTATTGACATTTTGGCCCAGACCACTCTTTGTTGTGGAGAGCTGTTTGGACCATTGTAGGATGTTTATCAGCATCTCTAGCCTGAAAACCTTCTAGCCTAGGGCTTCTCAACCTTTGTACTAGTGACATTTTGAATCACAATATTCTTTGATGTGGGGGCCTGTTCTGCACTTTGTGGGCTTTTTAGCAGCACTCCTGTCTTCTACCCAATAGATACCAGTAGCAACCCCTCATCCAGTTATGACAAACAAAAAAAATCTCCAGAGATTGCCAAATGTCCCCTGGGAGGTCAAAATTATCCCCTGTTGAGAACCACTGAAATAGACAACAAAATCTTTTTTTTTTTTTTTTTTTTTTGAGTCTGAACAATTCAGAAACTTCCTTTATTTTTTTGAAAAAAAGTTCTAACTAGCTGCTGTCTTCTTCCCGTCCTGTAGTGTTAAAATGGAGCTTTACAGTTCTTAATGATTTATTTGCAGTATTGCAGGCTGATCTGGAGTCATGTCTCTCTGACTTTGACTCCTGGCTCTGTTATTTGTGTGACTTTGGGAAAGTCATTTAATCTCTCAGAGTCTCAATTTCCCATCATGTGAAGAATAGAGAATGCCTATCCCATTTGCACTGTGAAGAATCAATGAGATAGTATGGGTGGTGTCCAGCATACAGTAGGACTTAAAAAATGGTAGCTAATATTATTGTGTCTTCCTGTCTCCCTTTTAGCACTGAAACTCATTCCAAAGCCATCAAAATCCAACCTTTCCCTGTTAGTTTAACTCATTCTTAGCCTTGTCCTGTGAATTTACTAAGAGCCAGAAGATCATTCTCTCTGGGACAGGCAGACAGAGCTCAGTGGAAGAAGGTATGCCTTGGGGTCAGTCAGGCCAAGCTCAACCTCTAGTTCCACCATTACCCAGTGAAGCCCAGGGCTGGGTCATTTAATGTCCTTCAACTTCCACTCCTTACATGAAGAAATGGGAGTTAATAACCCTCACTTCCCAAGGATTAAGGGAGATGGTATATAAAAGTTCCCATCATGTAGTAGGTACATAAACAAACAAAACAAAACAAAAAAACCCAAACCCATTGCCATCAAGTCAATTCTGACAGAGAGTGACCCTACAGGACAGAATAGAACTGCCCCATAGGGTTTCCAAAGAGCAGCAGGCAGATTCAAACTGCTGACCTTTTGATTAGCAGCCTGAGCTCTTAACCACTGTGTCACCAGGGCCCGCATAGGGTTGTTATGAGTCAGCATTGACTTGACGGCAATGGGTGTAGAAGTTACAAAGACGTTGTAAAATTACTAACTCTGGTTCGGTCAGAGTGAGAAACCAGAAGACTAGGAGGCAAGGATCAGAACATGAATAAAATTTTTTATTCAGAGACAGTCACCTAGGCAGCACTGCACTGGGGCTCCAGAGGAAAGACACACCTCAGCTGTGACTCCTGCCTGGTGTTCTGCTAGGCACACGCTTTGTGGAAATTACTAAGACCCTCAACTTCCAGAACCATAAAATGTCCGCATTGAAAGAAGAGTTAATGATCACCTCCTCCAAGTTTTCCAAAATGTAGAATTCCTTTTTCTTTTTTTAAGCAAGAACACCCTCTTCCAAACCAAATCATTTGTAGTGCCTTAGAGTATAAAACACCACTAACAGAAGCAATGGTGAAGAGATGGGTGCAGGGTGGTGGTGGGGGTAGAGCAGAGTTCAGTTGCACCCTCTAGGGTCTCTGCCCTGCTGGCGCAGTGGTTAAGTGATGGTGCTGCTGACCAAAATGCTGGCCGTTTGAATCCACCAGTTGCTCCTTGGAAACCTTATGGGGCAGTTCTGCTCTGTCCTGTAGGGTCGCTATGGGTCGGAAATGACTTGACAGCAACGGGTTTGGTTTTTTTGGGGAGGGTCTCCCCACAGGGACCCTGGGACTCCAAGGTACCAAAGCAAGCATTTGCTTCACATGTGTGGTGGTGTATTTGTTTCTGTTCTCTCTTACTCTGAAAATCTTGGTTTTCAACAGCATTAACATTTATCCTATTCTATACATTTACATATACTATAGCTTCAAAATAGCAGTATCTATATTAAGCACTAGCAATGAGACCACTGAATGCAGGCTAACATTCCGTGGTGGTTCTCTTTGGCCTCAGGATATATGCTACTACGATTGTGCTGTCAAAATAATGTGTTTTAAAGTCAATTGAAATACATTTTCTCTGTATGTTTACATCAGTAACTTGATATACAACTACGCTTATTGGGCTGTGTTTTTACTTTTGAGGAATTGCTTAGTTGTTGCTTTTTAAATTACATAAAACATTTGCACAGTTCCAAAATCAGCACAGTAAGACCAGATCCTTCAGAGAGGACAAGCTTCCATGCCTCTGCCCTCCGCTCGGCCCCCGTTCTCTCCCTCCTCCTCTAGATAACCATTTTTAAAATTAATTTTTGGTTTAGTCTTCCATTATTTCTTTGTGAAAAATAAGCAAATATAATATCTTTTGCATACATTTACATAATGAATATATGTATTCAATGTGTTGTTGTTAGTTACTGTCGCGTCGACTCCAGCTGATGGTGACCTGATGTGTAACAGAACGAAATGTTGTCTGGTTCTGCACCATCTTCATGTTCTAGCATGTTTGAGTCCATTGTTGCAGCTATTGCCTCAATCCATCTCACTGAGGGTTTTGCTTGTTTTGGCTTACTCTCTACTTCAATCATGATGTTCTTTTCCAGCGATTGGTCTTTGATGATGGTGTGTCTAAAGTAAGCGAGCCGAAGTCTCACATCCTATATTCAGCTCCCTTTATTTATACTTTTTATGTGCCAAGCTCTTTCACTTCATGTGTCTTGGAAAGCCCTTCCATAGCAGAATGTAGAGATTCTCCTCATTCCTAAAATCAAGCACCTAAAGCAACCCTTTTACTACAACAGGTGAGGACACTGAGGCCCTAAGAGTCTTGTCTGTCTGCTGTCACACAAGAAGTGGAAGATCTAAGAGGCTGCAGGTCCCTTTCCATTGTGCCATAGATGAACCTGAGGCTCCAGGGCTCACTGAGACAAGAGATCCATCCAAGGGCGCAGGCCAGGTTCATGTTTGTGCACCTTCTCCCCCAGCAGAGAGTCAGAGTCCCCTGAGGGCCTTGGTCCTGTGGGCCCAGCCACAGACCCTGAGAATGGGAGCTAGAAATGGCTTAAGCAACCTTAATTCCAACAGTCACATTTCAGACAAGGAACAAGAGACTGGGGAGCACAGTGCACAGTTGTGATTCTTTACTCGCCCCGTCACACCACCCCCAACCCACTCTGCCCACTCAGATTAATCAGCTCAGGAGACCTTTGCCTTCACGGGGCAGGAGTCAAAGGCTCTTCCCAGAGGGACTACAGAGTGTGAGCGAAAGTTCATGGGCATGGGAGCCCAGGAGACCTGGCTTTGGATCCCTGCTCTGCCATCTCCATGCTGTATGACCTTAGTGAGCACTTAGCTAAGCCTCAATTTCCTCTTCTGTGCAATGGTGGTACTATTTTATAGATTTCATTTCAGGATTGGGCATGGTTGTGTGAGAATGGCTTATGAGTGATTCCTGGCACACGATGTTGTTGTTCGGTGCCATTGAGTCAGTTCCAACTCACAGCAACCCTATGTACAACAGAATGAAACACTGCCCTGTCCTGCACCATCCTCACAATCCTTGTTATGCTTGAGCCCATTGTTGCAGCCACTGTGTCAATCCATCTCATTAAGGGTCTTCCTCTTTTTTGCTGACCCTCTACTTTACCAAGCATAATGTTCTTCTCCAGGGACTGATCCCTCCTGATAAGATGTCCAAATTATGTGAGATGTGGTCTCATCATCCTTGCTTCTAAGGAGCATTCTGGTTGCACTTCTTCCAAGTCTGTGGTCTTTGATCTTCATCAGTAAGTGCTTCAAGTCCCCTTCACTTTCAGCAAGCAAGGTTGTGTCATCTGCATAACGCAGGTTGTTAATGAGCCTTCCTCCAATCCTGATGCTACATTATTCTTCATATCGTCCAACTTCTCGGATCAGTTGCTCAGTATACAGATTGAATAAGTATGGTGAAAGGATACCATCCTGAAGCACACCTTTCCTGACTTTAAACGATGCAGTGTCCCCTTTTTCTGTTTGAACAACTGCCTCTTGATCTGTGTACAGATTCCTCATGAGCACAATTAAGTGATCTGGAATTCTCATTCTTCAAAATGTTTTTCATAATTTGTTATGATCCACACAGTCGAATGCCTTTGTATAGTCAATGAAACACAGGTAAACATCTTTCTGGTATTCTCTGCTTTCAGCCATGATCCATCTGACATCAGCAATGATATCCCTGATTCCACATCCTTTTCTGAGTCTGGCTTGAATTTCTGACAGTTTCCTGTCGATATACTGCTGCAACTGCTTTTGAACGATCTTCAGCAAAATTTTACTTGCGTCTGATATTAATGGCACACAATAGGTATTCAACAAATGGCAATCACTGTTTTTTCCAGCATGGCTACATTTGGGATGCAGGTGCACGAAGATCAAACTCTAGCCCATCAAAAGCCAGGGTGTGGGGTAGGGTAGGGGTGAGTGCTAGGTCAGAGGTGGGGATGTTACCTCCACCACCTGCTTCTCCATCCCCGTGCAGAGCCTCCTGCAGCTCAGAGCTAAGTGCTCACTGTCTTAGGCTGGGTTCTAGAGGAGCAAAACCAGTGAAGCATATAAACCAAAAAAACCATTGCTGTCGAGTTGATTCCGACTCATATCGACCCTATAGCAGAGTAGGACTGCCCCATAGGGTTTCCAAGGGGCGCCTGGTGGATTTGAACTGCCAACTTTTTGGTAAGCAGCTGAATTCTTAACCACTACACCACCAGAGTTTCCCATGAAGCATATATATATATATGTATGTATATGTGTATATGTATATGTATGTGTATATATGTATATGTACATATATATGTGTATACATATATAAAGAGAGAGAGAGATTTATTTCAAGGAAATGGCTCACACAATTGTGGAAACTGGCAAGTCCCAAACCTGTGGGTCAGGCATCAGGTTGGATGCGTCTCCTGACTCATGTGGTTGCAGGGGCTGCTGAACCCAAAATCTGCAGGTCAGAGGGCAGGCTGCTGGCTCATGTCCCAAGAACCGGAGATCAGAGGATGACGCGTTGAATGCAGGATCCAGAGCGGGGAGCTTTGCCAGAACATCTATACATATTGGATGCAGGCCACAACCCCTAGGAAACTCCCCTTTCAACTGATTGGCTGCTCACATCAGATCATAAAATAGAGGATGATTACGTAATATCTGCCAAACCATTGAGAATCATAGCCTAACCAAGTTGACACATAACCTTAACCATCACACCCACCAAGCTGAATCAGCACTGCACTCAGCTCAAGGGATGAACTGAGAGCTTCCAGCAAAGGAGAGGAAAGAAAGGTGATGAACGTCTGCCGGCTTCCAGGATGATCGGCACAGGGCACTGCCAAGGCTTCAGCAGCCCTCTCCAGCCATTTTCTCCTTAAGCAGTCCAGAAGTAGAGGGGTCCCGTCAGGGGAGCCACTGAGGTCTAGCCCTCACACCCACTCCAGGCTGCTGCTCCCTATTCCCCTTCTTCCTCCAACTGCTAGGTAATTACCCTGTGACCTTTGCTGTTGTGGTTAAATGCCGTTGAGTTGGTTCTGATTCATAGCCACCCCATGTGCAACAAAAGAAAACACTGCCCGCTCCTGTGCCATCCTCACAATCGTTGCTGTATTTGAACCCATTGTTGAAGCCACTATGTCAGTGTGTCTCGTTGAGGGTTTTCCTCTCTTTCAATGACCCTCTACTTTACCAAACATGATGTCCTTCTCCAGGTACTGATCCCTCCTGATAACATGTCCGAGCAATGAAGTCTCTCCATCCTCGCTTCTAAGGAGCATTCTGGTTGAACTTCTTCCAAGACAGATTTGTTTGTTCTTCTGGCAGTCCATGGTAAATTCAATATTTTTCCCCAATACCATAATTTAAATGCATCAAATCTTCTTCGGTCTTCCTTATTCATTGTCCAGCTTTCAGTTGCATATGAGGCAACTGAAAATATCACGGCTTGGGTCAGGCACTCCTTAGTCATCAAAGTGACATCTTTGCTTTTTAAGAGTTTAAAGAGGTCTTTTGCAGCAGATTTGCCCAGTGCAATGTGTCATTTCATTTCTTGACTGCTGCTTCTTGGGTGTTGATTGTGGATCCAAGTAAAATGAAATCCCTGACAACTTCAATCTTTTCTCTGTTTATCATGATGTTGCTTATTGGTGCAATTGTGAGGATTTTTGTCTTCTTTATGTTGAAGTGTAATCCATACTGAAGGCTGTAGACTTTGACCTTCATCAGTAAGTGCTTCAAGTCCTCTTCACTTTCAGCAAGCAAGGTTATGTCATCTGCTTATTGCAGGTTGTTAATGAGTCTTCCACGAATTCTGATGCCTTGTGCTTCTTCATATAGTGCAGCTTCTCAGATTATTTGCTCAGCATACAGATTGAATCAGTATGGGAAAGGATACAACCCTGATACACACTCTTCCTGATTTTAAACCACGCAGTATCCCCCTGTTCTGTGTGAATGACTGCCTCTTGATCTATGTACAGGTTCCATATGAGCACAATTAAGTATTCTGGAATTCTTATTCTTCACAATGTTATGCATAATTTGTTATGATCCACACAGTCGTATACTTTTGCATAGTCAATAAAACACAGGTAAACATCTTTCTGGTATACTCTGCTTTCAGCCATGATCCATCTGACATCAGCAATGTTATCCCTCATTCTACATCCTCTTCTGAATCCAGCTTGAATTTCTGGCAGTTCCCTGTCGATGTATTGCTGCAGCCATTTTTGAATAATCTTCAGCAAAATTTTACTTGTGTGTGATATTAATGATAGTGTTCAATAATTTTCAAATTCTGTTGGATAACCTTTGTTTGGAAAGGGTACAAATATGATTTGTCAGGCAGCCGTTCCAAATTTCTTGGCATAGATGAGTGAGCACCTCCAGCACTGTATCCATTTGCTGAAACATCTCAATTGGTATTCTGTCAATTCCTGTAGCCTTCTTTTTCGCCAATGTCTTCAGTGCAGCTTGGACTTCTTCCTTCAGTACTATTGGTTCTTGATCATATGCTACCTCCTGAAATGATTGAATGTCGACCAATTCTTTTTGGTACAGTGACTCTGTGTATTCCTTCCATCTTCTTTTGATGCTTCCTGCGTTGTTCAATATTTTGCCCATAGAATCCTTCAATATTGCAACTCAAGGCTTGAACTATTTCTTCAGTTCTTTTAGCTTGAAAAATGCCAAGTGTGTTCTTCCCTTTGGGTTTTCCAGGTCTTTGCACGTTTCATTGTAATACTTAACTTTGTCTTCTCATGCTGCCCTTTGAAATCTCCTGTTCAGCTCTTTCACTTCACCATTTCTTCCATTGGCTTTACTTACTCTACATTCAAGAGCAAGTTTCAGAGTCTCTTCTGACATTCATTTTGGTCTTTTCTTTCTTTCTTGTCTTGTTAATGGCCTTCTGCTTTCTTCATGTGTGATGTCCTTGATGTCATTCCACAACTCATCTGATCTTCGGTCATTAGTGTTCAATGCATCAAAGCTATTCTTGAGATGGTCTCTAAATTCAGATGGGATATACTCAAGGTCATGCTTTGGCTTGTGTGGACTTGTTTTAATTTTCTTCAGCTTCAACTTGAACTTGCATATGAGCAATTGATGGCCTACTCTGCAGTTGGCCCCTGGCATTCTTCTGACTGATGATATTGAGCTTCTCCATCATCTCTTTCCACAGATGTAGTTGATTTAATTTCTGTGTATTCCATCTGATGATGTCCACATGGATAGTCACCATTTATGTTGTTGAGAAAAGGTATTTCCAATGAATTGGTTGTTGGTATTGCAAAATTCTATCGTGCGATCTCCAGCATCATTTCTATCACCAACGCCATATTTTCCAACTATTGATTCTTCTTCTTTGTTTTCAACTTTTGCATTCCAATCACCGGTAATTATCAATGCATCTTCATTGCATGTTTGATCAATTTCAGACTGCAGAAGTTGGTAAAAATCTTCCATTTCTTCATCTTTGGCATTAGTGGTTGGTGTGTAAATTTGAATGATAGTTGTATTAACTGTCTTCCTTGTAGGAGTGTCATGGATTGAATTGTGTCCCTTTGCCAACTTGGTTAGGCCATGATTCCCAGTATTGTGTGGTTGTCCTCCATTTTGTGATTTTCCTACGTGTTATAAGTCATAATCTCTGCCCATGGTTAAAGAGGGTTAGGGTGGGACATAACACCCTCGCTCAGGTCACATCCTTGATCCAATGTAAAGGAAGTTTCCCTGGGGTGTGGCCTGCACCATCTTTTATCTTACAAGAGATAAAGGGAAAAGGAAGCAAGCAGAGAGTGCAGAACCTCATACCACCAAGAAAGCAGTGTCAGAAGCAGAGCACGTCCTTTGGACCCAGGGGTTCCTGCGCGGAGAATCTCCTAGTCCGGGGGAAGATTGATGATGACAAGGACCTTCCTCCAGAGCAGACAGAGAGTGAAAGCCTTCCCCTGGAGCTAATGCCCTGCATTTGGACTTTTAGCCTACTAGACTGTTAGAAAATAAATTTCTCTTTGTTAAAGCCATCCACTTGTGGTATTTCTGTTATAGCAGCACTAGATAACTAAGAAAAGGAGTATGGATATTATCCTATCACTGACAGCCTTGTACTTTAGGACAGATCTTGAAATGTTCTTTTTGACAATGAATGCAATGCTGTTCCTCTTGTATTTGTCATTCCCAGCATAGTAGACCATATTATTGTCTGATTCAAAATGGCCAATACCAGTCCATTTCAGTTCACTAATGCCTAGGATATCAATCTTCAAACGTTCCATTTCATTTTTTGACAACTTCCAATTTTCCTAGATTCGTACTTCATACATTCCACTTTCTGATTATTTGTTTGCAGCTGCTTGAATTTTGAGTCGTGCCACATCAGAAAAGGAAGGTCCAAAAAGCTTTACTCCATCCACATCATTAAGGTCAACTGTACTTTGAGGAGGTAGCTCTTCCCCAGTCATATTTTGAGTGTCTTCCAACCTGAGGGGCTCATCTTCTGGCACTATATCAGACAATGTTCCACTGTTGTCCGTAAGGTTTTCACTGGCCAATTTTTTTAGAAGTATCTCACCAGGTCCTTCTTCCTAGTCTGTCTTATTCTGGAAGCTGTGCTGAAACCTGTTCACCATGGGTGATCCTGCTGGTATTTGAAATTCCAGCATCACAGCAACATGCAAGCCACCATGGTAGGCCAAACTGACAGACAAGTGGTGGCTGTGGCCTTTATAGCCTCCAAATGGCTTTCTTGGCCATAATTTCCATTGTTATTATTTTGGCCACTAGCTAACTCTGTGGGCTAGATAGGGGAACTATTAGTATCCTGGTTTTGCAGATGAGAAAACCAAGGCTCAGGGAGGAGACCAAAAACCACACAGTTAGTGGAAAAATTAGTGGAACATGCAGCCTTCCTTCTCCAGGGAGAGAGCACTTCCTTCTGAGTCTGAGTTTTTCTTATCCATAAAATTAGACCATCTCAAAAGTCCCTTCCAACTCTAAAATTCTGTTATTTTAACTCCTTATCAAATTTCAAGAGTTGAGGAACATGAATTTCCTTCAGCTTCCACTTGTGTGATAATTCCTCCTGGATGGAGTCTGTCTCTGTGCCATTTTGTATGGAGGACAAGCGCGGACTCTGAGTGCTCATATTTGTTGGGGATCATGGCCCCCTCCCTGGCTCTTAGTCACCTGCCCAAAAATGCTAGCACTCATGGGAAGATGACAGAGTGTCTCAGGTCTCTTCTGCTTGTCAGCACATCCCTGATAAGTGCTCTTGAAGGCTATGCTTTCTGTTCAAATCACTGCCAAAGCATTGCTCGGTGTGCTCTGGATACTAAGTAAGGGATTACATCTACATTTCGTATTTTGTCTTTCTCTTTTTTCATAGAAAGGGAATTTAGTGGAAAATTATTCCTGAAAGTTGAAGGTAAAATTAAGATTCTAACACTTAACCTCATAGATTCCTTACTGAGAATCAACAAAACAAGATGGGTAAATCACTTAGTAAAGTGCTGGCCCAAAGTCATAACATGGCAGGTCCTTCCAAGCCAGGGGACCTCTGCATGCTGGGCACTTAGCTGGGCACTGAACCATCGGTTCCTCTTGACATCCTGTGGAGTGGTGTCTCCATTTATTCAGGTAAGAAAAAGCCCAGAGAAAGTAAAACACTCCTGAAGTCACAGACAGTAAGTGGCAAAGCTGAATTTGAATCCAAGTCTTTCGCATGGAACAATGTGACTAGAAATTTTTGGCCCTTCACCATTCATAGCTCAAAGGAAGCAGCTTGGGAAGGCTATGACCCCCAATGTCTGCTTCAATGGCTTCCTCCCCAAGGACTCCACTTTCAGATTTGCCTCTATATGCCACACTGAGCCCTTTCTCCTCTGTCAGACAGCTTCCCCACAGAATAGGGGCCACTCCCCAAACACACAGGATCCTGGAATGAGTAGGACAAACACACTCTTTTCTTTCCCATTGGTGCCCATTCATTTCATGTTTTAATTTTGAAGTCCAAATTTTTTTTTTTCCGTTTGCCAGATAAGTTGTGGAAATTATGTGACTATTCTGCCCACCCTGCATTCTCCCATTTCTCTGTGCATCTAACATACAAAATAATAATAAAAATAACTTTTTTTTCCAATATCAGCTAATCCTCCTAATATCCTTGTGAGTAAACTGAGGCTTAGTTGGTTGTAGCATTTACCCCAAAGCACATCATTAATGGGAGACAGAGCTGGACTCAAATCCAGGTCTCCTTTGACCTCAAGCCTATGGTCATTCCATTCTGCCACCATGTCCCCCAGTAGAGAACCATTTCTAAAGGCATGGGTTTGTTCTACCCATTCCCCTTCCAAGACTCTCCAGCCCTGGGACTTAATTAAATGTCTATAAAGGCATTAAGTAGAGATAAAAGAGACTGGCAATACAAAACTTCTCCACATATAGGCCTTCTCATCTTTAAAGCTCTATCTATCTATCATTATTAATGTTTTTAAAAGAAGGTAATTGACTCTCCCAACATAGCTCAGAGGCAGGTGGAGACGGCCTTTGCTTTTTTCTTATAAAGAAAGAAACCTAGAGGTGTGGGGTGGGTGGCTTTCTTGGGCTGCAAAGGAATGGATGTTTGAACATGAATTAGAATGTGGGGATGGCAGCAGCTCATCTTTTCCTTCAATCAGCCTGATCCCTCCCAGCCTACCCCTCATTATCCCTTGTGGTTGCAGCTGAAATATCTTTAAAGACAACACACCACAGGGAATTAGAATGTCACTAAATCCTTCTCAGAGCTTAAGCCTCAAGAGCAGTGACTAAGGCCAGGAGAGGATTCTAGAGGTTGTCCTGGATTCAAGGGCTTGCCTTCCTCTCCTCCTTGGTAAATTCGGGGTGATAATATTCACCTCGTGCGGTTGTTGAGGGATTCTAGGAGATAACTCATGCAGAATCCGTAATGCAGTGCCTGGCATGCAGAGACACTTATTATTATTTGCTGGCCTAAGACTGAGATTTGTAATTACTATGCTGCATTGATTATTGGTAGGGAGAAAATATGTTATAATTTCTTAAAATTATATAAATTATCTTCTAGACTTAAAAAAAAAAACTTTCTATGACTATATCTGCCTTTGTTTCTGCTTGTATGGAAATTAAATTTTTGCCTTTTCCTGCAAAATTATCTTTTATAGCCTACTGGATTATGATAATAATACTTTGTACATTTGCAGGGCCTTTTATCCGGGAATCTCAAAGTACTTTATAAACTTTAATTAATTCTTGCAACAAGCCCCATGAGGTAGGTAAGTATTATTATCCCCACTTTACAGATAAGGAGAGCGAGACATTGAGAAGTTCAGTAATTTGCCGACGGCCTCAAAGCAGTTAGTAGCTAAGTCTGAACTAGACGGCAAACCGCCTGTCTCAGGCCTGCGCTTGGCTCGCTGGGGTTGCCCTGCTGGTCTCTCCGAGCCCCAAGGCATGATTGATGGGGAGATGGCAATCAATTGTAGCCCCGTGTTAAATATATGTTGTAAGGCTTACAGGTGTTATGGGGAATTATTTAGGCTGACTCATATGTTTCTCCCCTGGGTACCGGCCTATCTTCAGGAGAGCTGAGCAAAGGTTGCAAACCCACTTCTCAGATCCGAATACTCATGTCTCACACAGTACCACCCATTTCCTCCATATTTGGAATCAGCCAATCTTCTGCAGTGCTGGGCACTGTGCTTGGAGATTTTTTGTTCGCATTATCACCCTAATGTCTTTCCTCTCCTAAGCTCCTTGGGTAAATATAACAGCATCAGCTAGAGGGCTTAATTTATAGAGTTTAACATTTCACTCAGAGCATAGTGGTGGTTCAGTGGCAGAATTCTTGCCTTCCAAGTGGGAGACGCAGGTTGGATTTCCGGCCGATGCATCTAACGCACAGCCACCGATCTGTCAGTGGAGGCTTGTGTGTGCTATGATGCTGAACAAGTTTCCACAGAGCTTCCAGACTAAGACAGACTAGGAAGAAAAGCCTGGCAATCTACTTCTGAAAATCAGCCAGTAAAAACCCTATGGAACACAAGGGTCCATGTTAAGTTGTGCATGGGGTCGCCATGAGTCAGGGGCCACAACTTCTCTTCCAAGTTAATTCTTATGGTAACCTATGAGTGACTATTGTTGTCCTCATTTTACAGATGAGAAAAACAGGCTAAGAAAATGAAGATGCATATCCAAGATCACACAGCAGAACTGGGATTCCAGACAATATCCTACTCAAAGATGAGTGCTCTTGCCACTCCAACAGCTGATACCAGGTGACAAATTGTGTTGCAGGGTTATTGATCCTACAACTGCATTTCCAAGAGGCACAAGTAAGTGAGTAAAGGGTTTTTATTGTTATCATAAGCCAGGTTGAGTTAAATAGCATCTGTTCTTGGACACATGGATTAATAAGGTACTCTCCTAGGAAGATCTGATTGTGTACAAGGTTTCAGAAAGATGCATGGTTCCTCCAAAGGGACCCATTCCAAAGGGGAACTCAGCCCCTCCCAAGTGTACCCTGCAGATGGCTCTCATTTGTCTGCCCATCCCCACACTCCTCTTTCCTTACTCAAGTGTCCTCATTACCATGGGCAGCAAAACCCCTTCCCCAGGCTTGAGGCTCTGGAATAGTTCTGGACTCTTCACTTTCTTTCTGACAACGTAATGTTAAAGTCAGATAAGCCTGGATTTGAGTTCTGGTTCTGTGCTTACTAGAAGTTTATCTTAGGCATGTCCCAACCTCTCCAAGCCTTAGTTTCCTTATCAGTCAAAGGAGTTATTGCAAGGATTAAATTAATTAATGAACATGAAATCCCATGGCACAGTGTCTAGCATATAGCTAGCGCTCAGTAAATATCAATACACTGCCCTCCCCTTCTTGACTAATCAGTTGTCCACATTCTATTTTAGTATAGCTGAATGACTCATATCAGCACTATCTACCTCTTTTTCTCTGCTGCCTGTGCCAAAATCCCTGCTCAGGCCACCTCTGACAAGGCAGATACCCCCAGTCCTGGGGGAGGTAGGGATGGCCACCAGCTCACTTCTCCAGGGTGCACGAGGCTTCCTCTTATCTTCATCTCCCCGAATGGATGTGCTGCCCCATCAGCCTCATGACCTGGGCTGGCATGAGCCAGTCCCTCGGGGCCTTGAAGAGCCGGAGTTTCAGGGCCTGCAAAGTCAACCACCAGGGCTTGGCCAACACCACCCAAGTCCAACTCCTAGGGTCCTTGCCTTCCCTGTTCTCTGGGCTGCCTGCCTCCCTAAATATGCCTTTCTCATTTAAACTATAGCAGAATTAAGTAAATATTTGCTAGGTCTGTGTGCCTAGACAGCCTCTAGGACTTCCCACATTTGTATCACTTCTACTTGAGGGAATCAGACCTCGTCACTGCAATGGGGACCTTCTAGAAGGTTCAGGGCTACCACAAAGAATGCATCTGTAACAGAATGAGGATGATGTGTGTGTGTGTGTGTGTGTGTGTGTGTGTGTGTGTGTACCTCTGTGTGGTCTGTAGGATCTAATATGAAGTATTGAACTCAATCTAGATTACAAAAATGGCCACTAGATATAGCAGAAAGCTCGCCACGACCCCGCCGAGAGCTGAACTTCCACAGTGGCTGGCCTCTCCTCTCCAGGGACTGGAGGGAAGCAAGAGATGTCTCACACTTGATCTGGCTTACAAGTGCAGGCCCCAGAAAAGCAAAGCTGTTTCCCCTATTTTTTAAAAAATCACATTTATCATTTATGAACATAAAAGTTAAAACTTGCTTGTTACAGAAAGTTTTTTGAAGGAAAAAATTAAGGGCTGGCCAATCTGAGCTGAGAAATCCCACCACCCAGGGTTGATGATAATAATAACATTAAGCTCTCACTCTGTGGCCAGCACAGAAGGCACTGGGGTAAGAGCAAGATCTGTATTAACACATTCTTTGCTGAAGTCCTATGAAGGCAGTACCACTCTATTTCAGAGCTGAGGAACTGAAGAGGTGAAGTGGGCTGGCCAAGATCAGAGAGCCAGGGCCAGCTCATAGAGCCTGAACTCCAACTCAGGCAGGCAGTCACCGAGACCTCCTCCAAAACAGTTTACAATTTATATACATCTCACAGTCGGTAAGAGCTCTGCTGCTAACCAAAAGGTCAGCAGTTCAAATCCACCAGCCACTCCTTGGAAACCCTATGGGGCAGTTCTACTGTGTCCTATAGGGTCAATATGAGTCGGAATCACCCCGAAGGCAACAGGTTTTTTGGTTTTCCAATATTATGTTCTCTTTTTCCAACAAATTGTCCCCAAATTGCATTCATTTATATTCTCTCTTTGTTTAACATTCTATTCTAAGCATTTTCCCTTGTCATGAAACATTCTTTGAAAACATAAATTTTAGTCACTGTGTAAGATTCCAGCCTGTGAATGTTCCATCGTTTATTGGGCTTTGCCTAAGAGGCTCTGCCTCTTCTAAAAACTTATCCTGCCCAGGCTGCCCCTCCAGGTACCCGTAACAGGGTTTTCATGTCATCTGATTAGGAAGGTGCTGCTGTGTATGTGTTTGCTGGGAGGGGTATTTAGCCTATGAGTTCAAGACTCTTTTTTGTCAAAGAGAAGTCTGCTGATTAAAACTGCCAGACGTCTCAATGGGTACTAGATTTCCTTCTGGGGTGATGAAAGAGTTCTGGAATTAGATATTGGTGATGGTTGCACAACATTGTGAATGTTCTTAGTGTCACTGAATTGTATACTTTAAAATGGTAAATCTTGTGTTATGTGTACTTTACCACACACACACACACACACACACACACACACACACACACACACACACACACACACAAACTGCCAAAGTGGAATAATCACTTTGTGGTAGCAGGACCAGGATTTGTTACCCTGACTCAGAGTTACCCACACAAACATACATGAACTTTATTCTCTATAATTGGCCTCGTATTACTCAGGAGTCCCCATTCTTACCAATGACAGAGAAAAAAAAAAAAGGAAATTTTTACTGTCAGTGAAAGGTTTAATGTATTATCTTTCAGGTAAATGCTCAGCTAATTCACAGTTCATCTTTCCTACCGTGGCTGTTTCCCTTGCACAAAGAATTCCCGAGAGTGGACGTTCTTATGTGCCATGGCATTTCCTGAACTGGAAACTGATGATGTCAGCCGTGACGTCTTGGTACATGATAAAACTTATTGCTTATTGTTGTTACTATTGAAGGACTTTTCTCTAAATCCCAGCCCAAATGCCTGCTCCTTCATAAAGATTCCTCAATGCCTCCTGCTGGAGCAACAGCCTTCTCTTCTGTAACCCAGAGCCCTCTACTTTCACACGGCCTAGAGTCTTCATGGAGCCCTGGAGGCACAGTGGTTAAACAGTGTGAATCCACCAGCTGCTCCTTGGAAACCCTACGGGGCAGTTCTACTCTGCCTTACAGGGTCAACACGAGTCAGGATCGACTCAACCGCAACAGGCTTGGTTTTTGGTTTAGAGTCTTCAGTCTTCGTAGTCGGAGTCCCTGGGTGGTGCAAATGGTTAAATGCTTGACTACTAGCTGAAAGGCTGGCAGTTTGAACCCACCCAGAGGCACCTCAGAAGACAGGCCTGGTGATCTGCTTCCGAAATTTCACATTCTTGAAAGCCCTGTGGAGCACAGTTCTACTCTGCAAGCATGGGGTCGCCATGAGTCGGAATTGACTGGACAGTAACCAGCAACAACAGAGCCTTCATCCTTTTCTACCTTGGATTGTAATTATTTGGGGGCAAAGTTCATTTCCCCTTTAGATGGGAAATATTGTCTAGCAGAAACATCGTGCTATTCACTTTCATTGCCTCCCCGATCCCAACATAGGTCTCCATGAATCCCGTTCATTCATTAACTGTTCAGTGAGTACCTACCACGTGCCCCACCCTTGCTTATTCCTTCTTCTCTCTTCCTTGTTCCTTTTTACTTTTGCTCCATTGGGTTAGCCTCCAAATCACAGATGACAAGCAGAAAATATTTCTAGTATTAAATCTAGCAAAAGTAAAAATGAGCAATTTGTTAAGGGGTGAAATGAAGGACATGGAACAATGAATCTCTGACACCTAGAAATTTTTCAGGGCAGGCCGCCATCTTGGAGGGGGATCATGGACACTCTCCAATCTCTGGGAACATTTGAGAAATGGCAGGGTTTGGTGGGATCTGTGGAGAAGCCACAGAATCTTCTGGGTCTGCTGTGTCCAGCAAAAAGGGGCTGTGCCAATGGGAGTGGTCTAGCATGTGAGACCATGTGACATGGGTCTCCTAGAGAGAGATACAGGGCCAGGGCAGTGCTCAGGGTGTTGGAAGTCTTGTGTGAGCAGGTGGGGGCAGATATACATACTATGGTTATTCTTGACCCATCTGTACCCATAGACTGGTGAAGTTGGGAAAACCAGGGTTTCATTGCTATTCTAGGACCATTCTTTTCTGTGCTTTTTCACTGACAACTGTGTAATATTTCAAGCGTATGAGCTAACTTGGTTTTGTGGGCTATTTTTGGCAACAAATTACATTTCACAGCACTGTTTCTGTAGTAAAATACATCTCAAAGTCCAAATAACTAACTTCCAAACAGCACACACTTCACAGTTCTAGAGGTGGGGTGCTATAGGGTGCTCTGTGGAAGTAAGAAATCAACAGATTGTCTGCAAGTGCTGCAAATAACTGTGTCTGTCCTCTTAAAATAGTGTGATGGACTCCCTTTCCATTCAGTGAATATAAATAAAACATCTTCTGTATGAGAGATCCCCATGTTTACCGCTATTATGGGGCTAACAACGTTGTGCTCAAAATGTCTGCACTTCTGCCTGGAATGAACCCTTTCTGCGGGGAGGAGCGGGTCTTGTCCAGCACTGCATCCTCGGAAACTTGCTCCACAGATCCCACCAAACCCTGCCATTTCTCAAATGTTCCCAGAGATTGGAGAGTGTCCATGATCCCCCTCCAAGACGGCAGCCTGCCCTGAAAAATTTCTAGGTGTCAGAGATTCATTGCTCCATGTCCTTCATTTCACCCCTTAACAAATTGCTCATTTTTACTTTTGCTAGATTTAATACTAGAAATATTTTCTGCTTGTCATCTGTGATTTGGAGGCTAACCCAATGGAGCAAAAGTAAAAAGGAACAAGGAAGAGAGAAGAAGGAATAAGAATTTCCAAACATAACTGAACTGGATTAATGTACATGTACACATGTGTATTATCTGTATGCATGAAAAGCAATTAGCTGAAATGGAGTTAACTGTGCCAAGGGCAATGAAAAAGTAAAAAAAGGTGGATTCACGGTGAAAGGAGCTAATCATGGGTTTGATCCCTTTCAGAGCAAAGATGGTGAGGGCAGACAGACCATTTCCAGAGCTGGCTATTGTCATGGTCTAAGCTGTCTACTGAGTGAAGTAGCCTCCAACCTGGGTAAGGAGGGAGGCCGTGTGTGCCCCAGGTGTTCACACTGACAGAACGCTTGCAAATTAGCTGCTTGTGCCTAGTAGATGACTTTATGTGTGATCCCAATAGTCAAGCCTGTGTTTTCAAGGAAGGGACTTGATTTTCTAACAATACAGAGATGATATTGAAGACAAAGAGCTGCGATGATATCAGTCATTGTCGCAAGTCACTATGGACCCTAAAAGAAGCAACCTGAGGCTGCCAGGGCCATGGCTGAGTCACTGCATCCTTCCTCTCTTAGATCATGTAGCTTCCTCTCCCAAACCAGAACGTCCGTGAGTCTGCCGCCCTCCCCACCCCCACCCACCTGGGGAACCCTGGCCCCTGATGTGTCTGTTTGAGGTGCTGAGGCCATCTGGGAGTCCAGGGCAGGTGCTGAGGCCTACAGACTGTCTTGAATATCCTCGAGCAGCCTTCCCTTGGCACCACCATCTTGATCCTCATGGGCCTCTCTGCCTGTTAACTGCATGTCCTTCACCTTAAATATGGGGCTTGGGGGGCAGTGCGATGAAGCCCCTTTACAATACCAGACTAGAGTCAGATCTGGAACATTGGCTGTAAAAATGGTGTGGAGACAGTGTCTAACCTCCTTTAACTTCACAAGGAGGAAAGAGAATCAAGATCAACAGCCCAAGGCTGATTCCTACAAAGTGGAGGTCAGACATGCCTCCTCTCTCTGCCATCTTTACCAATTCTGATACCAACCATCCCTCCCACAGCACTCTCTACTTCTCGGCTGTGTTTGATAATTTGTTGCAATGGCCACACAAAACTCACAGACAATACTCACGATTATGGGGTTTATTAGGGAAGCAATAGGTTACAATTCAGGCTCAGGAAGGCTCAGGATATAGTTCTTTCCATCAGGACCGCCTCTTCCCAGCAGTGCTCACAGGCATGCCTCTCCCTGGCCCTTGGCCTCTGCCCAAAGGCACTCAGCTTTCTCTATCCACCGACCGGGAAGCCCACCACACGACCTCCTGTTGCTGGGTCTCTGCTATCAAGTGCCTGCTGCCGGGTCTCTGCTGTCACTTCTCACTACCTTCAGTGTTACAGCTCTCTCTCTGTCTCCTGGTTCCAGGAGCTTCTCAGTCCAGGGATCCCGGGTCCAAAGGATGTGCTGGCTCCTGGATGTTCTTCCCTGGTGGTGGTGGAATCCTCTTTTTCCCGCCTGTAGGGTTGCTTATTTCAAGCCCAGTGGGATGGCAAAACTGACCATTCCCTTTGATGGGCCAAAATTACCCCATCACACAGTCCTGCCCAATCACTTTGGTGGGAGTTACAAAACCATGGCTAGAAAAACCATGCAAAAGTGATCCATCGCACGGCATTGGCCTACATACTTTGAAAAAAGTAGGTAGAGCTGGGTGTCATCTGTAACGTAGGAGGTAGAAATGGTCATTTCTGCTGATGTTCATTTCATGAACTGTCCATAACTTAGGGTGTTAGGAACCAGAGAGTAGATTTTCACTAGCTTTAATTTGTTGTTAGTCTGTGGGTATTTATTGAGCATCAACTATGTGTTTGGTCTTCAGTTTTGGATATAAAGAATTGTTTTTCCATTATCTAGAATCAGAAGGCCTGAATTCACGTCCCCTTGTTTGACTGGAAGCATAAAATTTCCCTGAGTCCAAGTTTCCTTATGTTTGAAATAGTCCTTGCTTCACTGAGCTGTTGCAGGGGTTAAGGAAGATCAAGTCTGTGGAAGCACTTTGTAAGCTGAAAAGCACTAGGTAAATGTCAGATAACTTAAATAAACATAGGAAGTGAGCGAGATGGCTTGGGGTACAGGTTCTTCCAGTGGTTTATTGTTATTTTCTTTTATTACAAAATTAATACTAGACTGTGCAAATGCTTACACCCACCACCACCTCAGAACAGTATCCCTCCCCCTCCAAACATGATGGAGAGTTCAAAAAGAAAAGCTAAATAAAATAGAAGACATGCTTCTCATTCAAACAATTTTTGATTCAGAAATATAAAAAGTAAAAATGGAAAATCCTCTCTCATCTTCTGTGTACATATACATGTACTTGGGTGCAGCTATGATACTACAGCACATATGGTTTTTATTTCTTTTCCACTTAGATCCGGGACAATTTTTCTAACATCCAAACATGTAGATCTAGAGCAGGGGTCCTTTACCACTCATGTGAATGGGCTACAAGAGCTGTGGGAAGCCCTGAAGTTGTATGCAAGAGTTCATATACTATCACTCATCACATGCTCACAGGTGCCCATGACTTCCAAGACCAGGGACTGTGCTGTAGAGCAGTGCTTCTCCAATTTCCACGTGCACACGAATCACCAAGGGCTCTTGCTAAAATTCAAATTCTGACTCAAGAGACGTCAAGTGGGGTCTGAGAGTCTGTCTCTTTGCCAAGCTCCACGGGGATGCCGATGCTGCTAGACCCTAGACCTCAGTTTGAACAGCAGGGCTCCAGAGCAATGGTTCTCACCCCTGGCTGCACTTTAGAATCATCTTGGGGCTTTAAAAGAGAACCAGTGTCTGGGCTCCGCCTCACCCCCAAAGATTCTGTTCTAATAGCCTGCGTTGGGGCATGGGCATTGGCATATTTTAAGAAGCTCCCCAGGTGACTGTAATGTTCACCCAGGACCACTTAGCATTCTAGGGCAGCAGATCTGCCAAACGAACAAAAGTTTCATATTCTCTTTTTTATGAACACAAAATATATGGGGACTAAGTGAGAGTATGTGTAAAGCGCTTAGAACAACAGTTGTCTGGCACCCACTGGCTCAATAAGCATTAACCACAAAATACAACGCATTGCATTGGGCAAATCTGCCGCAAAAGATCTATTTAAAGTGTTAAAAAGCAAAGATGTCACCTTGAAGACTAAAGTGTGCTTCACCCAAGCCATGGTATTTTCAGTCACCTCATATGCATGTGAAAGCTGGACAATGAATAACCGAAGAAGAATTGATGCCTTTGAATTGTGGTGCTGGCGAAGAATACTGAACCATGGACTGCCAGAAGAATGAAAAAATCTGTCTTGGAAGAAGTACAGCCAAGATGCTCATTAGAAGCGAGGATGGCAAGACTTCATCTCACATACTTTGGATATGTTATCAGGAGGGATCAGTCTCTGGAGAAGGACATTATGCTTGGTAGAGTAGAGGGTCAGTGAAAAACAGGAAGACCTTCAACAAGATGGATTGACACAGTGGCTACAACAGTGGGCTCAAGCATAACAATGATTGTGAGGATGGCCTAGGACTCGGCAGTGTTTTGTTTTGTTGTACATAGGGTTGCTATGAGTTGGAACCAACTCAATGTCACCTAACAACAACATACCAAGGATGATATTAAAAATATTTAGCAACTGGGGAAAGGGGTCAAGAAAATCTCCGTCAGCTTGTGGGATTTCTCTTTTGTCATCTGCAGATAAGTTTTTACTTTGCTGATTTGCTGAAAACATTTGACCAAAATATCTGAACAAAAAGATGGACTATGTCGGACTTGCTAAAAGGACTGTGACTAGACTCAGTCAACATTTCCAGAACGCTTCTGCAGAAGCTGATGAGTTCACAGACTGTGACTGATCCAGAATCACATGGAACAGAAATTAACTACATCAGACTGAGTAAACGAAAGGAAACTGAGGGTTTTATGTGAGAATATTGCCGATGTTTTAAGGTCCTACTTTCTAGATATAAGAAATCATTTTCCTTTCTCCTAAAGTATCCTACTAATTGGTTTAGATATTGTAACTCTTGACTTAGAAGTTCTGTTGGCAAACTTTGTAAAGTTGTGACTATCATAACCAGAGAAGTGTCTGAAATTTGAGCTATGATTTTACAAAATAGAATAGTATTAGCCTTTCCTGTTAGTCTCTCAAGAAACAGTTGGTGCCTAGATAAATGCTGCTATATTTACATTCATACTCAGTCTGAGGTTTTGCAAAATGTAGTTGCTGTTGAGGCACATGAAAAGCAGATATTGATGCTGCTTATGCATAAACAAACACCTATTATGGGGGAGGCCCATCTATCGCAGCCAAATCTCCTCTAGGCTGCATTCTAACAAACGGGAGGAGGTATCGCTATGAGCCGATCACAAGAAAGAGAATGATATGCTTATGCAACAATGTATGGCCCCAGTACCAGCTAGGGGGCCAGAAACATTGTCTCCAAAATGGATCTTTGGCTTATGGCATGATTTTTCAGCTTGACTTGTTTTGTAAGAAAAATGAGACAAAGTTCCCTATATTCAAAGATGAGACAAAGTTCCCTATATTCAAGCTTTCATGTCTCTCTATCAAACTTTAAATCTCTCTAACCAGGTTCATTTCCAGGAAAAGCTGAAAGCAAAAGTGCTTCCTGAATCCTCACTGAAGGGCGCCCTTTTAGAAGGAATAGCCCCATAACTGCTTCGGCGCCTCCCCACCCCCCACCCCCCGCCATATAGGGAAGGTGTGGTAGAAGCCCACAGGTCAGGTCGAAGAATGACGGCAGAGTCCCCCACAGAAAGGGCTGAGCCTGATTCTAGTCTGGCCAGCTTGAGAGAAACTGATGAAGGAAGGGAATCGGGAAGTAAGGGTCCAACTTCATCAGGTATGGTCTCCCCCAACCCCCACACACACCCATCAGGGTACTGTTTTCAGGGAGGGTACTGCCGGGGCTCGGGCAGGGCAATTTCCTCTGAGAAAAATTCCAGCCGAAGGAGGAACAATGTTAGTACATACTCCTTTCTCTACCTCCGACTTATATAATTAAAAGAATCACAATCCTCCTTATCGGAGAAACCCAAATAGGATGGTGGAGTTGTTCTTTGCCATTTTCTGCAGATCCCACCTGAAAATGCATGTGCCTTGCAGGTGACACTATTGCAAGAAGAAATAGTGACATGCAGTGGCATTCCTTTCCATATTCAACAAAAGGTGAATCCAGAGGTCTGGGCATAAGAAAGGCCCAGTCAGCCACACCGGTTAAAATTACTTTAAAACCTAGAGCACCTATTATAAACCAGAGACAATATCCCTGTGCAAAGAAGCTTTAGAAGGGATCACACCATTGGTGCATCGACACATAAAAACTGGACTTTTAACATTTTGCCGGTTTCCGTACAACACCCCATCGTACCGGTGTTGAAAACGGGGACAGGAGAACATTGGTCTGTTCAAGACCTAAGAAAAAGCAACCAAATAGTAGAGGACATTCATCGGATTGTGCCAAACCCATATATTCTCTTGGTTACTATACCCAGTCAATGTGCTTGGTTTTTAGTACTAGACTTGAAAGATGCTTTCTTTTGTATTCCTCTACACCTCGAGTCTCAGCCTCTATTTGCCATTGAATAAATGGGTATTAAGACAGGAATTGCTGTGGGGGTACTAACTCAAACCCTGGGACCAGCCAGGCGACCGGTGGCCTACTTTTCAAAACTGCTGGACAACACGGCCTGGGGATGGCCCCCTTGTCTTCCAGCCATGGCTGCAACATGTGACTTGTTACAGGAAGCCAAGAAATTCACCCTTGGACAGAAGGTAACGGTAAACACACCACATATAGTTTTGCCACTTTGGGAATAAAAGGGGGGTCTTTTTGGCTCATGGCAGGATGGATGGGAAAATGTCAGGCAATCTTGTTAGCTCAAACGCTAACACCACATTGCTGCCTATTTCAGAAGATGCCCCCGTACATGACTGCCTAGAGATAATTGAAGACATTTATTCTAGCAGACCAGATCTCTCAGATGTTCCCTTGACTGACCCAGAGATAGAAATGTATATGGATGGCAGTAGCTTCTATATGAAGGATGCCACAAGGCGGGATATGCGGTGGTGACACGAACTGAGGTCTTAGAGGCAGCTCCACTTCCTGCCGGCACCTCAGCTCAAAAGGCTGAACTCATAGTCCTCGGGTGGGCCCTGCAACTAGGAATAAGAAGACGTATAACTGTGTATACTGGTAATAAATATGCCCATCTGGTCCTTCACTCACATGGTGCCTTGTAGGAAAAAAGGGGACTTCTGAATCTGCCAACCAAGAAATAAAACATGTACCAGAAATCCTAGAACTCCTGAAGGCAATCAATGATCCCCTTCAGGTGGCAGTGGTATAATGCCCCGGACACTTGGGAATTTTAAATATCTGCTGATTTTTGTGGACACCTCCTCAGGGTGGGTAGAGGCTTTCCTTTGTCGAACCGAACAAGCCCAAGAAGGGACCAAGGTGTTACTCAAAGAAATCATACCCTGTTTTGATCTTCCAATCTCAGTACAGAGTGACAACAGGGGAGCTTTTACAGCAACAGTCACCCAAGAAGTCAATAAGGTTTTAGATACAAATTAGAAAGTACACTCAGCCTAGAGACCACAATCGACTGGAGAGACCAAAAAGATGAACCATACTCTGAAAAAGTTCTTGGCAAAACTTTGCCAGAGACGAGCTCCACTTAGATACAAGTTCTCCCCATTGCTCTGCTCAGAATCCAGGTAGCCCCTCTAAGTGGGCTCAAATTGAGCCCTCACAAATTAACATATGGGAGACCATTCCTGAAAAAGTCGACTTTCCCCAACTCCACGATGAACGAGGTAGAGAAAAGACACTGGGTCCATTCTCTGAGAGCTGTCATAAACACTGTTAATCAGCCTACTTCTTCTCGTTTGTTGTTTCCTTCTGACACTCCCCTCCTCAGGTTCCAACCCAGAGATTGGAGATCAGGTCCTGCTGAAAACCTAGAAGAATCAACCCCCGGAAGATCAACTGGCCCCTCAGTGGGAGGGACCTTTTGAAGTTCTCCTGACCACCCGCTCTCTGAAATTAACAAGAGTAGCTGCGTGGGTGCATCACTTGAGAGTAAAAGCAGCCCTGCCAGAAGAAGAGAAAGAAGCAGAAAACAAGGAGCCACCATACTCTTGTTCTCCAATTCAGGGCCTGAAGTACAAGTTCAAGAAGCCTACAGCACAGTGATTTTGACCTTATTTCCCTCTATCTTTCTGTTTTTCCAGGATACCTGGACAGAGGAGGTGCCCGTGATCCTACAGGCAAAGGGGACATTGACCCTGCAAGCTGGGGACACCCTGACCCTCCCGTGTGTAGTCTCAACCCTAACTCCAGTAGGTCCAGTTAAGTGGGCCATAAAAGAGCCTGAAAGAGGAAGCTTAAGAATAGTGATTATTTTAGTTTGTCTTTGTGTTCCCTGTTTTATGAGATATTAACAAAAGGGACTACAAATACTCCTAAGGCTAGAAAAATGTTTACCCTGGTAAGTCGGGACGCCCCTTTTTCAAGCTCTGAAGACGATTGTCATCTAATTCACCAAGACGCAGCCAATTTCCACTCTAACTCACCCCCACACACATATGGCCCCTAGTCTATGCCAGGAGGTTTCTCACCCCAGCGACCCCCCTAACTAGCAGGAAGTAGCCAGAAAAGAAGCGACACCCTGTTTCCCAAGATTGAGAAACTTCCAATAAAAGGGGGGATTGGAAGAGGCTGCCCGGGCCGGGCTCACTATTATTTACTCCCCATTGCTAACCGCCACATTGTCTCACGATCTTGTTCCTCCATCTCTACAAAAGGTTTAAGATTAACTCATGTTCCTCCCTGGGGGGTAGAAAACAAGTGATAATGATCTAAGGATGAAAAACCAAACAAAGCACCCA
The DNA here is from genome assembly GCF_000243295.1 of Trichechus manatus latirostris. Classification (NCBI taxonomy): domain Eukaryota; kingdom Metazoa; phylum Chordata; class Mammalia; order Sirenia; family Trichechidae; genus Trichechus; species Trichechus manatus. The sequence continues at coordinate 8,582,575 of NW_004443959.1, forward strand.
TCTTGTGACAAGAAAAAGCAGGATGTCGCCAGATAATCCCCAAGGATGTCACCAGATAACCTCTAAGAATACCAGTAGAAGATGAACTCATCTGAGACATCACCACCTCAAGGGGAAACAAACATAAACTTCTAAGATCCATAGTCATGTCCTTATAAAAGCCTTCAGCCGATCTCCAGCGGGGGAGATGGGTGTTTTGGAGGAATCTATTCCCCTCTGTCTCCTATATATCGATACATAATGAACATCTTGCTGCTCACCTCAAAACAAACAAACAAACAAATTTAGCAACTGGTACCACACAGACACTGGCCAATCGGAAGGATGCACGTTAGAGTCCTGCGGGCCTCCTGGGAGGCAGACAGTAGCCCTTTAGTTGCAGAATCATGGAAGGAGAAGTGTGAGAGGGCTCCAAGGAGGGGTGAGCGGTAGTCAGAAGGCTCAGGGCTGTGGAATTATTTCAATATTTAATTGATTGGCATGGCCCTAGCAGCTGAATACCAACCCTGATGAATGCTATTATGAATATTATTATTATTTTATATGAGTTAAAGGTAGAGATGTAAGGAAGCAAGGAGTGACCACCCTATAAAACAGATGTTGGTATTCCTATTTTACAGGTGAAGAAACTACGGCACAGAGAAGTTGTGATTTGCCCAAGGTCCCATGACTGCTGAGTTGTGAAGCTGGGATTTGAACCCAAGCTTGTCTCTCTCAAAACTCAAGCTTTTCCCAAAAGGGAAGGAATCTCTCTGGCTGAGATTGCTAGTGATTAGCTACCCTGCTACTTGTTTCCTTCTTCCAGAAGGTGGGTCATGAAGCTGGCACTTGCAACGTGCCAAAAGTAGAGCTCTGTTTGCACCCTAGAGGTTAGGGACTCTGCCCAACTCAGCTTCTCACCTCACTGGGTAAATCTTTTCACCTCCCTTTATTTCATTTTAGATCTAGAGAAAGTTAGAATTGTAAGGCCCCTTAGAACTCGTCTAATCAGTTGTCCCAACTTCCCGTTCTATAGATGGCAAAAGAGAGGTTCAGAACAGGAAAACAGCTTGGCTAACATAACACAGCCGGTACATGGCAGAGCCAGGGCTAGGAACCAGGTCTTCCAGCTCCCAACACCCTGTTCTGTCTGTTTCCCACCTCAGGGCGATGGAGCAGGCATGTGCTGCTACTCTGCGCAAGGGTGTAAATGAAGGCATTGTAACTCTCACTCCCTAAGTATAAGGGCACATGTGCAATTTAGCTGTAAGGAGCTGTTTCCACCTGTGTGTCAGCAGGCCACAAGGCTGCTCTGTGTGAGCTCTGCTCAGTGATGTCACTGGGAGTTCTCCCCGTGTGACTTCACAGAGGTTTGACCGTGTTACATCACCTCCCCTTGGCTTCAGATCTGAACCTCAGCATCTTTCGAGATCATTCATAAGGGGCACTGTGTGCTTTATCAAAGCAAGTGGGTAGATGAGAGTCAATATAGTTTTATAAGGGGTTTGGTTTTATGAGCAGGAAGAATTGTCTTTGTCCAGCAGAATAAAAAATGGGTTTAAAGTTAAAGTTATGTTTTTGGGTGGCTCTCAGACTCAGGCAATGAATGACGCCTCACTGGAGAGTTACAGTTACAGCAACTCTTTCAAAGGCAAATTAAAGTTGAGGATGCACAGCTCGGGGCTTAGGGAGACGCTCCCACTGGCTTCTAAAATGCTGAGTTCACAGGCTCTCTGAGGGACATCCTGTCCTAGGCTTGGGCTTGCCTTGAGAACATAGTTCCTTAAGGGCCCGGACTGGAAGGGGACTTTACATTCAGAGGTAACCATGGTCTTAGTTCAGGTTGTTTTCAGAATGCAAGTGCTGTTGGGTATGTTGCTATCTGTACATCTACATTCAAAGTTTATCACTTTGGACTAAAACTGTCCAATATGGTAACCACCAGCCACACACGGCTATTTGAATTCAAACTAATTAAAATTAAATAAAATTAAGAATTCAGTTTCTCAGTCACATTTGCTACATTTCAATGCCCAATAGCTACATGTTGATACCTACTACTAACGGTTGCCGTCAAGTCAATTCTGACTCACAGTGACACTGCAGGACAGAGTAGAACTGCCCCCATAGGGTTTCCAAGGAGCAGCTGGTGGATCTGAACTGGCGACCTTTTAGTTAGCAGCTGAGCTCTTAACCACTGCACCACATGTTGATAGTAGCTACCACATTGGACAGTGAAGAAACAGAACATTTCCATCATTGCAGAATTGGGCAGCACTGGGGTAGAGGGCGAACACCATTGGTGAGGGTGATTGAAGAGAGCATTGAATACAGACGCAGTGGCACCAATCAGAAAGGCCAGAATCACAAAAGAATCTGGGTGTTGGCGTGAGTACATGACAGAGAGTCTTTGGAGGACGAGGTTGGATTGGAACTGTGAAGTTGGCTGAGGACCGTAATATCTTCTCTGAGGGCTCTGCTGGCCTGAAGAACAGCAGAGAAGCCATTGACACAAATGCTTTCTCTAGGATGTAGTCAGAAAATCTGTATCTCCCGATAACATAAGTCATCTTATCCTCGGCACAGCCGGGCAGGAATTCACGGACTGCACCACAGTGTCAAATCAACCTTGCCCAGAATGAGTTCTATTATAACCCGTTGCCGTCAAGTTGGTTCTGACTTACGGAGACCTCGTGTGTTATGGAGGAGAACTGCTCCGTGGGATTTTCTTGCCTGTAATCTTTACAGAAGCAGATCACCAGGCCTTTCTTCTGTGAGTTCTATTATAAACCTCACTTATTGCAGACACACTGGAGGCACAAATGAATTACATAGTCAGGCTCTTACTTTGCAATTTGTACTTATTTTTGGTGCTGGAATCAAACCATGAAGAAATTATTATAAATCAAATCATAGTCTTCCAGAAAAATGTTCGTATTTATTCTTAGTGCATGTTTGGTTTCAAGGAACCAAGCTGATCTTGCTTAAATAAAGGAAGACTTATTCTAAGGGGTCAGGGAAATCTCATGAAACCTGAGGGCAGGCAGCTCTGCCATGACCGGAGCTGAACTGGACCCTGGCAAGGCAGAGGCCATCCTCTCTCTCTTTCTCTCCCCCTGCGTCCCCCTCCTCCATGTTCGCTCATCTCTAGTCCACTGGGTGTAATTCTTCTCTGCGTACATCGCATGTGTGGTCACTCGGCAGCATGCACACAGCTCATCGTAGCTGATCCCATGCCTGGCTCCAACCCCAGTGTCTGCCACCTTACCCCCAATGTCCAGAGCACTCACAGTCACCAGTCCAGTAAAACTCCAGAAAGAGAATCTGACCAGGCTTGTTTGGGTCCCATATCTGCCGCGCATCCCATCACTTGAGCCTGAGGGTGGACTTCTTCCAAGACTGTGGAAGACACAGGTGCTCTAAGAAAGGGTGAAGGAGGAAACAGCTGCCTCTCTGGTACAACTCGGCGTGCTGCGAATCAGACCATCATCTGTAGTACAGTCAGAAAAGGGGAAACAAAACAACTGAAAATCTCTGTGATCATTTACAATGTTCAAATCTGACTGGAAATCCAAGACATGAATGTAACTGTACAGTGTCCCAAGCGTCTAGAACATAAAATACTCAACATATACCTGTTCAATGAATGAGTGAATGGACCCACTGAACTCCAAAAGATACACAGAGTACAGAACTGTCCTATCATACATTTGATTTAAAAAAGAAAAAAACAAAAACACCCTTCTAGGCCCAAAATGGACATTCAGTTTTCAATATTTTCCTTTCTTTTCAGTAGATCTTTACTGAAAACCTACCCTGCACTCCACACTGGGGACTGGCAGTGGAGGAGACAGACACAAAGCCTCTCGGAGCTCAGAGTCTGGGAGCTCAGTCTGGTGGGAGAGGCAAATGGTAGACCACATTAAGGAATGTGCTCACCCACTTATAGCAACCCCAGACCCTAAAAATGATGAAGGTAATATGAATTCAGATTTTCTTACTCTCTTGATAGATTTCATTTTAGCAAGTAGAATTATCCAAAATCATTCCAAAGTCAAAATGGAGGTGCTCAATCATGTTATTTTGAAGACAAACAAACAGCATTTTCTCCCATCAACAAGCATTTTAAATTTCCTTTAAATTAGCAAAATAATTTTCTTGTTGGTTAAAATTTAAATACAGAACAGCATAGAAAAAAGAATAAAAATTCCCTATATGTGCAGTGGTTAGGAGCTTGGCTGCTAGCCAAAATGTTGGCAGTTCTAATCCACCAGCCACTTCTTAGAAACCCTATGGGGCAGTTCAACTCTGAGTTCGCTATGAGTCGGAATTGACTCGACGGCAACAGGTTTGTTTTTTTTTATATGTGTATGTGTATGTGTATATATATGTGAGGAGCCCTGGTGGTGCAGTGGTTAAGCACCTGGCTGCTAACCGAAAGGTCAGTGGTTTCAACCCACCAGCAGCTCTGCGGGAGAAAGATGTGGCAGTCAGCTTCCATAAAAATTACAGCCTTAGAAACCCTATGAGGCAGTTCTACTCTGTCCTATAGGGTCGCTATGAATTGGAATTGACTCAACAGCAATTGGTTTGGTTTTTGGTATATATATATACACATATAAACCAAAAATCCAACCCTGCTTCTGTTGAGTAGATTCCAACTCATAGTGACCCTATTTATATAAAGTCACACTGGATATATACATTTATAAATCTGTTTTTGTTTTACAATATAGCATGATGATTCTCCATATCATTAAAAATATTCATAAATATAATTTTAAATGTTGAATAATATTTCATCCTATGGTATAGCTGAAGCTGAAGAAAATTAAAACAAGTTCAAGAGAACAAAAATACGACCTTGAGTATATCCCACCCGAATTCAGAAAGCATCTAGAGAATAGATTTGACGCATTGAGCACTAATGACCAGAGACAAGACAAGTTATGGGATGACATCACACATGAAGAAAGCAAAAGGTCATTAAAAAGACAGGAAAGAAAGAAAAGACCAAAATGGATGTCAGAAGAGACTCTGAAACTTGCTCTTGAACATAGAGTAGGTAAAGACAATGGAAGAAATGATGAAGTAAAAGAGCTGAAAAGAAGATTTCAAAGGGCGGCTAGAGAAGACAAAGTAAAGTATTATAATGAAATGTGCAAAGACCTGGAGTTAGAAAACCAAAAACGAACACACTCAACATTTCTCAGGCTGAAAGAACTGAAGAAAAAAATTAAAGCCCTAAGTTGCAATACTGAAGGATTCTATGGGCAAATTTCAACAACGCAGGAAGCATCAAAAGAAGTCAGAAGGAATGCAGAGTCACTGTACCAAAAAGAATTGGTCGACATTCAACCATTTCAGGAGGCAGCATATGATCAAGAACCAATGGTATTGAAGGAAGAAGTCGAAGCCACACTGAAGACACTGGCGAAAAACAAGGCTCTAGGAGTTGACAGAATACCAGTTGACGTGTTTCAACAAACAGATGCAGCACTGGAGGTGCTCACTCACCTATGCCAAAAAATTTGGAAAACAGCTACCTGGCCAACCGACTAGAAGAGATCCATGTTTGTGCCCATTTCAAAGAAAGGAGATTAAACACAATTTGGAAATTCTCGAACAATATCATTGATATTGGAAAACCTGGTGACGTAGCAATTAAGAGTTCAGCTGCTAAGCAAAAGATCAGCAGTTCCAATCTACCAGGTGCTCCTTGGAAACCCTGTGGAGCAGTTCTACTCTGTCCTGTAGGATTGCTATGAGTCAGAATAGACTCAACAGCAATGGGTTTTGTTTTGTTTTGTTTTTACCATTAATATCACATGCAAGTAAAACTATGCTGAAGATAATTCAAAAATGGCTGCAGCAGTACATCGACAGGGAACTGCCAGAAATTCAAGCTGGATTCAGAAGAGGACCTGGAATGAGGGATATCATTGTTGATGTCAGATGGATCTTGGCTAAAATCAGAGAGTACCAGAAAGATGTTTACCTGTGTTTTATTGACTATACAAAGGCATTCGACTGTGTGGATCATAACAGATTATGGATAACATTTCAAAGAATGGGAATTCCAGAACACTTAATCGTGCTCGTGAGGAACCTGTACACAGATCAAGAGACAGTCGTTCAAACCGAACAAGCGGATACCGTGTGGTTTAAAGTCGGGAATGATGTGTGTCAGGGTTGTATTCTTTCATCATACTTATTCAATCTGCATACTGAGCAAATAATATGAGAAACCGGACTGTATGAAGAAGAACGGGGCATCAGGATTGGAGGAAGACTCATTAACAACCTGCGCTATGCAGATGACACAACTTTGCTTGTTGAAAGTGAAGAGGTCTTGAAGCACTTACTGATGAATATCAAAGACTATAGCCTTCAGTATGGATTAAATCTGAGCATAAAGAAAACAAAAATTCTCACAACTGCACCAATAAGCAACATCAAGATAAATGGAGAAAAGACTGAAGTTGTCAAGGATTTCATTTTACTTGGATCCACAATCAACGCCCATGGAAGCAGCAGTCATGAAATCAAACGACATACTGCATTGGGCATATCTGCTGCAAAAGATCTCTTTAAAGTGTTGAAAAGCAAAGATGTCACTTTGAGGACTAAGGTGCACTTGACCCAAGCCGTGATATTTTCAATTGCCTCATATGCATTCGAAAGCTGGTCAATGAATGAGGAAGACCGAAGAAGAATTGATGCCTTTGAATTATGGTGTTTGTGAAGAATATTGAGTGTACCATGGACTTCCAGTAGAACGAGCGTATCTGTCTTGGAAGAAGTACAGCCAGAGTGCTCCTTGGAATCAAGGATGGCGAGACTTCATTTCACATACTTTGGACATGTTATCAGGAGGGACCAGTCTCTGGAGAAGGACATCATGCTTGGTAAGGGAGAGGGTCAGTGAAAAAGAGGAAGACCGTCTATGAGTTGGACTGACACAGTGGCTGCAACAATGGGCTCAAACACGGCAACAATAGTTTAACTATGGCACAGGACTGGGCAGTGTTTTGTTCTGTTATACATAGGGTTGCTATGAGTCGACAGCACCTAACAACAACAACATTGTCTGTAAACAATTTAGAAATTATAATAAAACTGACTAAAAGTTGCTCTGCTTGTTATTGTCACCATGTCCATTGATTCTAAAAATTGTCACTGATAAAATACTCCTCCCTGAAAAAGCTCTTCGTTCTAAACAATCGCGGTGGTTACAACTGAATTTTAACAATATAAATGTAAACTTCACATTCTCCTTACTTGCCCTTTAGAAACATTGTATTCGACACGTAAATTAATCCAGAAAACTCCCAGTCCTACAGCTGGCCCCTGACACGCACAGACTCAGCTATGTGTGTAAGTTTCTAGCGGTCTGCAAAGCTTTGGAAGGCTCACCAACTTCTCCCAGTTTGCCTGGGGCTTTTCTGGTTGAAGCACTAAAAGTCTTGCTGCGGGGGAACCTCCTCAGCCCTGGACAAACAGTTGGTCACCCTGCTTTTGAGCTTAGTCCAGGTACAGCTCAGGTCACCAACCCCTGTGGTCGGTGTGAAATAAGTAACAGCGTAGCGGTCGTGAGAACAAAGGGGCGGAGTTGAGTTATTTCAGTTTTGTCATTCTACACGGCCCCTTGGAACTTTAATTTGTGTTTAAAATTTGAACAGTGAAACAAGCTGCTAACTGCAAGGTGCAACATTTCTGTTTGTTAAGTGTAAGTTTTAGTTCATACATGAAATATTTAACTTAATTTGAATAGTATATTTAACATAGAAATTTCTTCTTTTAAAATCATTATTTGCTTTTAAAGCCTAAAGAACAAATCAAGAAAATAATGATTGTTATTGATGATTACACAAGTGATTACAGAAAACAATTCTGTTCTATAAAAGAGGGGGTGTTAACAACGATCGGTTTCAGGTGTGAAATACAGGGGCTACCCCCACTGACGCTGTGCCTAAATTATCTCATTTAATCCCCATGGCAACCCTATGACAGGAATTCTATTATTTTTTTCTCCGTTTAGAGGTGAAGAACCTGAGATCGGGAAAAATGAAGAACTTGCCTAAAATGACTCAGTTGATGTCTTGGACTCCAAAGCTGGGGTCTTCTAGAGAGAATTGCTTGCTGAAGTCTGAGGTCCCCAGGCTAACAATTTTTTTATGAGCATATTGTAGCTTCTTCTTTCAGTTATGTGGCTGTGTAACAAATTACCTCAAAACTTAGTGGGGTGAAACAACCATTCATTATGCTACAGGTTCTGTGGGTCAGGAATAGGGGCACAGGCTTGTCTCTGCTCCACAAAGTCTGAGGCCTGAGCTGGGAAGATTCGATGGCTGGCAGAGAGTGGCTCCCCACTTTGGCACTGCAATTATCTCTCCAGACCCTGGCCTATCATAGGTCTGTCAGGCAGTCCCAACCCAGAGAGCATTTTGGGGTGTGGCCAGGGGATGAGGGATGAGAGGAGACCTTTGATGTAAGGGTATCTGCTGAATGTTGAAGACGTTTACAAATGGCCATGAAGGAGCTACCTTTCTGGACTGCAGGTGAAAACATTTCTTCAGATCCTGAAATTACGGACTTTTAAGTTTTCACAATAAACCTCTAACGGATTCACTGAATGATTTTTTCAACTACTTTGTCATACCTCAATAGCCACCATTTCCCTCCCTCCATTAAAGCACTGCCTGCTTAGCTACTCACTCATCCCATCCTCTGGCACAAGAAAAGCAGTCAGAATGGAAGACCACCCACTCCAAGGAGCTATGTAAAGACGGCAGGGTGGTCTGTGGGAGGGGGCAGCCCAAAAGGGGAAAATGACCAAGGGATCACAGGTGGGACAGATTGCTGCCTAAGGGGGAGAAAGATCTTCTAGGGATGAGCGTGAGCTGCTCCCAAGAGCTTCAGTTATTAGGGACTGAGGGAGGAGAGGGCTTTTAATGATACACTAAAAACCCCCTGTTGTGGATTGAATTGTGTCCCCCTAAAGTCCTGTTGAACTCCTAACCCCTATACCTATAAATGTGACCTTGTTTGGAAATATGGTTCTTCTTTCGTTATATTAATGAGGTCATACCAGAGTGGGGTCGGCACTAAATCTAATCTCTTCTGAGTGGTGTCATCAAGTGAGAACACAGACATGGAGAAACACACACAGAGAAAGAAGACACCATGTGAGGAACCGTCCACAAGCCAAGGAATGCCAAGCAACACCTGGGGCTACTGACAAGGACGGACCCTCCCCTAGAGCCAATGCCCTGATTTGGCCTTCTAGCCTCCAGACCTGTGTGACAATAAATTTCTGTTCTTTAAAGTTAACAACTTTGTGATATTTTATCACAGCAGCCCTAGGAATCTAGAATACTCCCCCTTCAATGTTCACAAAAGAAGCAAGGAAAGATCAGAATTTCTGTTTGGACTGTCCTTAAATGCAATGCTACTCAGGGACTGAGCTATGGGGATCAGAACATTATAAGCATTAGTTTAAATTTTAGTGAGCTTTCACATGTGCCATCTCCCTGCACATACACCATCTCTAATCTTCACAACAATCTTGGGAGTCCTGGAGAAATCCGAGGTCCAGACTCAAATCGCTTATTCTACACCATTCTCCTCCTTTCTTCCTGGCACTTGAACCCTGATTTTGTTTAGAGAGCATTCTCCCAGTGGTGTGATCTTCATGGGCATTTCCCATGCTAGGGAGTAGATCATAATTGGTTTTAGTCAATTGTGGAAGTCCTACTCCCCTTCCTAGGGATTGGTAAAGGCAAGGGTATGCCTTACATTCTTCCTATGAGACATGAAGAGAAGTTGGCCAGGAAAAGTTATTTCCCAGATAAAAAGAGACATGGCGGAAGAGATACCCTTTCTCTCTTTCCACAAGCCTTTGTTTTATCTGTATATGGTGCCTAGAACTGGGGAAGCCATCTTGGAACGTGAAGGCAGCTAGCTGACATCCTGAACATAGAAGAGCAGAACAATGGAAAAAATATGGGTTCTTGGTGTTGCTCTTGAGACTGTGAATGAATGAAACTGGGGCCTCCCTTCCTTGAGACTTCTTTGTTACGTGAGATGATTAATTTTCCTTGTTACTTAAGCCAATATGAAATTTAACACTGTGCTTGCCAGAACTCTTAGGAGGCATACTGCAAGTGGGTAGAAAGAATACTTTGACAAGTCTTTGGAAAGCGTCTTAGTTACCTAGTGCTGCTATAATAGAAATATCACAGGTGGATGGCTTTAACAAACAGAAATTTATTTTCTCGTATTTTAGGAGGCTAGAAGTTTGAATTCAGGGTGCCCTCTCTAGGGGAAGGCTTTCTCTCTCTGTTGGCGCTGAAGGAAGGTCCACGTCTCTTTTGAGTTTCTGCTCCTGGGTGATCTTCATGTGGCTTGGAATCTATCTTTTCCCATCTCTGCTCTGCTTGTTTAATGTCTTCTATATCTCAAAAGAGATTGACTTAAGGTACACCCTACACTAATCCTGTCTCATTAACAAAATGAAGACAATCCATTCCCAAGTGGGATTATCACCACAGGCATAGAGGTTAGGAATTATGACACATACTTTTGGGGGACATAATTCAATCCATAACATTCTACCCTTTGACCTCCCAAAATTCATGTCATTGCCGCATGTAAAACACACTTACTGCATCACATCCCTGCAAAAGTCTTACATCAACTTCTGAATCCAAAATCTCATCTTCTGAAGCATCTAAATCAAATATAGGTGAGAGTTAGGCATATTCCATCTGGGGCAGAATTCCTCTTCATCTGTGGACCTGTGAAATCTAGAATACAAGTCATCTACTTCCAAAGTACAATGGTGGAACAGGCCAGCATTGCCTCCAGGGAGGCTCCACCCAAAATCAGAGCCAAGACATGGTTGCCTTGTGGTGAGGGGCACCCTATGGCTCATTCCTTAGTAGGCCCTGCCAGTGTGATGCCATAGGCCCTTCTGATGGTCTTAAGTTCTGACTTGGCAGGGTTGTAGAGCTCACACCACCCCCAGGGCACAGGGCACGTACTTTCCAGAAGGCCGAGGTTGTGCAAGGGCCCTCCACGTCCTGTTCTCTGTCACGAGAGAAAGAAATCTTGCAGGATCTGGGGCTTCCCAGAGGTGGGGCCCCACTAGGGTGAGGCGCTAGCAAAAATGGGGCAGTGGCAAAACCCAGCAGAGGTGCTGTGACTTGTTGGGTCAGAGGGAGTCACAAGGAGCTTAGGACTAAATAAAACAAAACAGCCAGTTTTCTTTAAGCATTGGTAAAAAGTTAGGCTTCCTTTGGTCTCTATTAGTTCCCAGCTGGTCCCCAAGAGCCCAGCACATAGCTTGGCCACAGAGGGTCTTCCCTCCCCAGCACGTCGCTTGCACTATAGGAGATCCACAATAGACATATATTGAATGAACAAATGAATAAATGACCAAAGGAAGAATATTCAGAATCTTTTGTCCCTCTAATTTTAGATAACACATGGGGAAAAATTCCCGTGAACTAATGACTCATACGTTGTTGTCGTGTGCCATCACAAATCACATCAGGACAGCCTATTTCAATTCAACAATATTGAATAATTTTTGTATGCCAGGCACTGGCCTAGAAACTGAACAGATGAAGATAAGTAAGTCATGCTCCTGACCTCAAAGGGCTCATTAGAAGGGGCAAAGAAATGAGGGAGGGGAGAAGAGCCGAAGGGAGGAGAAGGGAGAGCAGGGGAGGTGAAGGGATAGGCATGGAAACAAAGGATGCCCATACTGCGTGACTCATGCTATGATGGCAGGAGGGCAGGGTGTTCTGGGCAGAGGAAACAGCATTTACAAAGAAGCGTCTGGAGAACAAGTGGTTTAGCAGGGCCAGCATGGCAGAAGACAAGGCTGGGACAGTGAGCAGGGCAGGTCTCAGAGGGCCCTTGGTGCCAGGCTAAGGAGTTTGCACTTTACCCTGTGGACCAAGGGCAGTCATTGTTGTTGTTGTTGCTAGGTGCTGTCAAGTCGGTTCTGACTCATAGCAACCCTAGGTACAACAGAACGAATCACTGCCCGGTCCTGTGCCATCCTCATGATCGTTGTTATGCTTGAGCTCATTGTTGAAGCCATTGTGTCAGTTCAACTTGTTGAGGGTCTTCCTCTTCTTCCCTCACCCTTACAGAGTTTTATATACAGGAGTAAAGTGATCAGATCTCAAACATTCCAGCCTGTTATCGGCCCATGTGTGATGTAGCACGTCTGAACGTTAGCTCAGCACACACTACTGGAAGTCTGACTTCAGAACTGGAGGGCTGTGGGAAGCAAAGCATTGCTAAAAATCAATTTGCTGGTCAAAATTAACCTTTTTTTTCTCTGTTTCTGCCCAGAGACCACTTCTAAGAAATTCTCTGCAAGGTACTGTGCAGCCACGGACCTACCACAGGGCTCTGCTGGGCCCTGGGAGCCTCTGACTCAGTCTCTTCCGGATGGGCCTTGTCCCTGCAACTTCCCAGTGAGCCATGCCAGGGCTGGAGCAAGGTGGGGCCGTGATGCAAGAATGCTTTATAAAACAAACATCCTGGGACTCCCTCTTACCCATGGGTGTCTTCTACTTCCTACAGATACCTTTGGAGATGCTCCACTGCTCTGATGACGCCACCATTGCTCAGAGAGCCTAAGCAGGGCCTTTCTGGAAGTTGCTTTCAACACCTCTGGCACGTTATTTGGATTATCTGCAAAGATGGCACACTTTCAGCCTTGGAGGGTGGATTGGATTTTTTTTTGAAACACGTACAAACAATTCAAAGGCAAGGCTAGAGTACTGGTGAGCTATGGGGCTATGGAACACTACTTTTGGTTAAATAGATGCATATGACCAGAGTGTCTTGTGGCTGGTCACGGGATCTCAGACTCTCAAGATCCTCATGTGGCTGGGTCTAATGGACTTTGCTCCATAGTCAACTCTTCCTATGCTTCTGGGAAGAAATTTGGTGCAGCAGAACATGACCTTGTATCCGTAGCCAGCGCTTAAACCCATTTTATAGGAAGCTCTCGATGTCGAATATTCAAATATTGTGTAAATGGATACGTAAGTGTTTGCCAACACTTGTCTTTTATGCTATTTAATTCTTTCCAATAAAGGTGAGTCCTTAAATTTGTAATCACTATATTTACACCTTTATAATCTCCTTTATGTAAATAAGTTAACAGTCAATTTAAAAAAACCTCGTTCATCAGACGTGTCCTCATTTTTGGTTCAGAAAATTTGGTCACTGGACTTACACAGAGCTCTATTTGCAAAAGAAGTCAGATTCTAAGAACATCAGAGTTCAGGGGTCTGAGTTTTCATTCAGTCCAACCATCCCATTTTACACAAGACTTGAGACCCAGAGAGCAGAGGGGATGCCCAAGGCTTCCTAACAAGCTACATGTTGAGGGTAAGAAAATCGGAGGTGGTCTCAGAGCTTAGGTGAAGCAATCAAGGATGCAGACCTTGTGAGCATGTCCAGTGTGGTTTTTGTTTACTTCCTTTATTGCTTCTGCACCAAACACCAAAATCTCATCTCTCCGTAAGAGTAACTTGCACGTGTTAGGCATCACACACTTTGAAACAATCTTCTTCTCTTCTCTAAGGGAAATGTTTTGAAGGAAAACGACAAAATCCACTGAAAAAATATGTGGAAAGAAAAAAACGTCATGTATCTGAATAAGAGACCTCGGGTGGCACAAACAGTTAAGTAGTGGGCTACTATCTGAAAGGTTGATGGTCTGAACCCCCCCAGAGGCACCTCAGAAGAAAGGCCTGGTGATCTACTTCTGAAAGGTCACAGCCATGAAAACCCTACAGAGCACAGTTCTACTCTGACACACATGGGGTCACCATGAGTCGGAATCAACTCTGTGGCAACTGGTATTTGAATAAAGCCGGGTTTAGTCACTCCCAATTTTTTCTTTTTGAATCCAGCTTAGCAATCAGGTTTTGTGACTCAGGCCCTGTTGCCCAGAGCCACGACCAAGGGCTTCTCAAAGAAAGGTTGCTGGCAGCTGGCAGGACCAATGTTCTGGGAGGAAGCAGCAGCACCACCTCCTTCCCTTGCTTCCCTATCTGGGTCAGATGGGCCTACTGGGCAAGGCATCATTTTCCCAGAGGAACGTGAAGCATCGGGCATGAGTTTGTGTGTATAACATGGCACGGTTGGCAGGAGAGACACCAGTGTATGTGTGTGACAGAGGGGTAAGTGGCGCACATATGCAGCTTCTGGAACCAAGAACTTGCTTCCACCTTCCACTTAATGTTTCTAAAATCTAGAATAGATTCACAGAACTGAGCTAAAAGGGACTTTGGATCTCACCCAAACTCTCCCCTTTACAGATGAAGGAATGGAGTCTCACAGACGGCCAGGGAGGTGGCCGACGTCATATAGCAGCAAGGACAGGGGCTCTGACTGGCTTATCCTTTCTCCACCGCAGGCTGCTACTGGGATCCCACACACCCAGACATCCCATCCCCTCAGGCAGGAGGAGGCCACATAGCACGTGCAGCGTTTGCCTCAGAATGGCTGACTGACGTGCGGCAGAGAGCTGGGCAATGTGGGCAGTGCTCCCCAAGAGCTCTGCCCTGAACACAGGAGACTTTCAGAATGTGAAGAAAACTCTGTTTGTTGTTGTGACAAGAAGTTTCTTCAGAGAGGGAGACAAATATCACATCACCAAGGGGTTCTCCATGAAGTGACCAAAGATATTCCATTTAGTATTTGAGGCTATAATGTTCTCTGATGGGTTTTCCTTTATTACTCTCGTCGCTTGAGGGAGACTGAAGTTTCTTAAGAGTGGAGATAAGTCCCCTCTCTGCATCCCCAGCCCTGGTACTTGGCACCCAGTGGTTGCTCAAGCAGTAGTTAAAAAATGAAATTGATCAAGGTGCCCAAGAGAAAAAGGGAGTGTTGCCCATTATCTGCTTTTACAAATGAAATCACACTTCAGTTACCTGCTAAAGTTTTCCCTGTTCCGTTTCTGTATGATCAGGAAGCCATGAATGCTAGATCATTCATTCATTCATGCATTCATTCAACAAGTATTCACCGACTATGCCCCGGGGCTAGAGGTGAGGTGGCGGGAAGGGGGTGGTGCGTGGGTACAAAGATGTATAATTCAATCAATCCCTGTCCTCAAAAAACTCCTGAGTCTAACATTTCACTGGGCTCTTAACTTTAAGGAAGGTTTACAAAATTTCAAATGGTTTTGTAAAGCTGTAAAGAATCTGTCGGTCATCTAGTCCGGCCCGTTCGCTTTCCAGATGATGAAAACGAGGCCCTGCAGAGAGGTGACTAGCCCAATATCACACAGCAAGTTGGGGGCAGCGCTGGGCTAGAGCCCGGAGCTCCTCCGGGATCCCCCCCGCATGGCCAGGCCCAGTTTTACTTTGAGTCCTCACCAGCAGCCCTGCCACAAACCACACCCTAGGGTGGGACATCATTCTATCTGTTAGAGTTTGCCCTCAAGGGAAAGTGAGTGGTAAATATGAAATTAAAACACAAGTGCCTCAAGTTCCTTCAAGTCTAGTCCCTGCCTGGGGCCGCTGTCTGGGGTGGGTCCCGAGTCGGGGCCCCCACAGTGGTGCGGTCCTCCGCAAAGTCATTCACTGCGCGCTCTTATGGGCTCCTAATTTCTTCCGTGGCTTTTGCCAAATGCATTCAGTGCTTAAGCAGTTTCGGTGACTCGGAATTTACGTAGCTCTCTCTCAAAGCGTGCCAGTTGTAGCTTGTGCTGAAAGGTTTCTATTATTGATGAGCTCCATCCAATACGATAAAGGGCGGCGAACCGGCTCGACGGTTTTACAGATCCTGTTACCTCCTGATCTCTTTCCCCCTAACGGCCCCGAGAGTCTCTGGCTTGTTTTAATAAGTAGGACACATTTTCGTATGCCTATTGTTATCGGCCATCTACTTAGAAAACGTAAAGAACAGCGTTTCTTGCTGCAGTGGCTTGGGAGCGGCCTGCCAGCCCCGCCACTAACTTGCTGGGTGGCCCTTGGCAAGTCCCTCTCCTCTGAGTCTCTGTTCCTTTCATGGTAAGCGCGAGGTTGAACCACAGTAATGTTTAGGTCACTTCCGTACGAATGGATGCGCTGACAAATGCCACTCAAGTCCACCCGGAGGGTCCACGTGGCCCGCGCGCAGCTTGCGGCCGGATGCACGGGGCCTCCGGTCACCTCCACAAATTTCTTTTTCTGCCCAAGGGCACGAGGCACTTAATTCCAAGTGGAAAGACAGCTCTGCCAGCACGGATATTGAAATTCGGCGGCGGCAGCTCTTTCGCCCGGGGCTGAGGGCTGGGCAACGCCCCCGCGCTGCAGGGAGCGGCCGCACCGCAGGGCCTCCGGCGCCGCAGAGC
>NW_004443959.1:8599375-8604610 GCF_000243295.1 Trichechus manatus latirostris
CGGAGCAGCCGAGCCGCTCTTCCGCGCTCCCTCTGCGGCATCTCCATGGGGCCCGCCCGCGGCGCCCACGCGCTCTAAGGTGACAGGGGCCGGGGGTGGTTGTGAGGGGGGACGAGGCCACGTGTCCGTGCGCGGCCCGCCAGCCTGCAAGGCTTTGACTGGCCGGGGCCCTGACTCGGGAGGACCCGCCTGGTCCCGTGGCGCCGCCGCGACCAGGTGCCTCCAGAGGCGAGGAGAGGGACCCTGGCCCGGCCCGATCACACGTGGTCGCAGAGCCGGCCCGCGGGCCACGGTTTGGGAGTTCGCGCCCGGCCGGAACCCTGCGACCTTGGTAAGCCACTTCCCCTCCCGGCTTGGGGTTCTCTCCTGTGAGATGGGAGTTGCTGATCTGCCCTGCGGCCCTGCCTGGGCCGGACGGCGGCCACCTTCCCGCGACGCAGCCCCGCTACTACCCTTCGTTTTTCAGGCCTTAAGACCGTCAGGGCTGGAGGGGGCTTTGCGGAGATCTAGTCCATTATCTGTTTTACATTGATTCCCAAATGACGTCAGCTGTACCGGAAACGGTGAAAAGGCCCGCTCGTTCCTTCAAGCACACTTTTTTTTTTTTTTTGAAGGCCCTTGTGGCGCGCTGTAGCAGGTGCAGGAGAGACGTGAAGCGAGCTTTTCAAGATCTCCTGACCCGCAGTCCGAGACTCCCATCCCTAATGTTCATTTTTATAAGCCTTGTTGCCCTGGGCTTTTTTTTTTTTTTTTAAATTTTAGGTTAGTTATTTTTGCTGTATACAGGGAAATGACCTCCATGTAGCAGCCCGTGGGAGTTGCTTGAGCTAAGGGAGCCTTGTAGTTACTTTGGTAATACTCAGGTGTTCGTGACCTAGTATTTATGTAACGAATCTTTGAATGACTTTGGGATTTAAGAAGAGCCTAGAATATTGAAATTCTATTTAGGCGAACAGACGTTCTCATGGAAGCCAGCCCCAAGAATTTCAAAACAAGACCGATTGTGTTCTAGAATCTTAAATAATCGGTGAAAGTTTTGGGAGCAGAACCTCAAAAATGTCCGGGGAGGACAAAAAATATGCTGACTTATTTTATGCAGACCTGATGTTGAGCATCATTTGTGAAAATTTCTGTTTGAATTAATTCATACCTCTTTCAACGTAACTTCGCTATACAAAAGATGGTCTTAGGTGAAATTTCTCTCTATCACAAGTTTTTGTTTAAATATATAGTAAAACAAAATACTGCATTTCAAAGAAATAAAAACTTTGTTGCCTTAAAGGTATTTAACGAGATCCTAAATAACCCAGTCTGTCACCACTTGAGACTGTTAGCCAATTGTAAATGTTACATAGACAAAAATACGGATTTGCTGGTAGTCTCTCACTTTCCCCTGCGGGTGCTTTAGGCAGCTTACGAGGTTGACAGGACCAAAAAGTCACATCAGATTCGGTCGTAAAACGAGTTCTGCCATGCATGGGTTTGGATTTATGGCAGGCCCATCCCCGTGGGCCTCTCATAGTGTCCCATGCCAGAGCAAACTGTAGCCCCGAACCATTGCCTGGCCTCCTTGACCATAGGCTGCAGGCACTGAAGCGGGTTGCACAGTAGAAAAAAAAGAAACCCTACCTGGCAGAGTTTAAATAGGTTAAAATCAGTAATTTAAAAATAACTTGAAACATCTGCTCTGACCGGGATCACAGTAGAGGGTTCCAGACAGAGCGGGAGAAAACTGTGGAACAAAAAATGCAATTCATAAAGAGAAAAAAAGACCAGATTTACTGGCTTGGTAGAGACTGGAGGAACCTTTGAGACTATGGCCTTAAGACACCTCTCTGACTAGGAACTGCAGCTGTTCCCGGAAATCACCTTTCAGCCAAGCAATAGGACAGGCCTATAAAATAAATGATAACAGCTGAAAAGAATGTGCTTCATAGAACAAACAATTATACATACGAGACCAAAAGGGCAACATTTGCCCAAAAGTAAAGATGAGAAGTTAGGAAGGAGTAGGAAAACCACAGAAAAAGAAACAGGGAACCCTGGACGGAAACGGGGAAAATGCGGACGCAGTGTGGGGATCGTGGCCAATGTCGTGGAATACTTTGTGTACAGTTTGTTGAATGGGAAACTAGTTACTGTATAAACTTTCACCTAAAACACAGTAAAGTAAATAAACAACTGTTATACACCGGTGTCACATTTCATGAAGGCGAAGGACAGTGGCTCTTGTTTTTGTGACTCAAAGTTAGTTAAAAATTACTCCTGTCATAGCTAAGCAAATGTTAGACTGCCTGTAAAGACAGTTGCCTGTAAAGACAGAATTGCAAATTTGGTAAGCAGCACCAGTTAAAGGATGCTGATTTCTGCTCAGAGACAGCAACTATAATACAAAATATTACTGTGCTCTAGACATTTCTGTGTTGCCTATTAGTCACTAAGAAATACTTTGCGTACGATTTAGTGAAAGTGGGAAATGGCAAGATGTTTATATGGTAACTTTTTTGGTGATGGCTGTAGTGCTATTTTAAGGTTCTAAGAGCTGAAACTGCTCCAAGAAATAAAGCAGGCTGACCATTATAAAGCTTCCCCCCCATATCAATGCACTAAGTGCAGATAAGCTTTTGAAACATTCATTCTACTTTTTTTTTGCATTAGTCTTTGAAATACTTACTGTGAGATGTATGGTCCTGTCTATGGAGTTATAGTGTGCTGTTTTGCAAAATCCTAAAATATTGAATCCATGGTGTCATCGGATACTGCAGAGGTAGTTGGAGGCATGTGAATTACAGCTAGGAGTAATTGAGATACCCAAGACGGTGATTGACTTTCTTGAGTGCCCTACCTACTGTGTGTGTGCGTGTACAGTCAATGCCTGGGCCTGATGTTCCTGAACATTTGATGTGTTGCTAAGGTAGACAGCAAATTCTGTGTGTTTCTGTTTTAGCAGAACATTTCCGCTGCTGGACCAAGGGTACAAGCCTGTTATTCAGTGGGATTTGGAATTCCTGGAGAATTGCCTTTGTGAAAAGCTAGAAATAATTTCTTTAAATTCTGTCTCTTAGTTTTCTGTGTAAGTATTTAATTTACACCTTTGTTGCAGGTTGATCTTTTTAAAAATCGCATTGCTAAGGCTTTTCACTGAATTTCTCCACCCTGTTTGCAGTTTGTTGTGTTTCAGAGGACACTGAGAAGCCATGAACAACTTTGGTAATGAAGAGCTTGACTGCCATTTCCTTGATGAAGGTTTCACTGCCAAGGACATTCTGGACCAAAAAATTAATGAAGTTTCTTCTTCGGTAAGTATATTAGGTTCATGCTGGCTGTGTAGCTGTGGGGACATTGGGCAGAAGAATGGGAGACTTCAGTGAGGTCTTGAAAAAATGTAATGGAACTTCCATGTCTTGTTAGGGAAGTTAGAATTTAATCGGCTGTGGATTGCCCAGTAATAATAGCCATATTCATGTCAGTGACTAGACTCAAAGGGTGGTATGCATTGAGAATGATGGGGACTCAGAAGGGAGGCTGCATTTTAGTTTGGCATACGGAAGGGAAGTGCTTCCTTGTAAGGGCTGTAACGAGTAAACCTATAACCGCTCTTAACTTCAGGATGATAAAGATGCCTTCTATGTTGCGGACCTTGGAGACATCCTGAGGAAACATCTAAGATGGCTGAAAGCTCTTCCTCGTGTCACCCCCTTTTATGCAGTCAAATGTAATGATAGCAGAGCCATAGTGAAGACCCTAGCTGCCATAGGGACAGGATTTGACTGTGCTAGCAAGGTAAGCAGAAGCAGTAGGATTCAGAAATGAATATATCATATGGCCCTGTTCCCCCAAAGCAGATGAAAGTTCCATTTGTTGGGCAGTTGGTGCTGATGGGGGAAATGACAACTTCCCATGTTCTTCTGTTTATTGATTCCATTTATTAGCTACATAGGAGTAGTGTGACACCACACTTCTTTTTCAGACTGAAATACAATTGGTGCAGAGTCTCGGTGTGCCTCCACAGAGGATAATCTATGCAAATCCTTGTAAACAAGTATCTCAAATCAAGTATGCTGCCAATAATGGAGTTCAGATGATGACTTTTGATAGTGAGGTCGAGTTGATGAAAGTTGCCAGGGCACATCCAAAGGCGAAGTGAGTTCTTCCTCTGTTTGAAGGGACGGTGGGGGGCAGGAGGTATATATTCTGCTCACACTTAAATTTTCAATTATTTATATTTCTGTACTTTAGTGATGTTTGTGTGCTGGGTCAGAGACAAAATAGAAAGTAATTTAAATCCTCTGTGATGAATAGGAGCCCTGGTGGTGCAGTGTTGAAGAGTTCAGGCTGCTAACCAAAAGGCCCACAGTTTGAATCCCCCAGCCGCTCCTTGGAAACCCTATAGGGCAGTTCTACTCTGTCCTGTAGGGTCCCTGTGAGTCAGAATCGACTCAGCAGCAGTGAGTTTGGGTTTGGTTTTCTGTTGATTAATAATACCATATTAGACTCCAGTCAGAGTACCAGAGTCAGTATTTAGGAAGGGGTGCTCCTATTACTTAAGTGTGAGTGATCTCTGATTACCAGTCTGATGTACTTTTCTCGTGCCTAGGTTGGTTTTGCGGATTGCCACTGATGATTCCAAAGCAGTCTGTCGCCTGAGTGTTAAATTTGGTGCCACACTGAAAACCAGCAGGCTTCTTTTGGAACGGGCTAAAGAGCTGAATATTGATGTCGTTGGTGTCAGGTGAGATCTTGTTGGTGGCATAGTTAGCAGCTTAAGATATTAGGCAGTCAAGTTTTAGACATTTTCTCCTACTGTAAAGGGTTATTTTAAGAAACAGAATCAGCATGTTTCCCTTTTTTCTTTTACTCCAGCTTCCATGTGGGAAGTGGCTGTACCGACCCTGAGACCTTCGTGCAAGCAATCTCTGATGCCCGCTGTGTGTTTGACATGGGAGTAAGTATATGTAAACAAGTATATGTAAACATCAGGTGCCAGGGGCCATTTAGTGCAGTAGGGTGGGCAGGACTGATAGTACCTAGCTTAAGTCTATCTGCTAAATATATATTTTTTTTACTACTTGTTAAAACCTGGCTGTTTGATCAACTTCTTGTTTTTCTTAAAACTCTAGGCTGAGGTTGGTTTCAGCATGTATCTGCTTGATATTGGTGGTGGCTTTCCTGGATCTGAGGATGTGAAGCTTAAATTTGAAGAGGTACTTTATAACAAAACTAATATTAACTATT